>NC_086330.1:252128444-252437194 GCF_032445375.1 Bacillus rossius redtenbacheri
GTGACGTCGCAATCCAAGATGGTGGACCGTGAGAAATCTGAGAAGCACTAGCAGGAAGGACGAACTTCCTTCTCCTTGGAGACTAACAATGCCATACTTCTTATGCGAACAATAGCGAGCATCCCGCATCCCGCATAAAATAAATAAATAAATATTATTTTACCTGCAAGCAAAATGTGACGTCATCTGATGTTGAAAAGCGGAACTGCTTGCATCAAGTACCTTTGCATGAGATAAATTAACTCTCACCACTGAATAGTGCTATTGTAGTCAGTTAGAGACATAAAGTTTCGTAGCCATGCGGCCAATTAGTCATGCAGTCTCGTAACCATGCGTTCTGGAAGCTTCGTAGTCCTATAGCCTCGCGATGACGTAACCTTGAAGACTTGCAATCGCATAGTCTCGTAACCTCATGGTTCGTAGTCTCGTAGTCATGATGTATTGGAGCCTCGTAGACTTGAAGCTACGTAAGCAAGTAGCCTTGTAATCTTATAACATAATGCTGATGGTGCAGATGTAGCAAAAAGAGAAAATTCCATCGAAGACAGATGTGTCAATTAAAGCCTTGTAGACGAGTAGCTTCGTAGTCAAGTACTCATGCAGACTTGTATTCCTGTATCCACGCAGTCACGTAAACTCGTTTTCTAGAGGCTTCGTAGCTCTGTAGCCTCGCAGTCTCGTAAACATGAAGATTCGTAGTCACGTAATCTCGTAACCTCATGGCTCGAAGTCGCGTAGTCATGAAGTCTTAGGACCTCGTAGAATTGAAGCTACGTATCCAAGTATCCTCGTAGACATGAAGCTACGTAAGCAAGCGGCCTTGTAATCTTATAACATAATGCTGGTGGTGCAGTTGGAGCAAAAGAGAAAATTCTGACGAAGACAGATGCTGTAATTGTAACCTTGTAGACGAGTAGCTTCGTAGTCAAGTACTCATGCAGACTGGTAGTGCTGTATCCTCGCAGTCACGTAAACTCGTTTTCTAAAGGCTTCGTAGCTCTGTAGCCTCGCAGTCTCGTAAACTTGAAGATTCGTAGTCATGTAGTCTCGTTAACTCATGGCTCGTAGTCGCGTAGCCAGGATGTCTTGGGATCTCGTAGAATTGTAGCCTCGCAGTCTCGTAACCATGCGTTCTGGAAGCTTCGTAGTCCTATAGCCTCGCGATCACGTAACCTAGAAGACTCGCAATCGCATAGACTCGTAACCTCATGGTTCGTAGTCTCGTAGTCATGATGCATTGGAGCCTCGTAGACTTGAAGCTACGTAAGCAAGAGGACTTGTAATCTTATAACATAATGCTGATGGAGCAGTTGGAGCAAAAGAGAAAATTCCGTCGAAGACAGATGCGGTAACTGGATCCTCGCAGTCATGTAAACCTGTGTACTAGAAACTTCGTAGCTCTGTAGCCTCGCAAGCCACGTATAACTCGTAACCAGCTAGATCAATTTAGACTCGTAGCCATGTGGTCACATAGTCTCTTATATTCGAATAATTCTAGCCTTATATATTTGGAGCCAAAAGACTTTTGGAACCAAAAGATTGTGGGTGTCAATTACTGATGGAGCCAATGAATATTGGAGCCAATGAATATTGGAGCCATTGAATATTGTAGCCAATGAATATTGAAGCCAATAAATATAGGAGCCAATGAATATTGCAGTCAATGATTATTGGAGCCAATGAATATTGTAGCCAATGACTATTGGAGCCAATGACTATCGCAGCCAAAAGACTGTTGTAGTCAAAAGACTGATGAATCCTTTTGGAGCAATTAGAGCCAATTGATATTGGAGCTCATGAATATTGTAGTCAATGAATATTGGAGACAATGAATATTGGAAGTAGTATACGAATGGGGCTACTGGGACAGGCGCCAGGCGGTGGTGGTGGTGTCGGTGTCCGCCATCTTGGATTCTGACGTCACGGCGGCCATCTTGGATGGTTGTGACCTTGACCTTTTACCTTGACCTTGACCCCGACGGCCATTTTGGATCCGCCATCTTGGATCCGCCATTTTGGATCCGCCATGTACAATAAGCGTTACAGGACACTGCGTAACGTGACACAGCGTAACGGGACAAGTATATCACGGTCGCCAATTGATAATCCGCCATCTTTAAATCGAGCGCCCCACTCATTATGATGAAATTTTCGTCTCTGTCATCATATTGATTTTTTCTGTTCCACTGGAGGCCGCCATCTTGATTACCATCGTCTTTGTTTCTGCTGTTTGTTCCTAGATAGCGCCAGCATCACTCTGTCTCATCACATAAGGTCGATGTTTCATTACCTACCAGAGCTATTATGGTCCTTATCGACATATCAAATTAATTTTTTATGCAAAATACATTGGAAGCGCTGTGATTCATACCAGCGAAGCTCTGATCGCTAGGTTGGAAAACATACGCCTTTAACCGCTCGGCTATCGACACATTTACCAGACTGAGAATTAAATAAGGTGTATAAAAAAATAACATGCATATTCGGACTTGATTTTTTTTTAATTTAAAGTAATAATAGCAATTCCTGTTCGAGACAGAACCGCCATCTTGTATTAAGTCGTAACCGTTGCAATTTCCGTTACGGTCGCCATATTTAAAATCCGCAATTATTTAGCTAGAAATTCGGGAAAAGTTCCAAAATTCATTAAATAAATCACTCATTAATTTACATATTGATTCGATCGATTCCCGTCCTCGGTTCGATACCCGATCGTTGCAATACTGTTTAATCTTATGTAAAAAAAAATAATTTAAATAAACCATGTTCAACATTCGTAAAGAGACTCTAAATCCTTTACGACCACCATCCTATCAGACATCAAGACCACCATATTGGAAATGTGTAATTTTAATGCTAGAGATCCGGGAAAAAGTTCAGAAATCATTAAATAAATTTTGTAATCCATATAATGATTGATTGGATCGACTAAGGTCCTTGGTTCGATCCCTGGCCGATACAAAACAACTTTAATATTCTTAAAAAATACTAAAAAAGTGTTAGGTTTGAGAAAATAAAAACACCACAAGTTCTTTTAAAAAAAATTTATTACATAAATTCAATACACTACTACAAGTACAAAAAAATACACAGACAAATTACTAAAGTTTTGTGGATTTCTCGATTTCCGCATCAGCCACCCACGAATTAAAACGAGGTGGAAAGTCCCACCATTTGTCGTAGGATCGTCCACTTATCGTTTTATAATTTTCTCTACCAAGTACGTATCAGGATACAACGTAGGCTGAATCTCTTTCGCATAGAAACCGCGACGAACAGGCTTGCGGTCAAAATATTCGAGGTAGTAGGTGCTAGGCTCCAATTCAAAAACATGTATCACACGGAAAAGTTCGGGACTCCAGTTCGCAGTGTAACCTTTCTCGAAGATACCTTTCTGCTTGGAGATTCGCACAATGTCACCGACGTTAGCTTTACGCTTTCGTGGATCTTTCTTCTTCGTGTTGGAAAACACTTTTTGAAGCAGGCGATTGTCCGTTACGTCCTTTGGCTTCATTTTCGTGGTAGAATGCACCGTGGAATTATACTCGCTTATTAGTTTCGGCAAGATGTCAAGCCACTTGTAATTTCCGTTAGCCGTGAACTGCCGCCACATTTTGGAACGCAAAGTTCTGTTAAACCTTTCGACAACGGAGGCCTTGACGTTACTAAATGTAGAGTAGTGTTTGATGCCATACTTCTTCATCAAAGCCTTGAAGGTTGCATTGTAGAATTCTTTCCCGAGGTCCGTTTGCAGGTGCGACGGTACACGTCCATCACGCAAAATATTGTTCATGTCCTTGGCTACGTCAGTTGCAGTCTTTGATTTTACAGGTCTAGCCCAAGCGAACTTGCTATAAACATCGATGACTGTCAACATGTACTTGAAACCTTTATTCAATCGGGAAAACGGTATCATCTCAACAAGGTCCGCCTGGAATAAATCGTCAATTCCACGAACTATGACTTTGCGACGAAGGTATTTCCGTCTAGCAGGAGCATGAAGTTCGCGAGCGATTCCGGTTCGACTCATTGTATGTAGCCGGCTTCCTTCAGTTCTTCAAGTATGGAGACTATTTCGTTGATGTGCGAATAGTTTCCTACACTAAGCGAAGCATGTAGAATTCTAAGGCGATCAACTAATTCATTGGGGTCGTCCCAATATACAGAGTCAAATATCTGACCACTTTCTAGCTTTTTTAAACCTTCTCCATGTATTGTTAGTTCACTGAAGAGATTAGCGAGAATGTCCATTTTTTCATGATCTACGTCTTTATATACACCACTATCTGGATCGTTATCGCGAAAATGTGCATTGGTTAGCTCTAGCAGTTTTTTGTACTCTTGTAAGTCGTTGTGCGAATATCCTTTAGGTTCCCTGCGAAACAGCAATTCGTACAGACCCGGAGTCCCGCGCGTTTTGAACTCTAATATGCGCACGATATTTCCTGGTAGAAAGTCTATTTCTTTAGCACCGAGGAACCATTTATTATGTTTTCTGTACACTCCGTAGGTCGTGTCATTATTCCGGCTCGTAAACGATATCAGGTATGGTCGGACCATTGCATTAATTTGATGTCCCTTTTTCGGTATTTTTTTCTTGTGCATGGACTCTGTACTTGTTAAGTCCTCTTCTTCTCAATCTGGTTCATACTTTCTCTTCTTTACAGTCGGCATTTCATCTTCAACTTCTGTCTTCACAATGAAGGCCGGTTCTTCCTTGTTTTTAAGTTCGTCGAGACGACTAGTGATTGGTTTAAATATCTCCTCATTTTCCATCTCACGTGCAAGTCTGGTTCGTCTAGCAAGTAAATATTTTTCGCGAACAGACTGTATAGCCCGATGAAGGTCACTGGCCAGGTTCGACATTGTAGTGGCTGAAAACTTATTGCAAGACCTCCTTTTATACTTTTTTATTCGTTCGCAGAAACTTCTTTCTTGTGTTTAGCTGAATTTGAATTTGTCGACAAGTGAGATAGTGATGCTTTCAGACTACTTTGAAAAGTCCTCAGATCGTCCCGTCTTTGTGCATTCGATACTTCGATCATATCGCGAATGCGAGAATCCGAAGCTTCCACGCGCTGGTCGATGGCAACGAGGTACTCTAGTAATTCCTATTTCACACTGTCTACTTTTTGAGCCAGTAGCGAAATGTATTTACGTATTTTATCATCGTGTTTCACGGTGCATAGTTCGGTACGCGGAGCTCGACTGCTGCGTCCAAATTTAGAAATGCTATGACTCATGTTTGGCAATAAACTGATCGAAACCTCGTCTGTACCTGCCCTTATATAGAGGCCAGTCTTTGACTATGACTAGGAATCCGTGTTCTTCTTTCCAACACAAGGAGCACATGCCTTTGAATTCCTGGAATGTCATGTCGGTGTTTACGTGATCGTCATAAGCGTGACGTAAATTAAGCTCGTCCATGCGAAACAAAACTACGACATTCGCGTTGTCTCGTAGGAGATGTTTTGGAATACGACTGTACGTCTGACACAGGTTAACACAGTCTACCTTGGCGTGTCTGCCCATGGAAAAGTACTCTTGTATTATGCCTTGTTTCTCGCACATTACATCGTCGAAAACAAACACGGAATTAGGCTTTGCTTCGCTTGGGGGTACAACATCGGTATTATCGCTAAACGGAAAATACTCCAGACCATCCACAGATCGTAGAACAGTTGCTAGGCGCTGGTACTTTGGCTGTTGCAACGACTTGGAATACAAGTAAACGTTCTCGAACCGAAGACCGTTTGGTTCCTCCAGTAAACTCAGTAAAACACACGTCTTGCCACAGTTTGACGGACCCGCCATTATGCAACGTACGGCAGAAGGCAACAGTAAGCCATGTCGTGATTCACGCGCACTAAATACATCGTCTTGCGTAATGCGTACGGGCAAACAAACATCTTGCTTGACGACCTCCATCGTACTGACGTAAATTCTATAAGAGCAATCGTATTTATTGATTTTAGGTCAGTTGTGCGTAATGACTCGAAGAGGTAAGAACAAAAAACACATCGGTGCGGGACTCGTAAACTCGCTGATAAACAACTTACCATTCGAGCTACACATTCCCGGCTACAGATTTTGCGGCCCCGGGACTAAACTAGCGAAAAGGTTAACTCGAGGTGACGTGGGCATTAATTCTCTGGAAGAAAAGTGCAAGCAGCACGATATCGCATATTCATTAAGCAAGGATCTGGAATCTAGGCACAGAGCAGATCAGATATTGGCACAGGAAGCCGAAGATATAAGTAAATCGTCGAACGCGGGACTAGGAGAGAAAATCGCATAGTGGGGCGTTTCCAAAATCATGAAGGCAAAGACGAAATTAGGACTGGGCGCTCAACGAGCCAGCTCCATCAAGTCAAAGACTAACTCACGCAAGACCAAACGCAAGACAGGTGCAGGCGTGCAAAAAGCCAAGCAAAAATAACAGACCTTCGACAAGAAGATTATAGGAGGATTTCTTCCTTTGCTTTTGCCTGCATTGGGTGCTCTCGGCGGCCTCATCGGTGCAACGAGCGGTATAGTGCGGGCAGTCAACACTTCGAAGAATGAACGCAAGCAGTTAAAAGAAGCACAGCGACACAATGCCAGCATGGAAGCCATTGCCATCGGTAAAAAAAAACGGCGCAGGACTGTACTTACGACCTCACAACACAGGTCGAGGCATGAAAAAGAAACGAGTAAAGAGAAAATCCTAAGTTCTTTGCCGAAACGTCCGCTCACCAACATAGATTTAATAAAGTACGCACGCAAACTTAAAATACCAAATTTCCGCGGGGTGTTTATGCGAGACACTTTGCCCAGCAAGCCAAAAACACACGAACGTGCCATAATTAATTTAGACACGTCGGCGGGTCGCGGCACGCACTGGGTGGCGTACATAAAGTCTGGAAAAATGGCCGAGTACTACGACAGTTTTGGAAATTTACGGCCTCCGCCTGAACTGCGACAGTACCTGGGCCGGTCAACTACGTTGTTTTACAATTACGAAACGGAGCAGAAGCCTAATCAAACAAATTGCGGACACTTGTGTCTTCGCTTTTTAACAAACAAAAATTAGCTGACCAATAAAAATTGCTACTTAAAGGTTGTGCAGTGACGATAATTTATTAGTCATGTCGATAACACTTACCTTGACAGGTCACGCATCTGAGCTGCGAGCGGTTCATTTCCCGCCTCTGGATTTAGACGGAGAATGGTGTATCGGACTCGTAGATTTTCAAACGTATAATGCCATACCGAACATCGACGAGGAAAACTGCAAGATCTGCTTCCTGAAAAGCGATGGGACCGCTCATGAAATACGGTTACCTGTTGGCTCTTACGAAATAGATGACATTGCAAATTACATCAGGGATATGTTACCACAGGATGTAGACTTTCAACTGCGTGGAAATCCAAACACTCAAAAAAGCATTCTAACATGCAGTGAAAATGTCGACTTTACGAAACCTGGGACCATAGGTACGATGCTCGGATTCGAATCAAAGGTGTATGATACAGGAAGAACGTACGAATCTACGCGCGCAGTAAACATTTTGCCTGTGAATGTCATAAGAATAAACTGTAATTTGGCAAGTGGAACGTATCTCAACGGAAGACTAAGCAACATGCTGCACGAGTTTTCGCCGACGGTCCCGCCAGGATATAAACTGGTCGAAGTACCGCAAAGTATCATTTACGTTCCAGTCGTCGTGAAGAGCGCACACGAAGTCGTCGTCAGAATCGTTGACCAGCGAGGACGATTGGTGAATTTTCAAGACGAAGAAATTACATTACGTCTGCACTTGAAGCGATGGGCATAAAATTCGTAACACCGAACAGTTATAAAATAAATCGTATTGCCGTGAATAAGAACAGTTCTCTACCAGACATCGGTGCGTTAACACCTGACAACATAAAGTATCTTCTCAGTATTGGGCAAGTGCCGAATAAATATGGAAGACGAAATCCTCAACGTGGAAGATCCGGTCATTTTTGAAGACAGCATTACGAAAATGGAATTGCACGAGTACCAGCCTTTCCTGCTCGGACCGTACGCACTACCATCGGAGGTACGCATTGCTGTACAGCACCAAGATATTTGTACTTTACCTTCGCAGTCATTTCTACGTATAAGAGGCACGCTGACAAAAGCGGATGGTACGCACCCGACAACGACATCAATATCCTGCAATGGTATTCTTCACCCAATCGAGCGCATTACTTATGTACTCAATGGCGTCGAGGTAGACCAGACGAGAGATGTAGGCATAACATCTGCTATGAAAAATTACCTTTCGCTCACGCCAAATGAACTGTCTGCTGCAAAGATGGCCGGTTGGGCTCTCGAGGATGAATATTAGCTTCCGGTTTATGCCGAAGGGAAGTTCGAAGTTTGTGTTCCTCTGTCCATGCTTCTCGGATTCGCTGAGGACTACAAGCATATAATCATTAATTCGAAACAAGAGCTCGTACTGCTTCTAGCCAACACGCACATTAATGCAATTGTCGCCGCTGCAGAAAACCCTCAAGATGTCTCGCTAACACTACAGTCTATCGAGTGGATGCTGCCCCACATCCAAGTGAGCACCGTTGAACGAGTCAAGATGTTGAAGAACATAGAAAATGGCAAGAACTTCGATGTGCCATTCCGATCCTGGAGCCTGGAAACTTATCCCGGCTTGCCTCATAGTCAGCGTATCAATTGGATAGTAAATTCCAGCTTCGCTACGGAAAAACCAAGATACATCATCATCGGTCTTCAGACAGGAAGACAGCTCAATGCAGGAGTAAGTCGCTCCGTATTCGATAACTGTCAAATACGTAATGTAAAAATATTTTTAAACAGCGAAAGTTATCCGTACGTTGACATGAACATGGATTTTGAAAGTGGAAGATTTCTTATAGCATATCAAATGTATGCCAAGTTTGAGCAAGCTTACTACGGGCGGATACAGTCACCGATACTGAGTCCCGACAGTTTCAAGAACAAGGCACCGTTAATGGTGTTTGACGTTTCCAAACAGGATGATCGTATAAATTCAAACATCATCGACTGTAGGATCGAGATAACGACTAGCGGAAATATTCCGCCAAACACCTATGCTTTTTGTCTGATACTTCACGATCGGCTTGCATCGTACAATTGTCGAGACGAATTTGTGAAAATTCTGACATAAATACCGTTTCGTTTTCTATGATAATTTAGTTACGACCGAGCATTGCTAGCGACAAGATGTACTGCAACCTGCAAGGTTTCCAGAGCCAAAATGGGTTCGTGCTCAAGGAAATTGCCGTCACCTCCGGAGACAAGACTCGAACCCGCAGCTTCCGACCCCCGTATCCGTGGAAACTACTAGACGAAAAAAGCAAACGGTCGAACGAATGGTTATGTAAATATTATCACGGACTGGAGTGGGACGAAGGAAAAATTCCGTACCACCAAGTGAAAAACACACTTCAAGACTTACTACTGCAAAACGAAATAATCTACGTTGCCGGACCTGAATAGTAGAAATGGCTACGAGAACTGTGTGACGTCGGAGCAGCTGAAATTGTGGATATACAGACCGACTACAGTTGTCCTTACCTGCGCAAACTCTGTTCAATGTACGAAGCTAAGCATCCAAACGGCAAATTTGAACGTGTCTGTGCCTGTACAAACTCGCAGTTAATGCAGAAATGGCACACACAGTGTTAGTAGGAGCCTGCATGTATAAATGTCGTACCTACGTACGTGCCTTCAGTTGACGTTCGACCTGCAAGAAGATGTTTACGTTTCATCCTGCTAACGGGTACGTGAGCGCAAGACCTAGCTTCAGCAGTGTCGAGTACAGCTACTGGGATTCCGGGTATCTACGTACATATACAGAAACCTGTGATGGAGGCGCTCAGCATTGGCGGTTTGCGCACTTTCCTGTGTCCTACGAACCGACCCAGCAGCTGGTAGATTGTTGCGAACCTGGAAACTGTGCCGTCTATCACATGAGACCACACAATCCTTCCTGCCAGCATCGCTGAGGTAGTCGCCTTGTCTGCACATGCAACACCAAACATGGACGTGTTGCAACCTGTTGCGACCTGTGATGCTTCTACGCAGACGTCCAAACGGTGTGCGTCTCGTCGTCGCAGTTCAGGCAGTGAATCTGTCCCAACTAGCACTGAGCCAAAGCCCAGGTGTAGACGTGGTCACAGACGTCATCGACCATGTCTTGTCGGAGTTGTCGACATCGCAGAAGATGACCAGCTGGAAACCTGTGGTCCTGATCCCGTGGCCTGCGAACCAGTTGGAACCGGAGTCGACGAGTCAGTTCGTGCAGCATTAAAGACTTTGCTTGTGAAAATGCTTGATTCCTTAACCTAATGTGTATTTGTGTATGTTTTATAAATAAATGTGTAAAACTTGAACTTGTGTGTGTTTTTATTTCTATAATTTTTAGGTACCTAATAAAAAAATAATTTTAAATACAGACATTATTTTGACTCATGTAGCATACCAGTAGACCGTGGGTATATAAGCGAGGTTCGGACGACTGGACCCGCAGTTCACCTCTGACCACGGTGCAGTACGGACGTGCTCTCTCCATTAAGTTTCGTGAGATTTAGTTATGTCGACCGGAATAGAATGTTTACCGATAGCAGCGGGGACCTCGATGGCAGCAACGATGATGGCGTCGGAGATCCCGATACCGACTGCAGAGGGGGCAACGATACGTGCTGTTCCATCATCAGCTGAAGTTTCACCATCTGCATTCCAGACTTCATTTCATGAAGAGCGTACAGCGCATCAATGCAAATATTGTGGCGCATCTTTTACTAAATCTACGAATGCGCGCAGACATGAAAGAAGCAGCTGTCAGAATAATGCTCAAAGAATACAATTTCAGTGTATAAAATGTAATAAACTAATTTCACGTCTCGATAGCTTACATCATCATTATAAAAAATGCTATCGAGAAAGTTAAGTGTGAGTATAATGAACATGGTTATTGTTTTGACTCATGTGTTGTACCAGCCGATGAGACTATATAAACGAGTCCTAGACAGCAGGACGCTCAGTTTGTTACTGCCGTCGGCGGTGTAAGGATCACCTAGTTTGCTTCTTCTGGTGCATAAGTCGTGTTATTGCCTGTTCTTGAGACTTCGATGGCATCATTACCACTATCTACACCAACCTGGATTGAAGGTCTACCATCATCAGTGCAGAGCACGATGTCATCGATGTCTACAGCTACACCTGCTCTCTCAGCACAGCAGGAGATTTCGACGCGTGCAACATCTTCTGCAGAGCAGACCTCAACGGCTTCAGAAGTTAACATGTCAGCAGTGTTACAATGGTTGTCAACAGTTCCAGTGTCATTGATGAAGGAAGGAGCATCCAGCGGTGTTCCATCACCCGACTGCACGTACTGTGAGAAGATCAAAAACTTGAAATTACGGGATTATGTAATACACAATTGTAGTAATAACTCTGAACGCATTAAATATCAGTGCAACAGGTGTTTAAGCAAGTTTGTACAATATGGAAGATTAAAACGGCACCTCAGGAATTGTGATAGACTGGCTGTACATTCATCAGAATCAAGCTGTATATTTCGTAACAAAACATTAGCAACTATTCGAAGTGCAAAACAACATGAAATATATCACTGTCCTTTTAATGAAGTAGATAATTCGTCTTTGTGTGAAAATTGTGGTGTACCAATATGTCGACCTGATAGACTGAATAGACATTTCAAGTCATGTAAAGGACTTTGTCCGTATAGTAAGAAGACTGTTTGAATCGAGAAATCCACAAAACTTTAGTAATTTGTCTGTGTATTTTTTTGTACTTGTAGTAGTGTATTGAATTTATGTAATAAATTTTTTTTAAAAGAACTTGTGGTGTTTTTATTTTCTCAAACCTAACACTTTTTTAGTATTTTTTAAGAATATTAAAGTTGTTTTTGTTGGCCAGGGATCGAACCAAGGACTTTAGTCGATCCAATCAATCATTATATGGATTACAAATTTATTTAATGATTTCTGAACTTTTTCCCGGATCTCTAGCATTAAAATTACACATTTCCAATATGGTGGTCTTGATGTCTGATAGGATGGTGGTCGTAGAGGATTTAGAGACTCTTTACGAATGTTGAACATGGTTTATTTAAATTATTTTTTTTACATAAGATTAAACATTATTGCAACTATCGGGTATCGAACCGAGGACGGGAATCGATCGAATCAATATGTAAATTAATGAGTGATTTATTTAATGAATTTTGGAACTTTTCCCGAATTTCTAGCTAAATAATTACGGATTTTCAAGATGGCGGCCAAATGACAAGATGGCGGGTGTCACAGTAATAAATTATTACTGCACTCTAGCAGATACGAATTAAACTAACATGTCATCGGCGCACTCTAGCCGACGATACAATGATGATGGCTTCCAGCATCGAAGACAAGATGGCGGCCATTACGTCATACTAGATGATGATAAAAAGTGGTGGGAGTCAGTCTGCCAGCACCCACCACGAGGGAAGGATCGGTCGTCATTTTTATTTTTTTGCATTCGTCGGGTTCGAACCGAGGACTCCGAGCTCTGTGTCGAAAAAGTATGCTTTTTAAATATTTTTATTAAATTTTTATTATTTGAATTTTTTTAATAATTTTTAATTTTTTTTATTAAAATCGGATAATAAAAAAGTAAAAGATGGCGACCGTAACGAAAATTGCAACAGAGACGACATAATCCAAGATGGCGGTCATGGTATTCTTATTCCTAGAAATGGCTTAACTGAGGCTTGAGTTAAGGATGCTTAAGCCAGTTTTAGGAATTTTCAGCCGCTGGGATTTTTAAGGTCTAAAAACGGGAATTTTTCCCTCGAAACAGGAAATTTTTCCCTCGAAATGAGAAATTTTTAATTTGTGGCATTTTTTGGGATTTTTTGGCGGAACTTTTTTCCACAGAAATGGAAATTTTGGCGATTTTTGAGGAATTTTGGGCAAATTTTGCCCAATTTTGGCGGATTTTGGCGATTTTTGAGGATCAAATTCTAGGTCAAGGTCAAAGGTCAAGGTCACAACCATCCAAGATGGCCACCGTGACGTCACAATCCAATATGGCGGACACCGACACCACCACCACCGCCTGGCGCCTGTCCCAGTAGCCCCATTCGTATACTACTATTGGAGCCAATGAATATTGGAGCCAATGACTATAGGAGCCAAAAGTCTGTTGGAGCATTTGGAGCAATTGGAGCCAATTGATATTGGAGCCCATGTATATTGGAGCCCATGTATATTGTAGCCGATGAATATTGGAGCCAATGACTATAGTAGTCAAAAGACTGTTGGAGCATTTGGAGCAATTGGAGCCAATTGATATTGGAGCCCATGTATTTTGGAGCCGATGAATATTGGAGCCGATGAATATTGGAGCCAATGAATATTGGAGCCAATGAATATTGTAGCCAATGTATATTGGAGCCAATGAATATTGGAGCGAGCGAATTAATGGAGCCAATGAATATTGGAGCCAATGATTATTGGAGTCAATGACAAATGTGCTGCCTTTTCGATGATGGTGCTGCCTTTTCGTTGTCGGTGCTTCCAAATGTGCCGCCTTTTCGATGGCGGTGCTTCCAAATGTGCTGCCTTTTAGTTGGCGGTGCTGCCTTTTCGTTTACGGTGCTTCCAAATGTGCTGCCTTTTCGTTGGCGGTGCTGCCTTTTCGTTGTCGGTGCTTCCAAATGTGCTGCCTTTTAGTTGTCGGTGCTGCCTTTTCGTTGACGGTGCTTCCAAATGTGCTGCCTTTTCGTTGGCGGTGCTGCCTTTTCGCTGTCGGTGCTTCCAAATGTGCTGCCTTTTCGTTGGCGGTGCTGCCTTTTCGTTGTCGGTGCTTCCAAATGTGCTGCCTTTTCGTTGTCGGTGCTTCCGAATGTGCTGCCTTTTCGTTGTTGGTGCTTCCAAATGAGCTGCCTTTCCGTTGGTGGTGCTGCCTTTTCGTTGTCGGTGCTTCCAAATGTGCTGTCTTTTCGTTGGTGGTGCTGCCTTTTTGTTGTCGGTGCTTCCAAATGTGCTGCCTTTTCGTTGGCGGTGCTGCGTTTTCGTTGTCGGTGCTTCCTATTTGTTGATTGCGCGTGGTACAAAATGTAGTTATTGAATATTTACTAGTTTAAAACCTCTTGGTGTTACTAAAAAAATTTTCAAGGTCACTTGGTCCTTTAGTATGTATAAAAAATGTCACGATAAATTAATTGAATATAATTTGCTAACGACGAAGGTCAAGCTGTCCTGAAATGACTGGCATATACGTCTTATAATGAGATGACTCGGTCTCATGGACTGAAGACAATTGATCTATGTGTGTGGCTTTGTACATGAACGGCTTATAGGTTATTCAGATTATTGATAGAATAAAATTATACCGATAAAAATGTACTCTAAAATACGAGTACACACACAAGATGGTGTACTCCAGCAGGTGGTAGCTCCTGGTAGCATGTACTGAACATAAAATGTCGGATCCATAATGGTTGACAAGGACAAAGTCAAAGATCAAGGTCAAGGTCAAAGTTCAAGGTCAAGATCAAAGTTAAAGGTCAAAGTCAAAGTCAAAGTTCAAGGTTAAGGACAAAGGTCAAGGTCAAAGTTTAAGGTCAATGACAAAGTTCAATGTCAATATACGAGGTCAAAGTTATGGTGAACAGAACATTATACTAACATGTCGCCAGCACACTCTAGCAGACGAAAACAAGATGGCCGCCTCAAGCGGACAAAGACAAGTTGGCGAACATGACGTCATACCAGCTGATGGTAAATACCTTGTTATTGGTGGTGGTAGGTCAGTCTGTAGGTGGCTTCTGTGGAGGAAGGATCTGATGTTTTTTTTATTTTTTGCCCTCACCAGTTTCGAACCAAGGACGGGAATCTATATACTCAATCAGAATTCTATTAAGTTAATTTTTTGATGAATTTTGGAGTTTTTACCGATTTTCTAACATAAAAAATACGGATTTCCAAGATGGCGTCTAAATTTTAAGATGGCGACCATAACGAAAATTGCAACATTAATAGGATCCAATATGGTGGTCGTAACATAAAGTGTAAGGATGGCATCGTACTCAACCGAGATGGCTGGACGAAACGAAACATGCAACATTTATATAATCCAAGATGGCAACCGTAACGATAACTGCAACAGTGGTTTTTAAGATTTTTAAAAAATTTCCCGATTTTCTAACATAAAAATTGCGGATTTTCAAGATGGCGGGCTTAACGGAAATTGCAACGGTTACGACTTAATACAATATGGTGGTTCTGTCTCGAACAGGAAGTGCTATTATTACTTAAAATTAAAAAAAATTCAAGTCCCTATATGCATGATATTTTTTTTTATACCTTATTTAATTCTCAGTGTGGTAAATGTCTCGATAGCGGAGTGGTTAAAGGCGTTTGTTTTCCAACCTAGAGTTCAGAGCTGCGCTGTTTCGAATCACAGCGCTTCCAATGTATTTTGCATTTAAAAAAAATGTAATATGAAGATAAGGACCATAATAGCTCTGTTAGGTAATGGAACATCGACCTAATGTGGTGAGACAGAGCGACGCTGGCGCTATCTAGGAACAAACAACAGAAACAAGGTCACCGGAATCCAAGATGGCGGCCTCCAGTGGAACAGAAAAAACTCAAGAGCGATGCTGGTGCTATCTAGGAACAAACAACAGAAACAAAGTCGACGGTATCCAAGATGGCGGCCTCCAGTGGAACAGAAAAAAATCAAGAGCGACGCTGGCGCTATCTAGGAACAAACAGAATCAAAGTCGACGGTATCCAAGATGTCTGATCCATAATGGTGGATCCAATATGTCTGCCGGGGTCAAGGACCAGTTAAAAGGTCAAGGTCAAAGGTCAAGGTCACGGTCACGGTCATTCAAGATGGCCGCCGTGATCTACTTGTCCCGTTACGATATGTCCCGTTACAATGTGTCCCGTTACGCTCATCCAATATGGCGGATCCAAGATGGCAACCGGGGTCAAGGTCAAGGTCAAAGGTCAACGTCAAGGTAATTTAAGATGGCCGTTGTGATATACTTGTCCCATTACGCTGTGTCCCATTACGCTCATCCAAGATGGCCGCCATGATATCAGAATCAGAGATGTGGCTCGACACCGACACCACGCGCCAGCGCCAGGCGCAGGAGCCCCTATTGTATACTACTCATGTAGTCTCATTTCATGTCCGCCATCTTGAAAATCCGGAATTTTTATGTTAGAAAATGGGGAAAAATTTTAAAAATCATTAAAAAAATTAACTAATAGAATTTAATAATAAAAATTTATAAAAAAATAATACCTATAAACCACTGTTGCACATATCGTTACGGTCACCATATTGTATTATATAAATGTTGCATGTTACGTTACGCCCGCCATCTTGAAAGTCTGTAATTTCAATGCCAAAAATTCAGGAAAAATTCCAAAATTCATTAAATAAATCAATCATTAATTAACATATTGATTCGATCGATTCCTGTCTTTGGTTCGATACCCGATTAATGCATTATGTTTAATTTTATGTAATAAATAATATCTTCAATTAAATCATGACAATAGTCCTAAAATAGACTTTAAATCCTCTACTACCAGCCTCCAGTAAGCCGTTATGTCCACTATCTTGGCAATTTGTATTTATGACCAATAAATTTATAATAGTATTAAATTCATACAAAATAAATCATTAATTTACCTATTGAATAGTTACTTGGTTCGATCCTGGACGAAGCTAAAAATAAATTTAATTTAAATACCAGAAAAGTGTCAGGTTCGAGGAATTAAACACCACAAGTTCTTTTACAAACATAATATTTATTACATAATTTCTATTCTACTACAGGATCACTTGCGAAAGCCAACGATCTTATAATCATTTAGTTATGCATCGGTGTGAAATGACTAATTTTTAGCTCCGATCGGTTTATACTAGACAGAGACCAACCAGAACCTTTGCTGACATAGTCCTCCTCTTCTTGGCAGAGTTTCTTGATTCCATATTTAACAGTTTGCTTCACATCGTCAGAACTGTAAATTACTGCAGCCGAAGTCTTGAATGCACACTTCTTCACTTTGTCATCCAACGGATATGGCTTTCCATATATAGCTACAGTCAAACCACAAGTTATATTTTAATGGACCGTTTGTTGCTACGTCATCAGTAAGCTGATTGATTATGTTCTGTCTGATATCATCAAGAAAAGTAGAAATGACTTTCGTCTCACCAAATGTATTTAGATTATAGTAGTCTTTCAACGTTCCACGAAATGCAGTCTGTGCCAAGTAGAAGCCATGATCGTTCACTTGTAATGCTCCGAACACAATCTTAGGTTTATTTTCCTGTTCAGACATCATAGCAATCGGTTGCTGCACATCGGTTTTCTTGCTTGTCAGTATCTGGATCGGGTCTGAAAGGCTCGTCTTCATCACCCCGGTATCCTTGCAGCTACTGTGATATGATGCACGAAGACATGAGAGGAGCAAATGCAAGAATAATCCTTCTCGCATGAAGTTTCGCTGTGATGAGTGTCATGAATGTATACTCGAATTGATAATTTGCGATGACATGCGAAAAACTGTAAAGGTGAAGTCCGTACGCCTACTGCTGAACTACCTGCAGAAATTTCGACTCCTCGGTTTAGATTGAAGGCTCGTGAGCGTTCAAGCAAGAAAACCGATGTGCAGCAACCGATTGCTATGATGTCTGAACAGGAAAATAAACCTAAGACTGTGTTCGGAGCATTACAAGTGAACGATAATGGCTTCTACATGGCGCAAACTGCATTTCGTGGAACCTAGAAAGAGTAATATTATCTAAATACGTTTGGTGAAACGAAAGACATTTCTACTTTTCTTGATGATATTAGAAAGAACATAATCAATCAGCTTACTGATGACGTAGCAACAAACGGTCCATTAAAATTTAACTTGTGGTTGGACTGTAGCTATATATGGAAAGCCATATCGGTTAGATGACAAAGTGAAGAAGTGTGCATTCAAGACTTCGGCTGCAGTAATTTACAGTTCTGACGATGTGAAGCAAACTGTTGAATATGGAATCAAGACACTCTGCCAAGAAGAGGAGGACTATGTCAGCAAAGGTTCTGATTGGTGTCTGTCTAGTATAAACCGATTGGAGCTAAAAATTAGTCATTTCACACCGATGCATAACTAAATGATTATAAGATTGTTGGCTTTCGCAAGTGATCATGTAGTAGAATAGAAATTATGTAATAAATATTATGTTTGTAAAAGAAATTGTGGTGTTTAATTCCTCGAACCTGACACTTTTCTGGTATTTAAATTAAATTTATTTTTAGCTTCGTCCAGGATCGAACCAAGTAACTATTCAATAGGTAAATTAATGATTGATTTTATATGAATTTAATACTATTACAAATTTATGGGTCAATAAATAAAAATTTCCAAGATGGTGGACATACGGCTTACTGGAGGCTGGTAGTAGAGGATTTAAAGTCTCTTTTAGGACTATTGTCATGATTTAATTGAAGATATTATTTATTACATAAAATTAAGCATTAATGCATTAATCGGGTATCGAACCAAGGACAGGAATCGATCGAATCAATATGTTAATTAATGAGTGATTTATTTAATGAATTTTGGAATTTTTCCTGAATTTTTGGCATTGAAATTACAGATTTTCAAGATGGCGGGCGTAACGGAACATGCAACATTTATTTAATACAATATGGTGACCATAACGATATGTGCAACAGTGGTTTATAAGTAATATATTATTTATTATTAAATTCTATTAGTTAATTTTTTTATAATGATTTTTAAAATTTTTCCCCATTTTCTAACATAAAAATTCCGGATTTTCAAGATGGCGGACATGAAATAATACTACCTGTTGATATATATATGCTATGAAACAAGTGGTGGAGGGACAGTATGCCAGAAGCCTCTGTGAGGAAGGATCGGTCGTAATTTTTTTTTTTGCCATCACCAGGTTCGAACTGCGGACTCCAAGCTCCATGTCGTAAATGTATGTTTTTTTATATTTTTTTAATAAAATTTTATTAATTAAATTGTTTTATGAATTTAAAAAATTTTTTCATTAAAATCGGATATTAAATAAAGATTTTCAAGATGGCGGCCGTAACTGAAATTGAAACGGTGACATCATAATCCTAGATGACTTCAGAGGCTTATCGGAGGCTGTAGACAAGGATGCTTAAGCCTCTTTTAGAATTTTGAGTTCTTTCTAAGGCAAACCGACTTTTGAGGATTTTCGATATTCTAATTTTTGAATTGAGGAATTTTTTGAGAATTTTTGGTGGGATTTTTTTAAAAAAAAAATGGAAATTTTGAGGAATTTTGGGTTAATTTTGCCCATTTTTGGAGAATTTTGGTACATTTTGAAGGTCAAATGTCAAGGTCACACTCATACAAGATGGCCGCCGTGACGTCACAATCCAAGATGGCGGTCGACTCCGCCACAGCCACACTCCGACTCCAGGCGACAGTATGCCCTATTATATACTACTGTAATCATTCAACGTTCCACGAAATGCATATTTCACCAAGTGGAATCCGTTATCATTTACCTGTACTGCACCTAGCACAGTCTTCGGCTGAGATTCATGTACAGGCCTCATCGCATTCGGTTGTTGAATATCTTTTTTTTTGTGTTTGTACTCATACGAGTCTCCAAAATAAAACGAGGAGTCGAAATATCTGCAGGTAGTTCATCAGTAGGCACACAGACTTCACCTTTGCATTTATTCACATGCAGTCGCAAACTGTAAATATGTTTAAACTAAACATGGCACTTATCGCAGCGAAACTTCATATGAGATGGATTCTTCATGCATTTACTCCGCTCATGTCTTCGTGCATCATGAGAAAATGCAAACGACATATCGCAGCAGCCGCAAGGATGTCTAGTCGTCGAAGAAGATCCTTTCAGGCTCGAACCGGATACTGATGTTGCTGCGGTTGTACCAATTCCCGGCGTATTCTTAAGTGAAACAATCAATCGCTATTGTAGCAAAACCTATACTTTTTGCCGTGCGGCAGGACCTTTGCATGTCTTCAAGTGTCTTTTCAACTTATCATGCCTTGCAAATTGCTTGCGACATTGGTTACAGCTTAACATTTTGCGCGAAAGATTGTTAGCACATTCTCTCTTCCGTGGAGCATTAATGATGTTTGAGAAAATCTTGTCCCAGTAGCGACATCGATGCTCGATAGTTGTTGACGAATCACCAGACCTTGAAGTATCCATCAAGGACGAAACGTCGTTCATCGAGCTTTCCTATGCAGCCAGCACAGTAGTCATTAATCTCTCTTCTGCTTGTGATACCACGTCAGTTGAAGTCTCCTCTAGTGTTGTCATCGAAGTTGCCAACGGAGTCTGCGCCACCATCATTGACGCTGACGCCAGGGTTCCCGTAGAAGATGGTACAAATTCAATTAAGTTAAACGTTAAAGACGGTAAAGATGTCATTGAGTTTACAAAAATAGGTAATTACGGGACATATGCACCAGATAAGACAAACTAGATGATCCTTACACTGCCGCAGCTAGTAAGATACTGAACGTCCCACCGTCTGGGGAGTCGCCTATACACACGCAATCGGTCGAATAATATGTTAGACAAAACAAAAACCAATTACTATAATACACGAGTCGAAACCACTTTAAAATTTGAAGAATATTAAAAAAAGGTAGCAAATTTGGTAGCAAATTCGACAAAAGGAATGGCCATGCAATACACTCATTGGACACGCAATGGACACACAATTACACACACACGACACGCATTCTACACATAATTACACAAACAGGGCATGCAATGTACGCACAATACACGCAATGAACACACAGTACACATACTGGACATGCGATGTACACACAATTATACACACTGGACACGCAATGTACCCACAATGGACACAAAGTACACACAATGGACACATAATACACACACTGGTCACACTTTGTTAACACATTGCACACACAGGACACAATGAACGAAAATATACACACGGGACACACAGTTGAAACACAGCACACACACAGGACACACATGGGACACACAATGAACACACAGTACACAAACGCAATGAACCCACAGTACACACACTGGACACACAATGAATACACAGCACACACACAGGATATGCAATGAACAAACACACAATACACACACAGCGAACACGTAATGAACACGCAATGTACACACCGAGAACATAATGCGTGTCATCCTTGCGCAGGGGCCATGCTTATCTTCTCTGTATCGTTCCAATTTTAGTATATGTACCGCCGAAGCGAGTACATAATGAACACGCAATTTACACATTTAACGAAAAGGAACCACATTTGAACGAAAATTCGACTAAAAAGAAGCACATTGAAAGAAATGGGCGTACATGTATCTACACGAACATTCAAATCATTAGGATACGATCGTCAATTTACTATAGGATATAATGTCTCCTTCAGGCTATTTCTCCAACAGTGTTTTGGCTCCAAAGTCCATGGCTCCAAGAGTCTTTCGGTTCGAACAGTCTACAGCTCCACCACCATCAGTCATTGGTTCCAACAGCCATTGGTTCCAACAGTCATTGGTTCCAACAGTCATTGGCTCCAACAGCCATTGGTTCCAACAGTCATTGGCTCCAACAGTCATTGGCTCCAACAGTTATTGGCTCCAGCTGTCTTTGGCTTCACCTATCTAGGCCTAGCTGCTATTTGGGTACGGGACTAGGTGGTTACGAAGCTGTGAGACTACAGTACTTCAAGGCTTCAACTGGCTACGAGGCTACAAGACTACTACTACAATACTACTAGGCTACAAGGCTTCTAGTCTACAAGACTACTAGGCTATAACTATACAAGGCTACAAGTCTACAAGTCTACGAGGCTACAAGTCTTCTTGGTTCTAACTGCCTTTGACTCCATTCAGCTGCAAGAGTTAATTTATCTCATGCAAAAGAACTAGTTTTAAGTAGTCCCGATTTTTATCCACTGATGTCGTCACGTGTTGTGTTGATGTAAAAATGATTTATTTCTTTTAATTGGGATGCGGGATGCTCACTAACGATTGCAAAAGAAGAAAGCCTTTGTTAGACATCAAGGAGAAGGAAGTTCGTCTTGCATGATAGTGCTTCTCAGCTGTCTCAAGACATATTATTTGACTGAGTAATGGATGTTTTTGTTTGAATTCCACCTGATAAAAATATTTTTAGTTATAATTTGGTAGCAGAAATTCACAATTTATATGTAACTCATAGTAAAAGAGTGACTCATTAAGTAAAAAAAAAATTTCGTGTAGAGATATATTTCTCAGAAATAACCATAAGCACTCGCAGACTAACGTAAGTTATCTTTAATATCATAAAATCACAGAAAAAAAATTAAAAAAAAAATATTTAAATAAAAATTATAATTCTGGCTTTTACTAGCTATCTTTGCTCAAAAATGGAGATCGCAAACTGTCAGAAGCTTTTTTTTGCCATCACGGAGTTTGAATCAAGGATATAAGTCCGTTTTTTAGTTAACAATTGATTAAAATTTGATTGATTACATTTTTTTAATTGAAAATCTTTTTTCATTAAAATTTAGCTAAACACGTAGCTAGCAAACCATTTGTGAGCTCATCCTTTTTTCATTAAAATTAAATAATATATAATATAATATCAAAAAAACATTATACTCTATTACATAATGTTTATTTTTAGTTAATATTCAATTTAAAATATTTAATTATATTATTATGTATTAATAGGGTTTGTTGTGTTTCTTACAGAACGAACAGACTAATGTACAGACATAAGAAACAGCATCGTCGGGAACTTATCGATGTCACATAGCATATTATAGTTCTTATAGTAATCACTATGTTAATTTCATAATAACAAATCTAGATTAAAGACAACTTTGAGGCCTTTCTTCGGCTTCCTCTGTTTGTGACGCGCGCAAAGTGCTTCTCAATCGCTCGAACTCATTCAGCGCTAAGCTATCATGTGGGTTGTTGAAGAGTTTTCTATGATCAAGGTTAATTATTATTACGCCATCTAAAGATCGTACTCTACTAAGAGCCACATAAGCTTGCACTTTGACTAATGTTTGATCGAGAATAAACAAAGGAAAACAAGTTAAAAATACAAGTTAAAAAAAGAGAAGCCATGTTCTGTTTATAAACTAAAATACATATGCATTCACAATGCATGCTTTTCTTAAAATGAGTTATTTTGTGTTATCTAGTAAAAATATGAATTTTTTTAATAACATGGGTTTCTCCTGTATCGGTACGGAATCGGTGAATCGGCAGCATTGTATCGCCATATCGGACAAATTTTATGAATCGGTACACCTCTATTATTAATTGTTATTACGTTGTTCCTAAAATTATTTATTCTTACACGAAAATATTAAAGAGTTGCAGTTTGCGATATATTTAAAGATATCGCAATTCAAAACATCACTCAAAACAAACCAATGTCGGCAACAAGAGGGTACAATAAAAAAATGTATATAAAATGGAGCAGTACGGGGGTAAAATGTAGGGGTATAATATTTTTGAAGACACCAACCATACAGAAGGGCCAACAAATATACAGATATTTAGACAGTAACGTAGGAATTCTCTAAAAATTTAAAATAAAAGCACAATCAAAAATTTTGAACAAAAAACCCACAACCTATGTGAACGCTGTAATCGAAAAACGATTAAATAAAAGTTTTGAAAAACCGTCCACTAAAATGAAGTAAGTAATGAAAGATAAAAATAAACATTTTGAATAGGGTTTATTTGTCGCGAAGTCTGTCATATAAAAAACTAATTATGACTTTTCATAGTGCTTACTTCATTTATGTAGGCCACCTATTTGTTTCTCGTAGAGATAGACACAGCAGACAAATCAAATATATGTACTACACGTATTCACCTACCTATTAACGTAATAACCAATCAAATATATGGGCTGCCAATTTGATCTATAGTTACCAATTTCAATTAAAATATAGCAGTATAGAAAAGCTATTATTTGTCTGATATGTATGCATGTTTATATCAATTAAACACTACATTTATTTACGTACCCAGAGCAATTTAAATTAGTCTTAATCTTATAAAACTGCAAAATTATATTTATTTTCGAGGCAGGAAATGGCAGCCCCGACGGATTTTCTTGGATTGTCATTATATTAATAGGTAATAATATGTGTACTAACTATATTTGATATTATTGCTGTGTATATATCTACGAAATACAAAAAGGTACATAAAGGTAGGAAGCACTAAGAAAAGTCATAATAAGTTGTTTATATGACAGACTTAACCCTTTTGGCGGAAGAATATTCTCGTTTGTCCACACTGCGTGATGCAATGCAACGATGACTTCGTCGTCGGTCAGTAATCGTTGAACAATAGTTTTGTAAAACTTGGCTTTGACTTTGAGTTTATGGTTGACTAGCCCTAATCCATGGCTTGCGACTCGCCTGGAATAGGTTACACGCCATAGGAACCAACCCACGTATTGTTGGAACTGTGCCTCTGTTCCACGTGACATGGGTATCAGCTGTGCTACGTGCCATAGTTCAGAGAGAATGTGCATATTTACGAGATGCACTTGATGAACAATTTTTGAATTACGAAATGTGTACTGCTACAAGGCTTCCTCTTAGATTATGCACATTAGAGTCCCCGTTCAACTTGTCCATCTGCCTTGTATTTTGCTTAAACCTGTTCCATAATGTGCGAAGTTTTTCCGTTATGGTGTAGGGTCTCAACTGACGCTGTGTAATAGGTGCCATCTTGAGGTTTAAGGTTTTTATTTTTAATGGTTAAACCTGGGCTGTAGAGGCGCGGCTAAAACTGGTCAGAGTGTTTACTGTAATATTTATATCTTCTTCTCGCCGTATTATGCACGTGACATCTGCAGACAGCGCATGTCATCCGATGGTCTTCAGTGTTTATTCCCGCTACAGTCACGTGTAGTCTTTTCATCAGTGATTGTATAAATAATACAAACAGTTCCATTGAAAGTACATATCCTGGACACACGAACTACAAGGATATTTTTTTTTATTCGCACAGTTTCCCGTTAAGAGGTACTTGCGTCGTGAAGCGATTTCGCATTGTGTGGAATTATGTTGACCGCTTTTTGGGTAAAGCCTACGCGAATTATAAGTCTGTCATGAAAGTTTTAATTTACTCTATCAAAAGCTTTATCAAGGTGAATGTTTAAGTACGTAACTTTACCATTAAGCTACACTAAAAAAGTTAGTTTCGTATTTAAAATTCAGCGAGACAGAAATTAATTCCAGGTTTCTGATGTTTTTTAATGTTGTGATTATTTATTCTTAAAGTTATTATAATTTATAAAATGCATTCTTACAAATTTTTTCCACCATGTGATTTTATTTGGCACACCGATATTCTTGTTATGTTCCCCAATATTCACGGAAGCGAATATATACATGTTAATGCCGCCACACGTGGTTTGCTATCTGAACGACTTCCGTCTTGTAGGCGCATGCGCATTATAGTCTTTATCATATTAAATTTCCGTCCTTGGTGCTCACGCAGCTAGACGTATTTCCATTGTTTGCTAAAATTTCACGCTCAACATGCCTAAAAAAAAAAAAAAGTAGGTAATTCTTGGAGAGACGCCGCACATTTTGAAAATAATCTGTAAAGAAATGTATTCGATAAAAATTTTATATACACAAAAATTTGTCATACATAAACTTACCAGAATAACAATATGTCCCGAAATAAGTAGGCCTAAACAATTTCTAGATCTTGTTTTCCCTCACCCAAACGTTGCCTATAGGAGAGATACCGCATTACTGAGGATAGATGCCGCACTTTATCTTTCTTGTAAACAGTTAAGTTTTCTCTATTCTTCTCCTCCACATTCTTTGCACAATTTGCCGTATAAAGTACATGTTTCATGAAGCCACTTTGCACACATGCTGCACTGAATGCAGTCCACCTTGGAAGTAGTTTTGTGGTAGTTCTCCCATCATTCAGAACAAATATTTTTAATGTCAAAACTTGTTAGAGTCATAGAACCACTTTAATTTTTCTTGCAATATTCTTTACGAGATGTTTTCTTCCTCTTCACTCGTTTAGAAAAAGCTACAGGTTGGGTCATTTCGGGTGATGTTGTTATTAGTTTCTTTTTCTCTTACAATCTTTATAAATTCTCTCTTGTGGTAAGAATATGTGCACATTGTTTAAATCTCTTGAGAAAGTAGTTTAGCCAAGCATACACTGCCATTTCATCTTCCCTAGAAAATGTATGTTTAATGATCAATTTGTCAGCGAACTTGTAAGCTAAAACACGGACTGTTTGTCTGCCAGGAAAAAATCCAACATTGGAAAGATTTTGGATATGACGAACAAGTCTTTTCTCATTTTCTGTACCTAGTTGCCTCCTGGTCCAAGACCCCTCTTTGTGCAGTGGTTCCTCTCCATCCGCCGAGAGATCGTCTGTGCTGGAATGCCATAATAACGCTCTGCCTCCCTCTTACCTATGTCCACTTCCTTCACGGCTTCTTTCAAAGTTTCTTCTGACCAGCTTGCTTGGTCTGAAATTCTTTCATAACAATTAGGCATTTTCCTAAAACAAATGCAAAACGTTTAAATTAGAGCTAAAATATAGAATAACATTATATACAAGTGAAAAATTTAGTTTATATTACAATTAATAAAATGTTCCATACGTTTTACAGTTAAATCCAAACATCAATTTATTTTAAATTTAATATCCTACAAAATTGACCAATTCGTTGGTTGTTTTAATGGAAAAATTTAAGTTACAGAACTGCATTTCAGATTTTTAGGAACTATTTTTGGCGACTATTTTTTGTCAGTCGGTAAGTAAAGTAGCTCGTATTTGATAAAATGCATGTAAAATTAAAATAATAAAAATATATTTCACGATATAACAATCATTATATTATTAGAAATAATTCAATACAGAAGTGCAAAATAATTTTGAAATTATAAATTTTATAGAATGTTTTTGGAAATAAAAATCAAAAAAATTGTACTAATTGCAAATACATTAAAACTCGGCAAATATATATGTAAAACACATTAAATAAAATATTTGAAGCTAATCATAAGAATTTTTTTTTTCGCTGCGGCATCTCTTCTTTATTTTTGCGCTGCATCGTTACCAATTTTAAAGGCGAGATGCCGCACTTAAGGTTTAAGGTAAAAAAAAAAAAATGTTCTTTTACCATAATTGTACGTCAAAAGATTCACATCACAACACAGAAATAAATGAAACCATATTAAGCAATACACCTATGAAACAAAAAAGTAACAAGGCTTTAGACGCACCTTTGTTAAAATATTTTAAGAAAAAACTCCTTGTTTTGCATAAAAAAAATCGGCTATTACAAGCGATACGCAGCAGCTATCCGGTAGTACTAACATGGCGTCACTTCGGGGATACAAAACGTACATTCTGCTCGACCGGTGCTGCGATCTGTGTAGGAGTGCAGTAAATGACACGGGTGCGGTATCTTACCTGCCGCGGCGTCTCTCCTCGAATTACCCTACTTAAAAACTGGAAAAGGTCTATTTGAAGTGATGGCGCTTAAAAAATAAATAGCGAGTTTTAGAATTTCTGTAAGGCTTGTTTAGCGTATCACCGAAGCTGACAATTATGTAATAGAAAACAGTATTTATACCGTCAACAATGGTACGAGAAACATTCGTGTCCCCCTAGAGTTTGCACAGCGCTCTCGGTGATGAAACGTTGCGCGTCGGAATGTAAATTCAGATTTCTCAGTTCGCCTGGCGCGTTTACACAGGAAGAGTGGTGGATGGAAAGCTTCATGCCTGAATGTAAATTTAAAATTCTCATTTCATCTTGCAAAGTAAACAAGAAAGAGACAGATGACGGAAAAAGAAGTCAGCGATAGAGACGGAGCTGAAAATATTCACGTAAAATATAACGTGGCGTAGTGTCAATTGTAAAACCCACGCTTGCATGAAGGTACGTACACAGATAACACAAATCACAGCTACCACGGTGAAAGTTTTAAAAACTGAATACATACTGCTTGTTTAATATTTACAAAACGTAGCTTTTGCATCGTATATTTTCCATGGTTTTACTGCCAAAGATAACTTCTATAATGGCACACACTCTCTAGACATGAAACTGTCAAAACAACTGCGGAATATTTGACTGTAAAATATATAAACTAAAGAACAACTAATAAATTTGAAGCACCTTCATGACAGTATTTCACTGGTTGATGTTTCTCATATCCGAAAGATTTAACAATTTCACATTTAAATTTTAATCATTAGAATAATTTTTGCAGTTGGAATAAAATCGTGGTAAAAAAATTGAACTTATTTATTTCTTTAAATTTTGTTTTCATAATAAACAATAAAAGAATCACAAATTCACAATTATTTCCGTATTTAATATTGAATTTGCTTGACCATTTCGTTGAAAAATCTGCCGGTCCTCACACAAGGTCTCCAGTTGGCCCATGCCGCGCTCCGGCCACAACAGCGCGGCGACCAATCACGTTTGAAACATCTTTGACGTCAGTGCAAAAATAATGGCGGACGTGACAGACATCCCGATTGTAAGTTTTTCCATTTTCATATCGTCGTCGGTGTGAATTATTTTTAGACATGCGCTTTTGTTATAGATTATTAGACTTTTATTATTAGTAATTTCTAAAGACCTTGTTTAGTAAACTTATCCATGAAATATTTGAAACTTGTTCACTAAGTAATTTTTCTGAACCAACGTAACGTTGGGTGAAAAATTCTTCTCTTGAATGGGTTGATGGGGGGAAAAAAATTAAACATCGATGGCTGTCCTATGTGTGATGCATATTAATGGCAGAAAAAATTTAGTACAGTTAATCATTTGCCTTATATATCGCTGGGGTATAAACCCGCATGCTGACAACAAAGCGATATTTGGCTGTTGCATCTCGTCCATCGCGCTGTGGAGATTCTAGTTCGAAGCGAAGCAAAGATTCGTTTACTTTTTCACAGTTGAAAAAAAACATACTTTTATAATAAAATAATAAAAAAGAGGATTCTAAAAGGAAGGTGTGATGAATTGGCCACGAAATAATTCAGAAGCGGTCTCGCCGTGTTGTCTGCGTTGGGAAAGGAATGGGGGAAGTGGTTAAAGGGCGTGCGTTTTACCCAGATTGGTTTGAAAACAATGGATGTGGGGGGAGGGGGTCCGTGCGTGTTGGCTGCGTCCGTGACATTCCGTGATCAATGGAACCAGGGAAAAACACAGGGGAAAGCACGACGGAGACATGCATCTTAAGTGCATTTACTAATTACGTACATTCGGAAACAGGCAGCAATTCACATGTGGTGATTACCTGCTCCCGGCTTTAAGTAGTAGCCAATGAAAAGCTTTTTGACCTCCCTCTGAAACAAGTATATTTCTTCTTCCTTGTAATTTTCTATGAACATAAATAATTAAAACCTTCTTATGTCTAGACGAGCTCAAGTGCGTGGTCACTAACTGCCAGGTTTTTAATGAGTTAGTAATAGTTTTAACTAACGCAAGGGTATTTGTATTTTTCATTTTAATTCAATAACATTTAACACGTATTGTGACAAAAAATATTTATGGAAAACACTTTAATTTTTTAAGGGCTGAGATGAAAGACTTGGATAAAAAGTTTATGTTTTTAAACATTTCTGTCAGCCTTTCCCAATTGTATTACATAATAAGTATTAAATAAAGAGCTGTGAGGTTAAATTAAACCTGCACACACAATTGCTTTAAAAGTATTAGATTACCCATAATC
Source organism: Bacillus rossius redtenbacheri (assembly GCF_032445375.1). Taxonomy (NCBI): domain Eukaryota; kingdom Metazoa; phylum Arthropoda; class Insecta; order Phasmatodea; family Bacillidae; genus Bacillus; species Bacillus rossius. Next base: position 252,158,277 of record NC_086330.1, read on the forward strand.
ATGGGCATTAGAAATCTAATTAATGGATTTTCAATTAAGATATGAAGCATAATGTTGTCCATTTAATCTTTCTATAACAGCCTGTAAAATATTTCTTAGTTTTATTTTTGGTCGTACCTCTATGAATAAGTACTTCTTGGTTACAGATTTGTAGCAAATATTAAATTATAGTTTAGTGGGACATCAGTTTCCGTAAATAATTTTAAATGTTAGGCTGTCCGTTAAAGAGTTGCCTCATTATTACTTATATTATTTATTTATGTCAAATTATTAATAGGTATTTTGAAGACTGTTACTAGTAAAATTTCTGTGTAGGCGTATGATACCAAAAACTCAATACATGTTAATTGTCATATCGCTTTTAAGATTACGTAATTATCTTATATCAAACGAAAATTAAAAGACAATACAGGTTGTATCGAAAATCATGTACATGCTATATGTAAAAAAAAAACGTTTAAAGTAACATGATCTGCTAGGCAAATGAATAAAAAATAAAAAAAATATAAATTATACTACAGTAAATAAACTTATGGTTACAGTTTAGTTCTAGTTGACACTCAAACATTTTTAATCTTACGTTTATTAATTAGCATATGTGAAATCCCGTTCAAAGTTTTAAATTAAAAAAAACTCAGCCAGCAGGCAAAAAAAAAAAAGTAGGATCGACGTATGTTGCACTTCAACACACAACATATACAGGAGGAATGAACAGAACAGAGTTTTCCCTCGGATCATTAAGTTGGAATTTCTTTTGTGCCGTGAGCTCCGTATTATATTTCGCCCCGAGGGCGCGGGCCCAACACTCTCCTTTGTCATCCCCTCCTCCCAGTCATTACAGTCGATGAAGGAGATGTCGCTGCTCGGGGCGGTCTCCCTTCGCGCCCTTATTATCCCCAACATCCTGGTTCCGACGGCGCTTCCAGTGCGATGCTTATAAACTTGGAACCTCCGTCGTGAAACAGAGTTGAGTCACCAATTGTACGTTCCTGTGAAGTCGTTACTCTGTTCACGACTACTGAGAAAGGAGATGCTTAGCTCAGCATTATGCCACCGGTGTTATTCTTCGTACTCATTAGATTGAAATTATATAGAACTCTTTTCCAGTGGGAATTTTTCCAAGAAATAAGGAAAATAACAAATTATAAATAATTGGTTTATATAAACGTATTATTTTCCCAGAATAATAATAAAGTGGCAGATTAACGAATACATAAAAAATAACTGTGACTAAAAAAATTCTTTTCGGCGTGGGTAGATTTCGAAGTACCCCTTTCTTCTGGAAATATTTTGGAAACTTCTATAAATTCCTGGAACATTTTAAGTACTAAATGTAGTCTACATGACATCATATACGTTCGCCAATATTTAAAAAAATATATATTAATTAAAAATTTTCTCGTATTCCAAGCAGTTAAAATATTTTGGATGATTTTAACTTAATGTATCCAGCATTTAATATCTTAAAGAATTTCATTATATGGCTACTAAGGTTCCTAGTGATGCAATTATTTGTGATCTTTGAACACTATTTTTAATCCCTTGCACTAATACTTTGTTGTATAAATTAATTTGACTAATGATAAGGGTGACATTTAAATTGTTATTAATAAATTTCGACGAACTTGATATTAATATATGTTTATATATTAATATAAACCCTTGATTTGACTGGAATAGTTTGTTTCATCAAAAATTGTTTCAGCCAAAAGTTTTAGATAAATTTGAGGCGTTTTACAATAAATTATAATAGATTGTAAAGTATATCTATTTAAAAAAAGACATTTTTGTCCTACCCTTGTTTTTTCCGCTCCTTCCAGTAATGGTTTTTATTATTAAAAATTATTTCCTACTAATGTTTTAGGTAAAAATTATAAGATTTACAAACAATTTGAATGGATTTGATAGTGTACCAACTAAGGGACTTTTGCATTTTTTTTAATTCTATCCCTCATTTTTCAACCCCTCGTTTAGTAAAAAATTGTTTCATAACAAATTCAAATAAAATTTATAATATTAATACACAATTTGTACGAATAATATGTTGTACCTATAAAGGAAGTTATTATTTGTTTTTTTCCCTCCAATCCTTGATTATTTTACCTCTTTCAGTAATGGTTGGTCGAATAAAAAATTATTTCCGACGAAAGATGCCAATAATAATTATGGTTTTACAGTTAAACAGAATGTATTTAACAGTGTACATGTTACGTCAATTATGATTTTTTTTAAATTAAACCATTTAAATTTTTTCATCCCCCCTGCAGCAATAGTTCGTTTTATTGAAATATTTTTAAACAAATGGTTTAGATAGAATTTATAAAATTAACAAACACATTGAACGGATTTTATAGTGTATCTACTAAGGGAGTTATGCATTTTTTAATAATTTTACCCCTAATTTTTTAACCCCTTGCTGTAACGGTTCGTCTAATAAAAATTGTTTCAGACAACATTTTAAATTTAAAAAAATATATTAATACATAATCTGTACGAATTTGGTGTTGTACTTACGAAGGGAGTTATGATATATTTGTCCACCAACCCTTGTTTTTTCAACACCTTGCAGTTATTGTTGATCATATTAAAAACATTTTAAACAAAATATTTTGGCATCACTCCTTCGAGTTATAATACGTTCAAAACTAAGTGATATTTTTTCCGTATTATTGGAGTTATAAGTTATTTCTGTTTTTCAAATAACTTACCTAATTTCTACCACTTCGGTCAGATATCGCTCATTAACGATCTTGACAGAGATTTTCCATAATTAGATTTTATGTATCAGTTTGGAAATAATTTGAGAAAATTTGCAACAGTTATCATGTCCACAAAATTGTGATATAGATAGATATATCAATATACTAGCTGCAATACCCGGCGTTTCCCGGGCTGAACACAGGGTGTAATTAGTAATTGTCTTTTTAATTTGAATGTCAAGTGTGAAAATTAATTTATATCACTTTCAGATCCCGACAGACGTTGTTCTGCCAGTTTATAGTTATTTACCTGGTCTGTTTGTAATTTAGACTTTATTAAGCAATATACAAAGAACTGAAAAAAAGAGATTACTAATATTGAAAATATTCCATTATCTAGCTAATGCTCGGCCTGCATTGCAATGCCTCATTCAGTTTTGTTTTGTAATATGTTTGAAGCAGTTCCACATATACAAATAATCTATCCATCTCTCTATATAAATTTATCTCTATCTACATCTATATACATCTATGTTTCTCTCTATCTCTATTTATCTCTTTATATCTACATATATACTTCCCACTATCTCTATATCTTATATATATTATATAAGTCTCTATATAGCTATATACATCTATAGGTATATCTCTTTATCTAACCCATTTAATTATCTATACCTCTCTCTGTCTCAACTTATCTCTCCGTCTCTATCTCACTCATATATATATAATCACTCTATCTCTGTCTCTCTTTTATATTTAAATAAATTGTTTCATAGTTGCGCACTTAAACAACAAAAACAGACGAAGTCCCGCTATATAAAATGAAATAAACACATTTTTTGACACGATTCGTGCTCCAACTATTGAAAAATAGTTATACCGTCTCAGTAACCTTCATGGGCATGCGCATTACAAATCACCAAAATTTCATCGCAGTCGGATGAATGGTATAGGAACGCATACGGAACAAACAAACGAAAGACATTACAAACGCATCAAATGATGGTGCTTTTAAAATTCAAGGCAACTAACTCTATCTATTGACGAAGTTAAGAACAAAACTGTTATTAGCGCCTTGATTTTGCTAGCCGCTGCGAGCTCCACTAAGCGGACTGGTCTCACCAAGGAGAAAAATATTAATTTGCAGACCTTACTATGTGTATGATCGTGTGTCAGACATAGAGAAATGACACTCACTCACTATTTGTATGTCTATGAACTATGATTTTTTCTGTTATAAAATGAAATTATCACTTTTTCACTCCCTAAGGGATGGAAATTCATATTAATATGGGGTTAATGTATTAATCCAGGTTATAAGCTAGCTGTAGGCAAAATTTCATTCAAATCCATTCAGTAGTTTTTACGTGAAAGAGTAACAAACATCCATCCATACTTACAAACTTTCGCGTTTATAATATTAGTAGGATTTATATATACTTTTGAGTTGACTATGGTTTTGGTTTCTATGGACTATGAAACGAAAATATATACAAAAATTTTATGAATTTCACACTATAAATTTTTTAATCTATCTAATTGTATTATAGTAGTATACGAATATATGTACGGCGCCTAGCGCTGGCGTGTGGTGTCAGTGCTAGTCCGCCATCTTGGATTGTGGTGTCACGGCGGCAATATTAGATGGCCTTGACCTTTGACTATGACATTTACCTTGGTAACTTATTGATCTTGGTGGTAATCTGGGTCCTCAATATTTTATCCGCCATCTTTAAATCGAGCAGCCCACTCACTCTTGATGAAATTTTTGTCACGGCCACCATATTGATTTTTTTCCTGTTCCGCTGGAGGCCGCCATCTTGGATACCATCGAAAATGTTTCTGTTTGTTCTTATAGAGCACCAGCATCGCTCTTAATTTGTTTCTGATCCGCTGGTGGCTACCATCTTGGATACCGCCGACTTTGTTTCTGCTGTTTGTTTCTAGAGAGCGCCAGCATAACTCTGTCTCATTACATAAGGTCAATGTTCCATTACCTAACAGATCTATTATGGTCCTTGTCGACATTATAATTTAATTTTTTATGCAAAATACATTGAAATTGCTGTGATTCGAACTATTGCCGCTCTGTTCTTAAGGTTGAAAAACATACGCCTTCAACCGCACGACCATCGAGACAGTTAACGGATTGTGAATTAAATAAGGTTTATATAAAAATAATATGAATATTCGGACTTGTAATTTTTTTTTTTAATTTGAAGTAATAATATCATCATCTGTTCGAGACAAAACCACCATCTTGTATTAAGACGTAACGGTTGTAATTATCGTTACGGCCGCCAACTAAAAAATCCGTAATTTTAATGCTAGAAATTCCAAAAAAATATCAAAAAAAAATATTTTAATAATTGCCTACTTCAAATGTTTAGTTACAAAACGAATTCGGTATCGGTTCAATTTCCGGCGAGAGTCAACTAATAATTTATTAATATATTTAAAAAATTCTCAAAAAAAGTGATAAAACGTCTTACACCACACCCGACATATTGAATTATGACGAGACTATTGCGATTTCCGTTATGGCCACCATCTTGAAAATCTTTATTTATTATCTGATTTTATTGAAAAAAACTCCCTCCGCCAGTACCAAAGTTTATATCGTCAGCTGGTATGACGTCATGTCCACCATCTTGTCTTCGTCCACTGGATGCCACCATCTGGTTTTAGTTTGCTAGAGTTTGCTGATGCCATGTTAGTGTAATTTTTTGTTCACCATACCTTTGACGTCAACTTATGACATTGAACTTTGACCTTGACCTTGAATTTGACCTTGAACTTGAAATTAGACCTTGATCTTGAATTTTGATCCTGACCTTAAACTTTGACCTTGACTTTGAAATTTGACCTTGACCTTGACGACCGTCTTAGATCCGACATTTTGTGATTAGTTCTCGCTACCAGGAACGATAGTTAACATATATCATCTGCTAGAGGGCACTACCACCATCTTGTTTTTATCTGCTTGAGGTCGCCATCTTGTATGTGTGTACTTGTCTGATACAGTGCATTACCATTATATTTGTTTAGTTCTTACCCGCTGGAGTGCAGTATTCATTTATTATTACCGAGGCGCCCGACAACTTTAAATTTGGGCGCCATCTTGGAATTGTGGAATTATTCAGCTAGAAATTCGGGAAATTTCCAAAATTCAATAAATAAAATTGTAATTAATATACGCATTGATTCGATTCGATTCCTGTCCTTGATTCGATACCTGATCGATGCAATAATGTTTAATTTTATGTAAAAATTATAATTTCAATAAATCATGTTGAAAATCCTAAAAGAGGCTACAATCTTCTACTACCAGCCTCCAGTAGTTCATTATGACCGGTAACTTTTGAAGTTTGTATTTATTGACTTATAAATTCGGGAAAATTTCCAAAAGTCACCGAAAAAATCACTCATTAATTTACACATTGAATTGATAGATTCCTGTCCTCGGTTCGATTCTTGACCAGTGACAGGTGAAACTAAATATTAAATATATTTAATATTATGTTTTCCATTACCTTTCGTGCAATTTATTTATCACTCACTCTACGAAAAACAACTAAATACAATATACCTGTCCGATGAATTAAATACGTTGTCGCATTACCTATCATGTAAGTCTAGTTTATCAATACCTACAAAAACCTCTAAACCGTTAATGTACAAAGCCATCCATACATATTGACCAAGCATCTTCGGACCGCGAGACCGGGTCATAAACAATGGATGTCATATAGACCAGTCTTATTCGAACCTCATAACCTTCCTCGATGTCAGCTAATTATATTCAATTAAACGAACGTAACATGTTTTATGCTTACAAGAAGACCAAGAATCCCTGAAAAATAATTTATCAAGACAAAGAGGTTTTGGACTAGTAAAAATTCAGAGATACTACAGATATGAATACGTGCATTCAACGCAACGTCACACATTCAACGAAAGAACACACTGAACATACAGTACACATAGTACACATAGGAAACGAAATGAACAAACAGTACACACAGCACACACAGGAAACGGAACGAACACACAGTACACATAGGAAACAGAACGATTACACAGTACAAACAGGAAACTGAATGAACACACAGGAAACGTGACGAACACACAGTACACACAGGAAACGGAATGAACACACACAACACACACAGTACACACAGGAAACGGAACGAACACACAGTACACACAGGAAACGGAATGAACACACACAACACACACAGTACACACAGGAAACGGAACGAACACACAGTACAAACAGGAAACGGAATGACGTCATCGGAGATGTAGGTTCCAAGGCAGCAGAAACCGCCACACACCACAGCCTGAAGCCTGGCGCCGGAGCCCCTTTTACATACTACTATCTCATTTTATTGAATTTGGTTGTTTTTTAACATGTTATTTAGCGAGGGAAAATTAATGAATGAGTTTTAAGGTAGGTTTTAACGTAAAAGTTTAGTTGTAATGCAATGACTATGTTTTATCTGTGTGAAAAATCTCCGTTTTAATATTATATTTTTGGCATACGCACTTGATGCTGATTGGCCAAGCAAACGTGCCACGTGTCTTTAGGGACGGTGGATGCTGGCCCTTAATATTAATCATTGCGCTCTGCCGCCTCGGCCATTCACCGGACAGAAACCTGACTTCATCGATGTGGTAACTTTGAATTATTAGAATGTAAAGGACAACTTGAGGTATCCGGCCTTGACGTCACGGTGTCACGTGCACAAGGGGGAAGTGGTGGAACTGTGGAAAGCAAATAAAGCAGTCGCTGCCGAATGCTGCATATGGCCGCAAGGACGAATTTAATATTATTTTCGTTAAAGCGTTTGAATAATGATACAATTATGTTTCATCCCTTATTGTAAGAATTCATGTTTTACGCCTTAAATAGCATTTCACATCATAAGAATAAAAGAGCGACTATACAATAAAAAATGTAAGTTAGCAGAGACTATCGCGCGAACAGTTCTCAGTGCACGAGCGTGTGTTCTAATCACTTTGTCGCTGCAAATTACAGAAAAGTTAATTGCTGCGTTAAATTCATAAAGAACAATTGCATTCCCAGTACCTTTACATTCACAAAGCCTAGGAAACTAAATTCCCTCCACGCAAAATACTTTGTAGCAGATCAAAAGGAAGTAAGCCTAGAACAGAAAAAAATTCTCATATCCGAGAGCTATTTATTAAACAAAAACAGTTTTATGTTTTTACAGGATATTAACATTTAGATAAATGTAAATTAAACATAAGTAAGATTAAAACCGTGTGTTTATACGGGCAGCATTAAGGGCGTATCACATTCACACAGTCGCATCTGTGCCTACTATCGAATTAGATACAACACAACACGGTAATAAACAACACCAGTGTTGCAAGATTTGTACGTATAAACTTTTCTAGATCCTATAATTATACAATACATAAGTAATTTAAAATCACAGCTATCATAAAAATTGTAGACGTTGAAACCTGCAGCGCAGCCTAGGAATGGTAATTATGCAGGGTAGAGGCTTTTCCGTAAAACAAGAGATAAGTGGGAAAATGGTATTAACGAGTTTATTGTTACAATTATTGTTATATTCTTCTTAGAAATTTCTCTCTTTTTATTGTTTTTACCTGACATTTACATAGACTTAATTTCCCTCCACACTTCTAGTATTTCAGAATCCACTAGGAATTTCGAAACGCTGTTTTATGGGGGAAATAAAAGAACATTATAAGAACACAGATATATTTCTTCCTTTGTATTTTTATCCATGGAAAAGCCGTGACTCTCTTTAATTACCTTATTCAAATATGTATGTGCCTTACAATTCACAATGGACGGGGGGTAAAAAAAATCTAAATTGTATAGTACATGCGCTTCTCAATAAACAAAATTATAACAGGCAACATTTTGAATTTTCAGTAGTTAAAGCTAACTTCGTAGTAGAAGGCATACAGATTTTCTGAAAATTGTCGATTTATTTTGCAGTAAAGTAGTTTTTTTGTAATCAGCCAGTAGTTTCCATATAATCAACACAAGCACTGCAATATTTCCACACAAAACTAAAATAAATACTATATGATCTGCTTTAACGCATCGTATGCTTTGAGGGATTTCAAAACCATATGGTTATCCCAATCCAAGAAAATAAATAAATCTGACCTTTTCGTTTTATTGACCGTAAATTGCAATATGCTTTCACAAACACGTCCTTACCGAGGTCGCTATCCACTCGTCGTTATAATACGTAGAAACATAAAAACATTACTTTTATTAAGCCAATTGCTTCCCATGTCCTCGAGAAAGCTAAATCCTAAACCAACTTCAAATAAATTCAAACAAATAATGATTATGTCCACGAAAACGGTTTCAACATAGATAATCGCATTATCGTTGGATGTTTTTTACATTCTGTGTCCCACAGTTGACAGTGGCGCTTCAACCGGCCGTTACTTGAACTGCTTATCTCTGCCCCATTTCAAGTCGTCCATTACATTTTTCAAAGATTGCAACAGTTAATTATTAAATGGCATCTTGTGTAGACGAACTACTTGATGTTGCGAGAATTTCTTATTAAAGACCGTACATGAATGACACAGCAGTCGAGAACTGTGTTCGGAACGAGACAGTATCCTCTGGAATCGCGCATTGGGGTGCTTCTTTCATTCCGTGAGCTCGGGTCTACTGCTGAGATACGACTTCGCGTGCCTGTAACGAGCGACGTAACGTTTTTCGCCGTCAGGCTTTACGACCTCCGTTCTTAGTCTCGCGACGTACGACCTGGCGTCAGCATCTTTTTCTCCACCTTCCCGCATGCACTCAGCCACGAATAACCACCCAACTTTCCTCCCCATCCTACTTTTTTTTTCACAAACCACATACAACTTTCACCCCCTCCTCCTCGACCATACTCCCTTTCTTCACTTTCTCCCTGGGTTCAACATTTCCCTTTCTACCTCCTCACTTCCCGTAACATCACCGCCACCCTCGCCCGCCTCTGGCGTCTTCCAGGAAACTACACTCCTTTCCTCGCACACCCGGTGCCTTGCAACTTCTAGCGCCCCACGTGACTGGGCTTGCACTTAGTCCATCCCCAGTTGTGGAATGTCTATCGCGAAGTGTCGCCTGACACGATGTCGTCATCAAATACTATCAACAAGCAGCGTAGACAAAAAAAAAAAATTAACACTCAGTGCTTTACGGAAAGTGTAACGATGAGTTACAACTGGCTGTGTAACTGCACTTATTTCTGGCACCATGCTTTCCCAGTTGCAGTTTTGTGGCGATACCATCCAACTTGGTGTGGCGAGGCCTATTGTCTTCGGATACGTTCAATTGTACATTACTCACATCTTTCTGAATCCTCTTAAAACCACTATTAATTTAATTTTTTTCAACATAAAACGTTCACATAACTTGCAAATTAACTCCACCAGAATTAACACTAAACACCCTCGAATATTGAATTTATGTAGCCTATCATATTTTAGTTATCAAGTTACTTGCCCGAAACACAGATAGTAGCAGTAGCTGGGTTAGTGAGCTAACGTGGAACTACAAGCAGTTTGTGAAGCTTCACTATTAACGCGCGTGTTGGCAACAATCACGTTACTTTTTTTTTTTTTTTTTTGCTAAGCCTCGGATTTTGATTTATTTTTCGCATCCCGCGCGTCGAGCAGGATTTATCAACGCGCTTGGACGCTGATAGGCCGACATGGGTTCAACTCTCTACCCGGGTGCCAATTTTATAAACGTACTTCAAAAATTATTAGATACATCCGTGAATTTTACTATCGTTAAATGTCATGGATTTTTTTATAGCGGCAGTACAAGGCGTTGCCCGGGCTGAACACAGGGTGATAGCGTTATATGACAGGGCGATGGACATAGAGAAATTACACACAATTGCTGTTTGTTTGCCTATGATCTATGATTTTCTGTTTACCAGTGGAAATCGGTTGAACGGTTTTTAACTAGCGGCGAGTTAGAAAAAATGGATATCATAAAAACCTTCTCCATGAAAAACACTTCGATGTGCTAACTTTCAAGGCGATCGGTCAAACGGTGTAGGTGTTTATCGACGTCATACATACATACATACCAACATCCTATATATATATATTACACTAGCCATTTTGTCGGATAAATTTATTATTAATAATATCCTATAATTTTTCAGTTTTATGTGCGTTTAAACAAAAAATTCTGGCGAAAATTTAGACCTTACACTTTCGAAGGTATAAAAGGTTAAGAAGTTAAAGTGTGAAAATTTAACTTCCTTCAAAATTCTGGATAAACCTGAATATATAAGAGAGTTAAATTTATATAGTATCCAAAATTTATTTCTTAAGATAAATAACAGCATACCGTTTGTTATTACGTTTGCTAATAACAGAATATAACTGTAGTTATAAGTTTTGAATAATTAATAATAAGTCACAAGTGAATATCGAAACAATCTAGAAAATTTTTTCCCAAACTTTCTTTGGACTATGTGATATGGTGTGACGTATAAACTTACACACTTTATAATACCAAATGGTAATTGCTTCATTTAACGAATAACAACTTTTTCAGGAGCTAAATGGTGTTAGTCACGTTCCAATCACTCTCTCTAAAAGGTAGCCTAATTTTTCCACGGTTACAAATTACTTACCATATACTGTATATGACTCATTTCATAACAAAAATTTTTAAACATATTCCATAGAATTGCAATTAGCGGAATTCTGTCGAATAAACATAATGTTCTTTTATTTTGGAATTCAGTTTTTACTACTTCAAGTGATTACTTTTGTGTTGAGTTGTATCAAATATTATCTACACGTAATAATAGAAATCATTTATTACTTAAATCGAAAATATCAGAAACTATTATTCTAATCTTACTTAGCAGTGGATATGGGCTGAGAGATACCAACGGTTATATTTAATTTGGTAAGTAAAACTAGCAGTAGCAAGATAGATATATCAAAACTCACATGTGTTGAGGTACAAAAAATTATTTGACTCAATTATTATTTCTCAAAATCTCCAAAAAAATATTTTTTAATGAAAGCTTATTAAAAGCTACGAACTTTGGTGCAAACCAAATGGAAATCGGTGCTTTGGTTCGCTCGCTACACCCAAAAACACGTTTTTTTTAAAATGTGTTTTTTTAATCAAAACATAGCAAATTGTTATTCAATATTTTTAAATCTTTTCAGAAATGTCGTAAAAGGGTAAAAATTATTCATTATAATATTAATTTGAACCTAAAATCAGTCATCAGCATTAAAAAAAAATTGTTCAAATAAAAATTGGGGAAATAATTTTTTTATCTAATTTAAAGCATATACGGTACATGACATACACCTGTAAAACGTTCGTAAAAATGTTTTGCGAATGAATTTTGAAAATAAATCTTATTTTTAGAACGTTATGTGAGATACAAGCGTGAAGCGTGGCCTTGCTATTTATCCTTAAATCGGAGCAAGGAATTCTTAATTCCGACATCACTTTCTTATATTTATATGGCGTATATTGTGACACCTCTGATTCAGGTGCATCGAAGATTTGTTCTTCAGTGTCATCCTCTTTCTGTGGCTCCATGTGAGGCAAGGAAGATTTGCTTGCCTTCGGTAATTCGTGCATATTGTGAATTCAACTGTTCAAAATACCATAGTTTAGGAGTGTGCACAATTTCTATACTTGTAATTGTGTTGGAGGCTTGTACTTTGGCAATTTCTCTTCTGGAGCAGCTTCAAAGGTTATCTATTCTTTTCTTTATGAACTCAATATGACCTCAGGTATAGTTTTTTTTTTGGTGAATTCTAGCAGCTCTTGCATAGCTAAAGCCCTTTTTACATGTTGTGGTAATTCTTTGACGATATCTGCCATAAACAAGAAGTTTTTCTGTGCGTTTTCATAAATTCATAAACTAAGGATTCATAAAATTTAAACACCATCGTTTTATCCACATCTGCAGCCATTATTTTCTTCGATTGTTTTGATTCACTATTTTACATTCAATGGCGATATCTCGTACATAATGCAATAAACAAAAAAAAAAACACAAAATTAGTGCTAACACTGATCACCACACACTGAGATGAGTCATGGCCACTGTCGGAACAACAAGCGTGTCAGACGGGTTTCTGTCGCCCACCCCAGCTCCAGCTCACACCGGTTTGGTGCGCCCGCACACTGTCAAACTCATGTTGTCCCGCGTATAGCGCGTGTTTACGGTCGAGATGGTAAACCAGACGTTCGGTGCGGCGTGGTTCGCTCGTCACCACACACCATCAAACCCCAGCCCAACATGGTCTGCCATCGACGAACCAAGTTAGATAGTGTATGGGGGGGGGGGGGGGTGGCTTTAGGAAGCATACTGTGTTCGTCTGTGCTGTCGTCGTTGTGTTTCCAGAACATGTTTAATTTCATATCTAGGTTCACGTGTGCGTCGCTGTACTGTAGTTGTATTGTCCAAAAAAACCTGTTTTCAATAATCGTTGTGTTGTTTGCTTGTGCTTACGTTTCTTGTTGTCATTGAAAATGTCTCGTCATTGTCAGCTCACGGTTCTCGTCTGGGCTGTGGTATTGCTTTGTCTAATTCCTTCCACAGAATAAAACATTAGATATCAACTGATTTTAGTCTAATTTTTCTGTGTGTTTGTGAATTCTTTTTTCTTTGTCCATTCACCGTGTTTTATTGTGCCTAAAATATAAACAAACAGCGGCGTTTATAAATATATACGTTTTAAATCAAAAGTAACATATAGGGATCGGGTAGCTGAAACTATACAGATTGCTACTCGAAATTCGCATTTTCGCTCATCTTTGCCCATATTTACATAACAAAAACGATACACCACATATGAATTTTAGAACATTAGTATTATTCCAAATATTTCCTGTAGCCTTGAAATAAGAACGCCAGTGAAGATTCTTCAATATACAACTAAAAACATTTGACACATAGTTTTGAGCTATTTCTCTAGTAACTGGGCCTTGAAACACAGTAAAAATAAATGGGTGCGTGTACTCACCAACGTGCTTAGAAGTTATAATTGTTTTTCGTAAAAAATTATCTTAATTTTGCAAGCTAATAGTTAAAAGAAATAAGTATAACATTAAAGCCGATACTGACCCAATGTATTTCTTAGGGTACTAAAGTTTGGTGGCTTACTCAGTTGTGGCTTACCAATCGGAAGGATTCGGCTATGTTCGGGCGTGTCCGCCACTCATTGACTTTGAGCAAGAGTGAGGGGAGTTAGTCATGGCGCAAATCGTTGCCATGGCTGGCCAATCCCATCCTAGCACATGATGCATGCGACCCTCTTCCTGCATGGCTAATCCCAGCATTACTATGCGTATAGGCTTCGGCCTGAGACGCACCTAGGTCCCTCCCTAACCCGGACCCCTCCAAAATACACTTAGTTTTAGTTAGGTTAGAAAAAAATCGCAGGACCTCGTTAACCATCTTCGGTAACATTCGTCTTTCTTCATCCGCAATCCTGCTGCACAGTGGTTCGCTTTTTGTACTAGTGTCACCAGACGCCATCTCTATATACATACTAGCTGCCCGACCCGGCTTCGCACGGCTATACTAATGGAAAAAGAATTATACCACATCTCCCATTTACAGTAATGGTAAATAATAAAAAATTCCGTGAAAATTTATTACAATGCTGTATAATGTACCGGAGAGAAAATGAATAGCACCGATGGTTTCCCGACTCGTGCACGCAACATAAAACTGATGTACCCGTACTTCGCTACGGCAGTCTACAGGCAGATCACTCTTGCGCCGCTCATAATACATGCCCCTCGTTGTGGGTACGCCACTGCCGCGCGATGCCTGTTGCCATGGAGACGCAGAAGGCATGAAAAATGCAAAATACTGTTCACATGCAGACAAAGTACCCACTGTTGCCTGGTTTTAACCACCTATGCTATGGGATCTAATTTTCGGAAAATGTCATCCTGCGTAACATAAGGAACATTACTGTGAAGTTTCAAGTCTGTAAAATATATATACTTGAAAAAAAAGGGCAATTTTTGATATTTAAAGTACTTGCAAAATTTCAACGGTGATGAGGACTGCACTAACAATGAAATAGCCGTTGCCATAGAGACGAATGAAGCATCAACAAAGCAACAGCCGTTGCCATGGTGATTTCCTACCAAAAACTGGAAATAAAAAAAAAATTAGGGGTGGACTACCCCTAACATTTAGGGGGATGAAAAATAGATGTTGGCCGATTCTCATAGATACCGGATAAGCACAAAAAATTTCATCAAAATCGGTCAAGCCGTTTCGGAGGAGTATGGCAACGAAAACTGTGACACGAGAATTTTATATATAAGACTAGCTGCCCGACCCGGCTTCGCACGGCTATTTTAATGGAACAAAATTAAGCCACATCTCCCATTTACAGTAATGGTAAATAAAAAAAATTCAGTGAAAATTTATTACAATGCTGTATAATGTACCGGAGAGAAAATGAATAGCACCGATGGTTTCCCTACTTGTGCACGCAACGTACAACTGATGTACCCGTACTTCGCTACGGCAGTCTAGAGGCAGATCACTCTTGCGCCGCTCATAATACATGCCCCTCGTTGTGGGTACGCCACTGCCGCGCGATGCCTGTTGCCATGGAGACGCAGAAGGCATGAACAATGCAAAATACTGTTCTCATGCAGACAAAGTACCCACTGTTGCCTGGTTTTAACCACCTATGCTATGGGATCTAATTTTCGGAAAATGTCATCCTGCCTAACATAAGGAACATTACTGTGAAGTTTCAAGTCTGTAAAATATATATACTTGAAAAAAAAGGGCAATTTTTGATATTTAAAGTACTTGCAAAATTTCAACGGTGATGAGGACTGCACTAACAATGAAATAGCCGTTGCCATAGAGACGAATGAAGCATCAACAAAGCAACAGCCGTTGCCATGGTGATTTCCTACCAAAAACTGGAAATAAAAAAAAAATTAGGGGTGGACTACCCCTAACATTTAGGGGGATGAAAAATAGATGTTGGCCGATTCTCATAGATACCGGATAAGCACAAAAAATTTCATCAAAATCGGTGAAGCCGTTTCGGAGGAGTATGGCAACGAAAACTGTGACACGAGAATTTTATATATAAGACTAGCTGCCCGACCCGGCTTCGCACGGCTATTTTAATGGAACAAAATTAAGCCACATCTCCCATTTACAGTAATGGTAAATAATAAAAAATTCCGTGAAAATTTATTACAATGCTGTATAATGTACCGGAGAGAAAATGAATAGCACCGATGGTTTCCCGACTCGTGCACGCAACATAAAACTGATGTACCCGTACTTCGCTACGGCAGTCTACAGGCAGATCACTCTTGCGCCGCTCATAATACATGCCCCTCGTTGTGGGTACGCCACTGCCGCGCGATGCCTGTTGCCATGGAGACGCAGAAGGCATGAAAAATGCAAAATACTGTTCTCATGCAGACAAAGTACCCACTGTTGCCTGGTTTTAACCACCTATGCTATGGGATCTAATTTTCGGAAAATGTCATCCTGTGTAACATAAGGAACATTACTGTGAAGTTTCAAGTCTGTAAAATATATATACTTGAAAAAAAAAGGGCAATTTTTGATATTTAAAGTACTTGCAAAATTTCAACGGTGATGAGGACTGCACTAACAATGAAATAGCCGTTGCCATAGAGACGAATGAAGCATCAACAAAGCAACAGCCGTTGCCATGGTGATTTCCAACCAAAAACTGGAAATAAAAAAAAAATTATGGGTGGACTACCCCTAACATTTAGGGGGATGAAAAATAGATGTTGGCCGATTCTCATAGATACCGGATAAGCACAAAAAATTTCATCAAAATCGGTCAAGCCGTTTCGGAGGAGTATGGCAACGAAAACTGTGACACGAGAATTTTATATATAAGACTAGCTGCCCGACCCGGCTTCGCACGGCTATTTTAATGGAACAAAATTAAGCCACATCTCCCATTTACAGTAATGGTAAATAAAAAAAATTCAGTGAAAATTTATTACAATGCTGTATAATGTACCGGAGAGAAAATGAATAGCACCGATGGTTTCCCTACTTGTGCACGCAACGTACAACTGATGTACCCGTACTTCGCTACGGCAGTCTAGAGGCAGATCACTCTTGCGCCGCTCATAATACATGCCCCTCGTTGTGGGTACGCCACTGCCGCGCGATGCCTGTTGCCATGGAGACGCAGAAGGCATGAACAATGCAAAATACTGTTCTCATGCAGACAAAGTACCCACTGTTGCCTGGTTTTAACCACCTATGCTATGGGATCTAATTTTCGGAAAATGTCATCCTGCCTAACATAAGGAACATTACTGTGAAGTTTCAAGTCTGTAAAATATATATACTTGAAAAAAAAGGGCAATTTTTGATATTTAAAGTACTTGCAAAATTTCAACGGTGATGAGGACTGCACTAACAATGAAATAGCCGTTGCCATAGAGACGAATGAAGCATCAACAAAGCAACAGCCGTTGCCATGGTGATTTCCTACCAAAAACTGGAAATAAAAAAAAAATTAGGGGTGGACTACCCCTAACATTTAGGGGGATGAAAAATAGATGTTGGCTGATTCTCATAGATACCGGATAAGTACAAAAAATTTCATCAAAATCGGTCAAGCCGTTTCGGAGGAGTATGGCAACGAATACTGTGACACGAGAATTTTATATATTACTAGCTGCCCGACCCGGCTTCGCACGGCTATTTTAATGGAACAAAATTAAGCCACATCTCCCATTTACAGTAATGGTAAATAAAAAAATTCAGTGAAAATTTATTACAATGCTGTATAATGTACCGGAGAGAAAATGAATAGCACCGATGGTTTCCCTACTTGTGCACGCAACGTACAACTGATGTACCCGTACTTCGCTACGGCAGTCTAGAGGCAGATCACTCTTGCGCCGCTCATAATACATGCCCCTCGTCGTGGGTACGCCACTGCCGCGCGATGCCTGTTGCCATGGAGACGCAGAAGGCATGAACAATGCAAAATACTGTTCTCATGCAGACAAAGTACCCACTGTTGCCTGGTTTTAACCACCTATGCTATGGGATCTAATTTTCGGAAAATGTCATCCTGCCTAACATAAGGAACATTACTGTGAAGTTTCAAGTCTGTAAAATATATATACTTGAAAAAAAAGGGCAATTTTTGATATTTAAAGTACTTGCAAAATTTCAACGGTGATGAGGACTGCACTAACAATGAAATAGCCGTTGCCATAGAGACGAATGAAGCATCAACAAAGCAACAGCCGTTGCCATGGTGATTTCCTACCAAAAACTGGAAATAAAAAAAAAATTAGGGGTGGACTACCCCTAACATTTAGGGGGATGAAAAATAGATGTTGGCTGATTCTCATAGATACCGGATAAGCACAAAAAATTTCATCAAAATCGGTCAAGCCGTTTCGGAGGAGTATGGCAACGAAAACTGTGACACGAGAATTTTATATATTACTAGCTGCCCGACCCGGCTTCGCACGGCTATTTTAATGGAACAAAATTAAGCCACATCTCCCATTTACAGTAATGGTAAATAAAAAAAATTCAGTGAAAATTTATTACAATGCTGTATAATGTACCGGAGAGAAAATGAATAGCACCGATGGTTTCCCGACTCGTGCACGCAACATAAAACTGATGTACCCGTACTTCGCTACGGCAGTCTACAGGCAGATCACTCTTGCGCCGCTCATACTACATGCCCCTCGTTGTGGGTACGTCACTGCCGCGCGATGCCTGTTGCCATGGAGACGCAGAAGGCATGAACAATGCAAAATACTGTTCTCATGCAGACAAAGTACCCACTGTTGCCTGGTTTTAACCACCTATGCTATGGGATCTAATTTTCGGAAAATGTCATCCTGCGTAACATAAGGAACATTACTGTGAAGTTTCAAGTCTGTAAAATATATATACTTGAAAAAAAAGGGCAATTTTTGATATTTAAAGTACTTGCAAAATTTCATCGGTGATGAGGACTGCACTAACAATGAAATAGCCGTTGCCATAGAGACGAATGAAGCATCAACAAAGCAACAGCCGTTGCCATGGTGATTTCCTACCAAAAACTGGAAATAAAAAAAAAATTAGGGGTGGACTACCCCTAACTTTTAGGGGGATGAAAAATAGATGTTGGCCGATTCTCATAGATACCGAATAAGCACAAAAAATTTCATCAAAATCGGTCAAGCCGTTTCGGAGGAGTATGGCAACGAAAACTGTGACACGAGAATTTTATATATAAGATAAAAGTCAACTGCCGTGCGTTAGTCTCGCTTAAACTAGAAAACGGCTCGACCAATTTCAATGATTTTTTTTCGGCTTATTACAAGGATGGTTTAGAAAAAAAACTTTAGGAAAAACCCAAAGAAACAGCTGAAAAGTCGAAAAAATCGAATTAGGTAATTTTGTATGGGAATTGCCACTTTGAATTACTTTTGATTATTTATATGTTTGTCCTATAAACGTTCCTAAACCACTGATCCGATCTCGATGAAATTTTTCACACCTGACCTTCTAAACATGAGGACGGTCACTGTCTAGGTGAGATTACGATAACACCAACGTTTAACGCAGAATTTAAGGTGGCGCGCGAATCGTATGGATAGTTACCTGTAAGTATTTTATAGTATTTCCTCGTTGCTATAGTCCGAAAAATATAGGTGGGAGGGAGTGTGGGACAGAGAAAGATAGAGGGATGGAGAGGGGTAGAGGAAGGGAGAGGGATATATAGAGAGATAGAGTTAGGTATAGAGAGAGCTATACAGATAGGGCTAGATAAAGGTATATAGAGAGTTACAGAGAGGTATCCAGATAGAGCTAGATAGAGAGATATAGAGTTACAGAGAGGTATAGAGATTAGAGCGGGATAGACACACACTCACAACACACTGTTTATGTATAAGTACCTTCTTTAAAAAATTTGAAAAAAAAATTTTTAAGAGGCATTGCAACGCATGCCGGGCATTAGTTAGTCTCTATATATGCACAAAATCAATTGCAGTGCGCTAGTCTCGCAAAAACTCGAAAATGGCTCAACCGGTTTGAATAATTATATTTTTTTGTTTGCCTCAATACTGGGGTGGTTTAGGAAAAAAGAACATATGGCAAAACCCCTAGAAACCGCCGAAATAATGAAAAAAATTTAAATTGGTAATTTTGTATGGAAATTGCCACTTCCAAGTCATTCAATACATGGCGTACGTGGCGGACCTTTCGTTTGACAGCTGCACCATGCATAACTGTTTTTCCTTTACATATGTGTTTTTCATTCCGTGTGGTTGTGTGATATCTATTAAATTTAAAATAGTTTTTTCTTTAAAGAAAGGTAGTGAATTTTGAGAAATTATTTGGTTCAAACGAATTTAATTACATTTTGCGAACTTTAATTTTGATTAGTCATTATATAAAGGTTAATTAACTTTGCAGGCTTAGACATAACCTCACATTAATTCAAATGTGTTTTCGAAAATGCAAATAATAAGTTTGAGGTTAATAATAAGTTGTAAAGTTCTCACTGTAAGTTCGACAGATTTCAATGATTATGAAAACAATTCCGTGTTGTTTTACAGTGTTCATTACAATGCCAAGGAGAGGACGAGCTGACATAGGTCGTCGAAGTAAATTAAATGCGCGGCGAGCTACTTCACGTACGAATCGCACTGATGACCAGCGAGCGACGGAAAATGAATATAGTCATATTGGCATGTGCGAATTACTTTTGAAAGCGTCTTTGGAGAACAACAAGCCAATATATTCAGAATTCAACGAGTTCGTGCACACCAAAAAAAAAAACGCCAGCGAGCATGACACAATGAACATGACCGATTGCGCCGACGCGGTGCTCCTGTGAACCTGGAACGAGCTACATTCCAATACGATCCGGAAATAGATAACGGCGCGGACAGATCAGTAACGATTGGAGAAATGTCAGTCGTTTGTCCGCATTGTAAGGCGTTGAAATTCATCTGTCAATCTCCTGGATTGTGTTGTGTGGGTGGAAAAGTGAAATTGCCACAATTGGTGACACCACCATAGGCATTACGCTCATTAGTTTCTGGAACGGGAAGTAATTCTGCCCATTTCCTGGCTTACATCCAACAATACAACATTTGTTTCCAAATGACGTCGTTTGGCGCAACGCATATTATAGGGACTATTTTATGGTTTTTTTCATGATTCAAGGGAAAACATATCATTTAGTAGGAGTGCTGACCACCACCGAATGTGGACCATCAATCCTTACAAATTTATTTCATAGGCAATTCTGATGCGGAAGTTGAGTTTTGCTCACAATCCGATAGCGAAGAGAGACATTGTCAGAGAATTGCACACATTTCTTCATCAGATCAACGAATAGATCAAATTGTTATAAATTACGTTGGATCGGATGCCATCAGACAGCCATAACAACGGAATCAGGGCTGACAAAACGCCTGCGGGTGAGCATGCAAGAAGGTTCAATTCACCGACAATCGACGAAGTGGCTGTTGTTATTGTCGAAGAAAATTTGCAATCTACAGATATCGTGCATCATCGTCGGAACAATGAATCGAAACGCGTGTCCGAAATGCACAGGACTTACGATGCGCTACAGTACCGATTGACATTATGGCAGGGTGAGGACGGATACCATTTCAACATAAAAATGGTTAATTAACTAACAGGCGCTGAAACCAATAAAAAAGTAAGTCATGTAATTTTTTATTCGTGCAGACTTACGATCTTTGAAGGTTAAATTAATCACATTTTGAGAGTAGCAGTCTTTTCCATCAGTTTGCAGTCAACATGTACGTCAAGACTGAGACTGAGCAATCTGAAGAATATGTTCATCTCCGCGATGCAATTAATGCCGATGGCGATGCAAAAAACGTGAGAAGAATGACAATTTTGCCGGTCACATACAGTGGAAGCCTACGCCACATGCAATAGGATGCGCAAATGCGTTATCGTATGTTAGACAATATGAGTAGTATAGAAAAGTATGTCCGGGGACATGGCGCTGGCGCGTGGTTCTGGTGCCGACCGCCATCTTGGATTTTGACGTAACGGCGGCCATTTCGATGACCTTGAACTTTGGCCTTGACCTTTACCTTTGACCTTCAAAATTTGCTGACATTTGCCAAAATTAGCCAAAAATCACTGCCTGGTCTCTGGCTAGTATAAACCGGTTGGAGCTAAGAATTAGACATTTCACGCCTATTCAGCCCTAAATTATTATATGATCGCTAACTTTCGCAAGTGTTCCTGTAGTAGAATATAAATTAAGTAATAAATGTTATGTTTGTAAAGGAATTTGTGGTGTTTTATTTTCGAACTTGTCATTTTTGAGGTATTTTTACATAAAATTATTTTTTTTTTTGTTTAGCCCAGGGATCAAACCAAGTTTAGAATCAATTATTACTTTAATGAGTGATTTTGTTGATGAATTTTGGATTTTTCCCGAATCTCTAGCTAAATAATTACACGATTCCAAGATGGCGCCCAAAATTCAAGATGGCGGGCACCTCATTAATAATGTATTATTACTGCACTCTAGCGGGTTAGAATAAAACTAGCATGATGTTAATGTACTCTAAGACGACTACACACCCAAGATGGTGTCCTCCAGCAGACGAAAACAAGATGGTGGTAATGTCCTTTCGCAGGGGGTGGCTCCTGGTAGTGTGTCGGATGATGGTGGTCAAGGTCCAAGTCAAATTTCCAGGTCAAAGTCAAATTTCAATGTCAAAGTCAAATTTCAAGGTCAATATCAAATTTCAAGGTCAAGGTCAAATTTCAAGGTTAAGATAAAAGTTCAAGGTCAAGGTAAAATTTCAAAGTCAAGCTCAAATTTCAAGGGAAAGGTCAAAGTTATATGTCAACAGTCGAGGACAAAGGTATGGTGAACAGAAAATAATACTAACATGGCATCAGCACACTCTAGCAGACGAAAACTATATGGTTGACTCCAGCAGAAGAAGGCAAGATGGCGGATGGCAGACATGACATTATACCAGCTGACGATATATACCTTGTTATTGGTAGTGAGAGGCCAGTCTAGGTGGCTTCCGTGGAGGTAGGATCTGTGGTTTTTTATTTTTTGTTTTTAGCGGTTTCGAACCAAAGACGGGAATCGATATAATCAATCAGTATTCTAATACGTTAATTTTTTTAATGAATTTTTAACGTTTTTCATTTAAATTGGATAATAAATAAATATTTTCAAAATGGCGTCCTTAACGATAATTGATACAGTGGTGACATAATTTAAATGTCGGGTGTGCCGTAAGACATTTTTATTACTTTTTATTGAGAATTTTTTAATTACATTAATTAATTATTTGTTTACTCTCACTGGGATTTTAACCAAAGACCTAAATCCGTTAAATAACTAAACATTTGAAGTAGACAAATTTTTTAATAGTTTTTTGGATTTTTGGAATTTCTAGCATTGAAATTACGGATTTTCAAGATAGTGGTCGTAACGAAACATGCAACGGTTTTTTGAAGATTTTTTATTATAAATTTATTTATTCATTTTATAAATTTTCAAACTTTTTCATTAAAATCGGATAATAAATATAGATTTTAAAGATGGTGGACATGACGTCATACTTGCTGACGATATATATATACCTTGAAATAAGTGGTAAGAAGTCAGTCTGCCGGCGGCTTCCGTGGAGGAAGGACCTGGTGTCATTTGTTTTATTTTTTACCTCGTCGGGTTCGAACCGAGGACTCCAAGCTCCATGGTGTAGTTGTACATTTAAATTTTTTAATATTTATTTTATTTTTATTATTAAATTCGATTAATTAACTTTTTCATTGATTTTTAAAAATTTTCCTTATTTTCTAACATAAATATTACGGATTTTCAAAATGGCGGCCTTAACGGAAATGGCAACGGTGACGTAATAATCAAATATGGCGGTCATGGTATCCTTATTCCTAGAAATGGCTTATCGGAGGCTTTAGACATGGATGCTTAAGCCGTTTTTAGGACATTGTGTTCTTTCTAAGGCAAAACGGATTTCGAGGTTTTTCGAAATCCTAATTTTTAATTGTGGAATTTTTTGAGAATTTTCAGCGGGATTATTTAAAAAAAAAAAAAGGAAATTTTGGTGATATTTGGCTAATTTTGGTGAGTTTTGGCTAATTTTGTAAAATTTTAGCAAATTTTGAAGGTCAAAGGTAAAGGCCAAGGCCCAAGTTCAATGTCAAGGTCATTCAAGATGGCCGTAGTGACGTCAAAATCCAAGATGACGGTCGGCAACAGCACCACGCGTCTGCGCCATGTCCCCGGACATACTTTCCTATACTTCTAATATGGCCGCCCAGACCTATTCATAACAATCACATGTAACTTATAATCTACTTCTGGATTTGATTGACCCATTATCCGAGCGGTCAAACCACTTAGTCGATAATCGGATGGTTGTGTGTTCAATTCCTCCTACCTCCGAGAATTTTAAAATCATTAAAATGTTTCAAGGAACCACTATAATAACTAAAATAAAACCTTTTTTACAGTAGACTTATACATTACAGAGGAAAATATAAAAATATGGCGTCTGGCGACCACTGCGTACCACGTAGGGGGGTTCTGTCACAACTTAGAAACACATAACTTAAAAACACATAGTTTAGAAACACATAGTTTAGAAACAAATAACTTAAAACACATAGTTTAGAAACACAGTTTAGAAACACATAACTTAGAAACACACAATATAGTATCTTCTAAGTTATGCCTGTTCTAAGTCGCGTGTTTCTAAGTTATGATAGTTCTACATTATGTGGTTCGGCTTTGTGTGTTTCTAAGTTAAATGTTTCTAAGTTATAACAGTTCTATGAAGTGAGTTTCTAAGTTGTTATAGTTCTATGTTATGACTTTCTACGTTACGACGTTTCTAAGTTGTGTGGTTTTGCGTTGCGTGTTTCTAAGTTATGACAGTTATAAGTTGTGTAGTTCTGCGTTGCGTGTTTCTAAGTTGCGTGTTTCTCATTGTGACAGTTCTAAGTTGTATGTTTCTAAGTTGTGATAGTAATAAGTTATGACTTTCTACGTTACGACGTTTCTAAGTTCTGTGGATATTGTATGGGGAAACTTTTGGTTGTGTGTTTGCGGCAATTGTTTTCATACGGTCTTATATCCAGCCCCCTACAAAGCTTCTCTCAATGAAAGTTAGGTAACGATGTATAACCATTTTGATCACCAGCGGTCTCTATGTGGTTCGTTGAAAACTACATTTTTTAAAACTTGTTTGTTTCTCGGCAGATGGCATTTTCACACAGTTCGTGCATTTAACGGTGAAATTACTGTGAAAAAAAAAATTATAAATTATATAAATGACATCCAACAAAAAAGCGCATTTCTATTCAAAACAAAAAAATGTAAATTTAAAAAAGTTAAATTATTCAAAGTGATTTATAACCAAACAATTATTAAAATAACTAAAAAATTAATTTTAACATCAAAATACAGGTATGGTGGAAATACCGGCCATTTAAATTAGCTAGTAATGTATAAAATTAGTACTAGTTTCTCAGCATCCCAAACTTACTGGGTAAATTTTATTGCATGATTTTTTATAACTGGAAACCATTCTTTTGGCCTTATTCTTTGTCATAGTGAATACCATTTTAATTAATTTTTTTAAACTGCGTAATTTAAAGTTGTATGCTTTTTTTTTTTAATTGAGTAAGCTCTGCTAAATTGGTCCTTTGTGAAGCGGAAAATTTAATACATAGTCCATTGTTCTATAATAAACTTTATTCAGTGAACTATTACGTGCAATTAAATGCATTTGTAACCACGGTTGGTCACCATGTTATAGCAAAAGCATAACTATCCCATAAAACACAATAAGTAATCTAATCATATCAAAGGGAAAAGGGTTTTTAAAGGTCTAGTTAAGCGCAATTCACAATTAAATATATTTTTTTCCTCTTTTTTTTTTGTTTGAAAATTTGTCCAAACAAATTCGCACTTAGTAATTTTCTAACTACGAGCATGTCACGAGTTTATATTTTGAAAAAAATTTCGTATGTAAATACAATTTACTGCAGAACTTTAAAATCATGCAATTAATATGTACATATTTACTTTTTTGGTTTAATTATACGTAGAAAAATATTATTACTTTAAAAATTTATAATGTATAGGTATATCGTCTACCGTTTGTGGTGTAGGGCAATAAAAGTAATTTTAAAAAACCTAGCGTTATAATTTTGAACACTTCTTAAGGGTTTTAGGATTAAATGTGATCGTAGCTTAGACTATTCAAGAAACAAACGTCAAAAACACATACATAGTTCATGAGTTGTGTTGTAAAATTAAATTTGACACTGGTGTAGCGATTAATAACGTTTATTATTGAAGAGAGTCCATATTTTAGGAACTAGGTTTCTAGACTCACATGAACTATATTGTTCCTAAGATAACTGGCTAGATTATTGACACAAGACCTATCGGTGAAAACAGAATTTAGAGTTGTCAAAGTCGGGTTCAACTTCGAATATTTGACATTTCACTTTGACAGAAAAATCATACACTTAATAAGATTCGATAACTCATGGATGATTTTATGTTCAAAGTGAAATCCAAATCTCAGATTTGTACTTTTTCCAATAACTTAAAAATTTCAATTAAAAAGAAAATTTGAAATAACTTCGAAAATGTAAAATTTTATTTTAAAATATAGAATATTTTTATATTTATCCTATTTTTTCCGTTCGCTATTTATAAATACAACTCATATTAAAACGTTTTTGAAACCAGTCACGAGATAAAAATTCACAGTATCAATTAATGCAAGTTCGGTATTTGAACCTCGAGAAGCACACAAATAATCCACCGCTGTCTTTACACTACCAAGCCCAATAGGCAAGAAGAAAGTCATATTATTCATATACTCACTCTCGTCTTTTCCTTTTTTTTATTTCACTCAGTCTCTCACAAAAATTACTAGCAGGTTGTGCAGAATGCTAGGTAATCGTTATTAATGAAAGTTCCACACAATTTCAAGAAAAAATACAAGACAATTTCTCACGACAAATTTTTTTTCACAACTTTTGAAGCATAATGGTATTTTTCGAAATTTTTGGGACAGTTTGGTTCATACGTCAAGAGTTATTTTAAAAATGTTCAACTACCAAAGAGGGTTCAAAGTCATTGTTATTCTGTCAGTAGTATACAATAGTATTTCCTAGATCAGGCACCAGGCGGTGGTGGTGGTGTCGGTGTCCGCCATCTTGGATTTGTGACGTCACGGCGGCAAAAATTCCTCAAAATTCCTCAAAAATGACTCAAAATGACTCAAAATTTCCCGTTTAAAGAAAAAAATTCCCGTTTTCGAGGGAAAAATTCCCGTTTCGAGGGAAAATTTCCCGTTTTATTCCTTAAAAATCCCAGCGGCTGAAAATTCCTAAAACTGGCTTAAGCATCCTTAACTCAAGCCAACGTTAAGCCATTTATAGGATTATGACGTCACCGCTGCAGTTTCCGTTACGCCCGCCATCTTTAAATTTACTATCCAATTTTAATGAAATAGAAAATTTTTTAAAATTTATAAAAAATTCAATTAATAAAATTTTAATAAAAAATATTTAAAAAACATACGTTAACGACACGGAGCTCGGAGTCCTCGGTTCGAACCCGGTGAGGGCGAAAAAAAATAAAAATGGCGACCGATCCTTCCACCACGGAAGTCACCTACAGACTAACCTACCACCACCAATAACAAGGTCAACTAGTATGATGTCATGTCCGCCATCTTGTCTTCGTCTGCTGGTAGCCATCATCATCTTGTTATCGTCGGCGAGAGTGCGCTGATGCCATGTTAGTTTAATTCTTATCCGCTAGAGTGCAGTAATAATTTATTATTGCTGTGTCACCCACCATCTTGTCATTTGGCCACCATCTTTGAATCGTGTAATTATTTAGCTAGAAATTCGGGAAAAATTCCAAAATTCATTAAATAAATCACTCATTAATTTACAGATTGATTCGATCAGTTTCAGTCCTTGGTTCGATACCCGATCGATGCAATAATGTTTAATTTGATGTAAAAAAATAATAATTTCATTATTCCATGTTCAACATTCTTAAAGAGACATTAAAACCTCTACTGTCATCATCATCCTATAAGCCATTAACACCAACATATTGGTAATTCATAATTTTAATGCTAGAGAATCGGGAAAAAGTTCAGAAATCATTAAATAAATTTCCAATCAATGTACTGATTAATTAGATCGACTTAGGTCCTTGGTACGATTCTGAACGATGAAAAAAAAATAACAATTTAACATAATAGTGACAGGATCGAGAAAAAAACAAAAACAACACAAGTTCTTTCACAAACATAATATTTATTACATAATATATATTCTACTACAGAATCACTTACGAAAGCCAGCAATCTTATAATCATTCAGTTCCGCAGCGGTGTGAAATGACTAATTCTTAGCTCCAATCGGTTTATACTAGACAGAGTCCAGCCAGAACCTTTACAGACATAGTCCACCTCTTCTTGACAGAGTTTCTGGATACCGTATTTAACAGTTTGCTTCACATCGTTAGAACTGTAAATTACTGCAGCCGATGTCTTGAATGCACACTTCTTCACTTTGTCATCGAACGGATATGGCTTTCCATATATACAGTCCAACCACAAGTTATATTTCAAAGGTCCGTTTGTTGCTACATCATCAGTAAGCTGATTGATTATCTTCTGTCTGATATCATCAAGAAAATTACAAATGTCCTTTAACTCACCGAACGTATTTAGATAATAGTAGTATTTCAACGTTCCACGAAATGCAGACTGCGCCAAGTAGAAGCCATTATCGTTCACTTGTAATGCTCCGAACACAGTCTTAGGTTTAGTTCCATGTTCAGACGTCATAACAATCGGTTGCTGGGCATCGGTTTTCTTGCTTGTACGCTTTCGTGTCTCCAATCTAAAGCGAGGAGTCGAAATGTCGGCAGGTAGTTCAGCAGTAGGAGCACAGACTTCACCTTTTCAGTTTTTCGCATGATGTTGCAAACTGTCAATTCGAGTAAACCATTTAAGGCACTCATCACATCGAAACTTCAAGCGAGATGGATTCTTCGTGCATTTGCTCCACTCATGTCTTCGTGCATCATGAGCAAATGCGAACGACGTATCACAGTAGCTGCAAGGATACCGTGGTGATGAAGACGATCCTTTCAGACCCGATCCAGATACTGACGTTGCCGCAGTTGCACCATCTCCAGGCATACTCTTATGAACATCAATGCATCGTTGTTGCGCCGAAACCTTTACTTTCTGCCGAACAGCAGGACCTTTGCATGCCTTCATGTGCGTTTTCATATTATCTTTTCTGGCAAACTGCTTATGACATTTCTCAAGAACAAACATTTTACGATATAGGTTCTTGGCACATTCTCTATTCTCATGTCGTCGAGCATTGCTGTTGTTTGAGAAAATCTTGTCGCAGTAACAGCACCGATGTTCGTTAGTTGTTGTCGATTCAGCATCCATTGAAGTCTCCATTGATGGTGAACCAGCGTTCCCCGAGTTTCCCTGCACATCCAGCTCAGTAGTCATTAAGCTATCTTCTGCTGGTGGTATCACATCTGTTGAAATCTCCTCCAATGTTGACGCCGTCGTTGCCAACGGGATCTGCACCTTCTCCATCGTAGCTGTCGTCAAGGTTCCCGTAGACGATGGTACAACCTCCGAGTTCGACGTTAAAGACGGTAAAGATGCCATCGAGGTCTCAAGAACAGCTAATTGACACGACTTATGCACCAGAAGAAACAAACTAGGTGATCCTTACACCGCCGACGTCAGTAACAAACTGAGCGTCCTGCTGTCTAGGACTCGCTTATATACATGCACCGTATGGAATAATACGCTAGTCAAATCAAGAACCATTTACATTAATACTAGAGTCAAATCTACAAATTAAAAAAGAGAATCATTTGATCGAAAAAAATATCGATCTCTCCAATATACGCCAGGTTCCAAGAGCTACAATTCACGTCATCAGATCCATCTACATTTTGCTCCTATGCTTCAATTGACCATTAGCTGCAAGTGCTCCAACAGCTCCATCAGCTTCAACACGTAATGTACGCAATGTACGCGCAATACATGCAATTTACACGCAATAAATGTAATGATTACACAGTACACACAGGAAACGGAACGTACACACAGTACACACAGGAAACGGAATGTACACACAGTACACACAGGAAACTAAACGGACACACAGTACACACAGGAAAAGGAACGTACACACAGTACACACAGGAAACGGAATGTACACACAGTACACACAGGAAACGGAACGTACACACAGTACACAAAGGAAACGGAATGTACACACAGTACACACAGGAAACTGAACGTACACACAGGAAACGGAACGTACACAGAGTACACACAGGAAACTTAACGTACACACAGTACACACAGGAAACTAAACGTACACACAGTACACACAGGAAACGGAACATACACACAGTACACACAGGAAACGGAACGTACACACAGTACACACAGGAAACGGAACGTACACACAGTACACACAGGAAACTAAACGTACACACAGTACACACAGGAAACGGAACGTACACACAGTACACACAGGAAACTAAACGTACACACAGTACACACAGTACACACAGAAAACGGAACGTACACACAGTACACACAGGAAACGGAACGTACACACAGTACACACAGAAAACGGAACGTACACACAGTGCACACAGAAAACGGAACGTACACACAGTGCACACAGGAAACTGAATGTACACACAGTACACACAGGAAACGGAACGTACACACAGTACACACAGGAAACGTAATGATCACACATACAGTAGCGGAAACACACAGGCTTAGTTGGAAATCAGAATACAAGAAATAAAAAACATTAAATTTTTACTTTCAATATTTTATTACTTCTCAACATTACACAAATACAAGTTAAAGAAGCCATTATTGTATGTAGCCAGCTTTCCTCAGTTCTTTGAGTATGAAGGATATTTCTTTGATGCACGGATAGTTTCCTGCACAAAGCGAGCCATGTAGAAGTCTTAGCCGGTCAACCAATATGTTTGGATCTTTCCATGATGTGTAATCAATCTCTTCTACCACCATCTTACTTGCTTGTTTATTATAAATACTTTTAATATCACAATCATCCCAGTGATCATAATAAGCATTATCAGATTTATTTATTATAACACGACGTTTCCATCGTTTCGGTCTCAGGACATCGCCACATTCTTCGATCTTGTCAGCTCTAGGTGCTTCATCACAGTCTATGCCTTTGTCAACAGCCTCAGAGTCACTGTAACAATCACTGTAGAAGACATCCTCTTCACCCAGATTACCGTATGAATTCGCTATCGATGATGTCGAAGTGTCTTCATCGTCTTCATGCTTCCTTTTTAGGAGTCCATCATTTTTACAAAGAATGGAGGATCTACTGAATATAGGCTTGAATGTATTCTCACTTTTCACGGTGTTGATACTTCCATTAGTTTCAGTCTTCCCGAAGCCATTAGCATCCTTCAATTTATGTTCTTCCTCACGATCGGGTGAGCTAATACCATCACGCTCAGGACAAGGAAAATTATTGTCATAATGCAGATCACTCTTCTTTAGTCTAGTGGATCCATCGGTGTCCTCTATGCCGTAAGTAGTCTTGACTTTACATGTTCTACCATGTCTTTTTAAGCTGTCAATTCGTGTTAACAACCTGCTACAACGATTACAGCTTAACATGTTGCGTAGTGGGTTTCTAGCACAATCATTCTCCTCATGACGTCTAGCATTCCTTCTCATGACAAAATCCTTGCCACAGTATCTACAGCGGCTTCCTTCCGATTCAGCTATAGATAACAAACCACGATCCATGGTACCTTCTGTGACAAATGTTAGATACAAACTGTCAGTTTTCTCCAATTGGAACCATTTCTTAAATAGAGTTTTTGAAATATTTCATCAGCGAGAGTTAAGTTATCTAATGCAAAGCAAATTGATGCAAGTAGTCCCGGCTGTCGTCAACAGATGGCGCCACGTGTTGCTTGCAGGTAAATAATATATATTTCATTAATGTGGGATGCGGAACGCTCACTATCGATCGCAAAGGGAGGTTGGCTTCGATAGTATCCAAGGAGAAAAAAGTTCGTCCTTCCTGCTAGTGCTTCTCAGATTTCTCACGGTCCACAATCTTGGATTACGACGTCACAGCGGCCATATTGGATGGGTGTGACCTTGACCTTTGACCGAAACCGCAGGAATGATCGCAAGCACACGGATTAACCATCAAAATATAGATCGCCGACGATAACAAGATGATGATGGCTACCAGCAGACGAAGACAAGATGGCGGACATGACATCATACTAGTTGACCTTGTTATTGGTGGTGGTAGGTTAGTCTGTAGGTGACTTCCGTGGTGGAAGGATCGGTCGCCATTTTTATTTTTTTTCGCCCTCACCGGGTTCGAACCGAGGACTCCGAGCTCCGTGTCGTTAACGTATGTTTTTTAAATATTTTTTATTAAAATTTTATTAATTGAATTTTTTATAAATTTTAAAAAATTTTCTATTTCATTAAAATTGGATAGTAAATTTAAAGATGGCGGGCGTAACGGAAACTGCAGCGGTGACGTCATAATCCTATAAATGGCTTAACGTAGGCTTGAGTTAAGGATGCTTAAGCCAGTTTTAGGAATTTTCAGCCGCTGGGATTTTTAAGGAATAAAACGGGAAATTTTCCCTCGAAACGGGAATTTTTCCCTCGAAAACGGGAATTTTTTTCTTAAAATGGGAAATTTTGAGTCATTTTGAGTCATTTTTGAGGAATTTTGAGGAATTTTTGCCGCCGTGACGTCACAAATCCAAGATGGCGGACACCGAAACCACCACCACCGCCTGGCGCCTGATCTAGGAAATACTATTGTATACTACTTCTGTCCAATATCTAAATGAGTACGGCGTAGAGTAATTCTCATTGAACAAACGAATAAATTTAGTTGTTCCTTAAATTAGGTAACAAACATGCCCTATAAATAACATCATTAATAAAAAAATGCAAAAATTGAAGGCTTCATGCAAATCAATAAATTCTCAATGACTTTTCTGAACGTGTAGTAGGATTCACTAACAATGTTTCTCTACAAGAGTGCATGCATTTTATTAGAGTTATCGGCGTAAGATGCACATACAACCCATCTCACACTTGCTTTGTGTGTCAAGACAGGCGCACGCAAATTAAAATTTAAACTTTAGTTTTAAAAATACAGTAGTTTTAATTATTCAGTTACAAATAATTTTAATTTTCACGTACGAAGCATCCGACTGTGAATAATAATTTCACGGGCGAATTTCGCTAAATATCATGACGTCACTCTGTGCTTTTGTTTTAGTTTGGAGGAAATATGGCTTTGAAAATAACCGTTTTTGGAAATATTTTCTTTAGAAAACATTAGTATAATTTTTTTTTAATATTTTGATTTTTTTTCTTTTGTAGTAACACATCGCGCTAGCTCTAACATGCAAACTGTTTTCACATGTTGGGTTACGGAAATATTTTATTCAATAGACGCCTAACTAATGAAATTAATTCAAATCTGTATTATCTAGGGTTTTCCGCAAGAAGCTACTAAGAACGAACTTCACCCACGAATTTTTTTAAGCCATTTAGTGGTTTATGCTTTTTTTTTATACAAAAAGACATTAAATTTGACCTTGTGTGGAATATTTTTTTGTAGGATACACCAACAGTATAATACGTTATTATCCAAGCAGTATAATAATTTTCTTGCAAACACCATTGATATTGGACGTTGTGCTGGCCGCTTTCTTAACGTTCGGAACGACTCAATGTCCTTTTACGACGAAATAATCTTAAATTCTATAAGTTCAATGTTCGGGGAGGATCAACTATTTAAATTGATATCATATTTACTAACAAATTCTAAAACGTGGTCGTATGAAGCCGCTATATGACCGTAATAAATGTGGATAATATGCGATATAAACTCAAACTTATAACTGAAATACGTTATTAGTTAATTATTGTTTCCAGTAACGTAACTGAAGAATGGCTAGTTTCAAAATTGTGAATTTAAGTTCAAGAAAGTCGCTCGGCAGTTTAGAAAGGGTTCAAATTTATTTCGAATAGGATATTATGCATTTTATTTTGGTAGCCTAATTAGCATATATATTTTGTCACCAAAAATAAAAATAACTACTTTATTATCCTGCGAATCAATTCTTAAGAAAGTTACCTACGAAAAACCCTGTATCGTTAACACACTTTAATTACAAAAAATAAAGCCGAAAACTTCCGTTGTAGGAGGTACACTACAACTTACCTGTTTAGGCATTGGAAACTTTCAAAGTCCGTTATGGAAGAGAAAGACCGTGTGTATGTGTGTGAGAGAGAGAGTTAAATTACTTATTCAGACGTAACGCAGGAAACACCGAGCAGATATTGTGGAAGTCTGAACAGTCTACAGAAAGCCGCATTTTCGGACGCACGAGTCATGCTAAAATATGAACTCAACCTGAGCATCTGCTTTCTGAAAGAGTAGGAAAATCCATTTTGCCCACACTTATACAAATTCAAAGTATTATTTTACTAACGCGAAATACCCCTGCACAATTATAGTCATAAAGATTAAACAACTATGTCATTACACGGTAAAAATATGTATGTTTCAAACGAAAATCGTGTGTTATTGTTATATAGTTTAAAAATATGAAAATAATTTGTGCAAAAAATTAAATTAATAAAGTATCAAAAACTAAATTTTTTAAAATACATCAAAATACCCATACAAATATATAATGTTCACCCTTCAATTAACAAAAGATACGTATGATCAAATCAGGTGGCGCAATCACGAAGGCTCTGATTCAAATTAGGTTTCATCAATCTTGATATTTAACTCCAAGGTTTTTCGAAATGACACCGCGTATGACCTCCCTGACACGTTGCAACCGGCTGTCTGTCTAAATATCTACTGCATTTCCAGTTAAAATACTTGTGCAGCATTTAAGAGGAATATAGCACCTTAAATTGTTCTTTTGTGTAAGGAAAAAAATTTAATTAATATTTGTTCGTTTGTAAGACCTAAAATTTGCAACGGTTTTAAACAATATATTTTTAAAAGAAGTTGTAACAAGTGTACCCTGTGTTTGAACATTAACAGTTAGGGAGAAGGTGGTAATATGGACCCCGCTGATTTTATGGACCCCCTCAATTTCCAAGCAGTGACGTGCTGCACTCTTTTGGTCATTGCATGAACTATCTCTTTATGAAGTGCCAGCAGCAGGTAGCTGTCGCAGCAAACCAGCAGTGTCGCAATATATGAACAGCGAGGCAAGGAAAGTTTCTAATATTGTGAAAACTTTTGCAAGGTATGTAAAATTTTATTCTAATTTAAGTTTAATTTGCATAACAAGAAATGTTTTTATTTTATCTTAGAGGGTAATATTGAGGCTGTAACAGTATATTATCAGAGTTCGATATTTTCTGTTTCTCTATGTACTATTGAATTCCAAATCCAACATCGTGCTGTCGGTATTATGGACCCCCTGGAATGTCTGTAATATGGACCCGGGGTCCATATTACATGCATTATTATCGGGTCTATTTCTTACAAGAAATAATTTAGGAACTGTAAATTTTTTTTATTTTATTTAATGTCTGCGATTTATAATTTATTTCTTAACTCAATGCTCATTTTTCCTCGGAAGAACATGAGCGATTTGCTGATGAAGGGTGCTCCACCTGGTGCAATAGGAAGAGCTCACCCTTCAGGATGGGTTCAGGCAAACCTCTTCACTGAATGGCTTCAACACTTCGTTGACAAAACGAAACCCACAAAGGAAAACCCAGTTCTCCTAATCTTGGATGGGCATTACTCACACACAAAAAACCTGGACGTAATCAATTTGGCACGGGACAATCACGTTCTCATCCTATCTTTGCCAGCCCACACTACGCACAATCTTCAACCTCTAGACAGAACATTCATGGGGCCATTGAAATCTTACTACAGTGATTTCATTCGACAAGAGCTATTCCATGGAGAGAAACGTCTGGGACCATTTGACATTGCAGGTCTGTTCGGGTTTTTCGCTTCACCACTGTGTCACCTTCTTTAACTGAATGTTGTCGGTTCACCTGCACTTCGAGGGCTGACCATACGCTACACACGGATGGAGCTGCCTGCATCGCGTCCCGGCAACAGGCAGGCACGGACTGGCTGGTCGGCCTCTGCGCTAGAGTCGTCTGGAAGCTACAACAGTTTTCTTGTACTTTTACAAAGAAAATGTCTTTTTTAGCATCTGGTTTACAAAAATTTTTGTACCGTTTCATATATAACATATAAATTTTTTGTTTCTCTGAAAACATGGTTCCACAGGACAATCGACATTTCCGGTCCATGCTTAAGGTTGGCGAGGGTGTCTCACGAGCTCCAACCACATCACAGCTCGCGCCTCCTTGCTGTGCTGTGAGCGTGGTTCACAAGAAGGGCGGCGGGGGGAGAGTCATCCCTACGGCAGCTTGGCTTGACCTCGGTAACCAGGCGGCTGTTTGCGTGCTGGAGATGGAGCCGGGGAGAGAAGGGGTTCCCTGCAAATGGGAATAAGTTAATTGAGACGACACGAAGACGGCAAGGCGAGAGCCACCTACCGCGTCCCTCGGTCCCAGCTCCTTGGTAAAAGCAGTAATTACTTCTTGTAAACGGTTTTTTGCGGAGAAACCGTTAATTAAAAATGGAGTCTTAATCAAATTTCTGAGTTTTAAGACTTTCGGGGAAAAAAATCACCGCCCTTTTTTTCCACTAGGAACTTTTAGAGCCAATCCAAACATAAATCGGAAATGCGTATTTTTAATTCGCAATCTTTTTTTTTTGTTTTAAACAAAAATAAATTGGTCTTATTTTAAATTATTACCTATTACGGATCAAAATATGTGTAAAATTTTATTTGTTTGGATAGTAGGGCACAAACTGTTTTTTAATCATATTGATTTGCTAATTTCACATAAAATATATTATATACCCCTCTATAGTTACTAACACATGCTAAAAATTAACAAATCCACATTTTGGCGTTTTATTGCACATCTTAAAGCACGTTTTCATCTAAAGTGCTGGTTCGTCACTGGAAGTGACTGATGACACTTTCGGTTCGCTTCCAAACACTGACACGCAATTTACAAGCGCATACTCGATATACAATTGATTTAGAACGTACCGTAATATATTATGTTCTATCGTATCAAAATATGGCAAAATATTATGTTCTATCGTATAAAACTATGGTAAAATATTTTCGCCTTGGTTAAAAAAATATGATCGATGTTTCCCATGTGTGACTGTGAGAAATAAATTCTTTGAAATTTTGATTACTCTTTTAATAATAAATTATTGTAATGTTCAAAAATTATTTTAAAGGAATTTTCACTAAATTGCCTGATAAAATAAAATAATCGTTTAAATCAAACCCAAATATAATACACGAGTACACGAGGTGAGTTGGGGGGTTATTAATTGTGGATAAAATTTTAAAATACCTACTCAGCTAATATTATAAAATCATATTTTTTTATATTTTTAATACAAATATATTTTTAAAAAAATTAGCAATCTTTATATACCCAGGATGCAACAGTTGTGACCTAACACCAAGTTTCAGCGGGTATCCTATTCATGGACATCAAGGGACAACGGATTTTGCCAGTCCTTGGGGAAGGAAACGTAGCAAACCATTTCAAAAACAATCGAAGTACTTTTACTAAAACAACTTCCCTCCACGCCAGATAGTCTCATTATCTGAAATTAATTACGATAATGACCCGCGAGATTTTTTTCTTGTAAATATGATCTCACCAGAATGTCTGCATCGTGGTCTTCTCTCAGCGTCCCGTTCATTGAAGATGTACTTTTCTATTATTTTGCTACTTTTATTTTGTATGTTTGAAGATAACTATTGAATTGGTATTTTAACTTAAGTTTATAGTTTGTATTGTAAATTATATTATTACTTCAATAAATATTATTTATTTTTCTTGGGAACCTTAAAAATGATATAATATTTCATTTCTTCCAATTATCCAAAGCATGAAAACAATTAATGTAGAGTTTTGATTAAACCTTTTGTATGGAGCCTTTTTCTTAACATTTTTGGGAAATCATAAATAATTATTAAACTTTTTTTTCTTTTCCTGAAATCACGAAAATCTTTGGCTGCTAGGCTTTTTGTTTATTCATAAAGAAAATCCTGAAAATAAATAAATTTGTGACTAAGGCCACTTACAAATATTTTACGTATAAAACATACTTTCACTAGATCTTTGTTAACCCTAAGATTTCAATTTAAATAGGCATTTAAGTTTATAAAAAATAAAAAATAACATATTAAATTGATGAAACTAATTACAAAAAGCTACTCGTGGTTTATTATAAATTTATTTGAAATCATGAGTAAATATACATAAGTTAATGGCTGTAGAAACTGTATTGGCACAAGTAGGTAAGAATATTTAAAATAATTTTTTTTTCTAATACTCACTTTGAATAACTCATAGTAAATTAAGGTCTATTTACGAATAAATTGGTGTTAGTGTCCTTCAAAATCTACTTAGTTGGTATAATAGCAAAGATGACTAGAGAAGGACTAGATTAATATCAGAAAATAATATTCCCTTAATTGATGAAATGGTTATTTTGTAATATAACTATGATCAGTTTTAATCAGAGATAGCCAAAAATTTTCATCAATTAGATGGTTTTTCTCCGGTTTGAGTTAGGAATATTAAAATATCTTACGAAACCACAATGACCACAATTGTATATTATCACCATAAAAATTAATGCTAGTAGTATAGGTTGGCCGGTCCTGAAACAGGATTCAGGATGTGGTTGTGGTGTCGGTGTCCGCCATCTTGGATTGTGACATCACGGCGGCCATCTTGGACTCAAAAATTCCTCAAAATTCCTCAAAATTGAATCAAAATGAATCAAAATTTCCCGTTTTAAGAAAAAAATTCCCATTTTCGAGGGAAAAATTCCCGATCCGAGGGAAAATTTCCCGTTTTAGTCCTCAAAAATTCCAGCAGTTAGAAATGTCCATATGCAGGCTTAAGCATCCATGTCTACAGCCTCAGATAAGCCTCTGACATCATCATAGATTATGACGTCACCGTTGCAGTTTCCGTTACGCCCGCCATCTTAAAAAACCGGAAATTTTTATGTTAGAAAATCGGGAAAAAATTTTAAAAATCAATAAAAAAAATATTTAATCGAATTAAATAATAAAAATCTTAAAAACCACTGTTGCAGTTATCGTTACTGTCGCCATATTGGATTATATAAATTGTACATATTTCGTTACACCCTCCATCTTGGTTGAGTACAATGTCATTCTTACACTTTATGTTACGACCACCATATTGGATCCTATTTATGTTGCAATTATCGTTATGGTCGCCATCTTAAAATTTAGACGCCATCTTGAAAATCCATAATTTTAATACTAGAGATTCCGGAAAAAATTAAAAAATTATTAAAAAAATTAATCAACCTAATTAAATAATAAAAAATCAACAGATCCTTCCTCCACAGAAGTCACCTACAGACTGACTTACCATCAGTAACAAGGTATTTACCATCAGCTGGTATGACATTTTGTCCGCCATCTTGTCTTAGTCCGATGGAGACCGTCATCTTGTTTTCGTCTGCTACAGTGTGCAGGCGACATGTTAGTATAATTTTATGTTCACCATAACTTTAACCTCAACTGTTGACATTGAACTTTGACCTTGACCTTGAACCTTGACCTTGAACTTGAACTTTGACCTTGACCTTGAAATTTGACCTTGACCTTGAATATTGAGCTTGACCTTGAAATTAGACCTTGACCTTTAACTTTGACATTGACCTTGAAATTTGAATTTGACCTTGACCTTGAAATTTGACCTTGACCTTAAAATTTGACCTTGACCTTGAAATTTGACCTTGACCTTGAAATTTGACTTTGTCCTTGAAATTTGACTTTGTCCTTGTCGACCATCATGGATCCATCATTTTATGTTTAGTACATGCTACCAGGAGCTACCACCTGCTGGAGTACTCCATCTTGTGTGTGTACTCGTATTATAGAGTACATTTCCATCTGGATAATTTTATTCTAACCCGCTACATTGCAGTAATCATTTACTACTGAAGTGCCCCCGCCATCTTAAAATTCGGCCGCCATATTGAAATCATGTAATAATGTAGCTATAAAAGTGGGTAAAAATCCAAAATTCATCAAAAAAATCACTCATTAATTTACATATTGATTCAATCGATTTCCGTCCTTGGTTCGATACTCGATCGATGCAATAAAGTTTAATTTTATATAAAAAATAACAACTCCAATAAACCATGTTCAACATTCTTAAAGAGACTTTAAATCCTCTACTACATTCATTCTTTTAAACATCAAGACCAACATATTGGTAATTCATAATTTTAATGCTAGAGATTCGGGAAAAAGTTCAAAATTCATAAAATAAATTTGTAATCTATATACTGATTGTTGATCGACTAAGGTGCTTGGTTCGATCCCTGGTCGATAAAAAACAACTTTAATTTTAAAAAAGTACCAGAAAAGTGTATGGTTCGAGAAATAAAACACCACAAAGTCTTTTACAAACATAATATTTATTTCACATTTTCAATCCTTCAGAATCACTTGCGAAAGTCAGCAATCTTATAAACATTTAGCCCTGCATAGACGTGCAACGACTACTTCTTAGCTCCAACAGCTCCAAATGCTCCAACAGCTCCAACAGCTTCAAATGCTCCAAACGGCCTCCAAATGCTTGACAGCTCCAAATGGCTCCAAATGCTCCAAACAGCCTCCAAATGCTTGACAGCTCCAAATGACTCCAAAAGCTCCAAATGCTCCAAATGGCTCCAACAGCTCCAAATGCTCCAAATGGCTCCAACAGCTCCAAATGCTCCAAACGGCCT
This sequence comes from Bacillus rossius redtenbacheri, assembly GCF_032445375.1. Classification (NCBI taxonomy): domain Eukaryota; kingdom Metazoa; phylum Arthropoda; class Insecta; order Phasmatodea; family Bacillidae; genus Bacillus; species Bacillus rossius. The sequence goes on from NC_086330.1 coordinate 252,199,081, forward strand.
CCAAATGCTTGACAGCTCCAAATGGCTCCAACAGCTCCAACAGCTTCAAATGCTCCAAACGGCCTCCAAATGCTTGACAGCTCCGAATGGCTCCAACAGCTCCAATGGCTCGAAACGACTCCAACAGCTCCAAATGGCTCCAAAGGCTCCAAACGGCCTCCAAATGCTTGACAGCTCCAAATGACTCCAACAGCTCCAAATAATCCAAATGCTCCAAATGTCTCCAACAGCTCCAAATGCTCCAAATGCTTGACAGCTCCAAAGGCTCTATCAGCTCCAAATGCTCCAAATGACTCCAACAGCTCCAAATGGCTCCAAATGCTCCAAACGGCCTCCAAATGCTTGACAGCTCCAAATGACTCCAACAGCTCCAAATGCTCCAAACGACTCCAACAGCTCCAAATGGCTCCAAATGCTCCAAACGGCCTCCAAATGCTTGACAGCTCCAAATGACTCCAACAGCTCCAAATCTTCAAAATGCTCCAAATGTCTCCAACAGCTCCAAATGCTTGACAGCTCCAAATGGCTCCATCAGCTCCAAATGCTCAAAATGACTCCAACAGCTCCAAATGGCTCCAAATGCTCCAAACGGCCTCCAAATGCTTGACAGCTCCAAATGACTCCAACAGCTCCAAATGCTCCAAATTCTCCAAATGGCTCCATCAGCTCCAAATGCTCCAAAAGGCTCCAACAGATCCAAATGCTCCAAATGGCTCCAAAAGGCTCCAAATTGTCCATCATCCTCCAAATGATAAAGACAGCTCCAAATAGCTCCAACAGCTCCAAATGGCTCCAAATGCTCAAAATGCTCCAAAAGGCTCCAAATGCTACAACAGCCTCCAAATGCTCCAAAGGCTCCAAATGTTCCAAATGACTCCAACAGCTCCAAAATGCTCAAATTGCTTCAAAAGGATCCAAATCCTCCAACAGCTCCATCTTCAATTGGTTCCAACTGATTCCAATTACTTTTCTTATCGAACTTGGCATGATTACTGACATGACTTTATTAGTATACATTTTGACTGGCAGTGGTAACGTTTTTTACACCTTTAAGTTATAAGTTTTATTTAGAAATCAGATTTCGATAAATGGTAACTTCCATCTGGAAAGAAAATATATTAATTTATCTTCAAGTTTATACACAAACGAAAAACAAACCAACCTAGCAGAATATATTTATGTTTTATTTTATTTTATTTTATTTTAATTTTTTATTAATTTATTTTTATTTTTTAATTTTTTCCTGAAATTTTATGATATCAAAGAAAACTTGTGACGGTTTTCTCCGTGTGCTCCTGATTATTCTTGTCAATATTATGGTGGTTTTCTCCGTGTGCTCCCGTTTATTCTTGACACTTTTATGGTGGATTTCTCCGTGTGCTCCTGATTATTCTTGTCAATATTTTGATGGTTTTCTCTGGGTGCTTCTGATTATACCTGACTAGACATCTGATGGTTTTTCCGAGTGCTTCTGGTTACTGATGAGGAATTGATCTCTGCATGAAGAATTTTTTACTTAATGAGTCATGTCATTTTTTATTCAAGTTTGCATTTAATTATTGAAATTCTGCCAATAAATCAGCACTTGTAATATTTTTATCAGGTGGAAATTTTAAAAAAAATATCATTACTCAGTCAAATAATCTCTGAGAAATCTAAGAAGCACTAACAGGATGGACGAATTTCCTTCTCCTTGAAGTCTAGCGAAGCCATCCTTCTTTTGCGATCGTTAGTGAGCATCCCGCATCCCGCATAAAATAACTAAATATTATTTACCTGCAAGTAACATGTGGCGACATCTGTTGTTGAAAAGCTGAACTACTTGCAACAAGTACCTTTGAATGAGATAAATTAATTCTCGCTGATGAAATAATTAAAAAATTCTATTTAAGTAATATATCTAATTTAAAACTCTTAGTTTGCATCTGGCAATAGTCTCAGTAACTAATATGAATCCTGAAACGGGATTTGTTGCTGTATCAAAACGTCATCACTGTAGATACTGTAGCAAGGTGTTTACGTTGAGAAAGAATGCTAAACGACATGAAAGAAGCGAGTGTAATTTGGGTCCTTGTCAAAAAAAAATTTCCTTGCAGTCAGTGTCAGAAATCCTTTGGTAGAAGATATTACTTGGATAGACATTACAAGACCTGTACAATTAAGATGAATAAAGATAACGAAGACTGGGCTACAACATCGCGGAAGAGGAACGAAGGCGAAAAAGCTAATGCTAAAATTACTGATCGGGATCAAGATAATTTAAAATTTAAAACAAACGAAGGAAGTTGTAAACACATTAGAAATGAAAAGATATTTACTCCAATATCTAGTCGTCTCCATGAAAATGAGAAAGATGGAGAACCATCTGAAGCTTACAAGATCGAAGACTTTGATGAATCATCTGAAGCGGGCATGATTGAAGATTGTGGTGACACATCTGAGGCTGACATGATTGAGTACTGTACTGAAACACCTAAAGCAGGCAAGATCGAAGTCTGTGATGGCGGTCTGAGACCAAAACGATGGAAACGACGTAATAAAATAAATTATCCTGATCAAGTTTGTGATGCTGACATGATTGAAGACTGTGGTGACACATCAGAAGCTGGCATGAACGAAGACTGTGCTGATACATCTAAGGCTGACATGATTGAGTACTGTGCTGAAGCACCAAAAGCAAGCAAGAGCGAAGACTGTGATGGTGGCTTGAGACCAAAACGATGGAAAAGTCGTAATAAAATAAATTATCCTGATCAAGCTTGTGATAATCACTGGCAAGATGACGAAAGTGACCTTGTGGTTGGTGTTAAAACGATAGACACCAGAGATAATAATATTTATTATAAACATGCAAGGATGATGAATGCAGCAGAAGAGATTGATTATACCTCATGGGAAGATCCTAACATATTAATTGACAGGCTACGAGTACTACATGGATCGCTTTGTTCAGGAAACTATTCGAACATTAAAGAAATATCCTTCATACTCAAAGAACTGAGGGAAGCTGGCTACTTACAATAATGGCTTAAATTAAATGTATGTGTATAAACTTGAAGATAAATTAATATATTTTCTTTCCAGATGGAAGCTACCATTTATCGAGATCTGATTTCTAAATAAAACTTATAACTTAAAGGTTTAAAAAACGTTACCACTGCCAGTCAAAATGTATACTAATAAAGTCATGTCAGTAATCATGCCAAGTTCGATAAGAAAAGTAATTGGATTCAGTTGGAACCAATTGAAGATGGAGCTGTTGGAGCAATTGGATCCTTTTGAAGCAATTGGAGCCTTTTGGAGCTGTTGGAGTCATTTGGAGCATTTGGAGCCTTTGGAGCATTTGGAGGCTGTTAAAGCATTTGGAACCTTTAGGAGCATTTTGAGCATTTGGAGCCATTTGGAGCTGTTGGAGCCATTTGGAGCTGTCTTAATCATTTGGAGGCTGTTGGAGCAATTGGAGCCTTTTGAGCATTTGGAGCCTTTTGGAGCCATTTGGAGCATTTGGAGCTGTTGGAGCCTATTGGAGCATTTGGAGCTGTTGGAGCCATTTGGAGCATTTGGAGCTGTTGGAGCCATTTGGAGAATTTGGAGCATTTGGAGCTGTTGGAGTCATTTGGAGCTGTCAAGCATTTGGAGGCCGTTTGGAGCATTTGGAGCCATTTGTAGCTGTTGGAGTCATTTGGAGCATTTGGAGCTGATAGAGCCTTTGGAGCTGTCAAGCATTTGGAGCATTTGGAGCTGTTGGAGACATTTGGAGCATTTGGATTATTTGGAGCTGTTGGAGTCATTTGGAGCTGTCAAGCATTTGGAGGCCGTTTGGAGCATTTGGAGCCATTTAGAGCTGTTGGAGTCGTTTGGAGCATTTGGAGCTGTTGGAGCCATTCAGAGCTGTCAAGCATTTGGAGGCCGTTTGGAGCATTTTAAGCTGTTGGAGCTGTTGGAGCCATTTGGAGCTGTCAAGCATTTGGAGGCCGTTTCGAGAATTTGGAGCTGTTGGAGCCATTTGGAGCATTTGGAGCTGTTGGAGCCATTTGGAGCTGTCAAGCATTAGGAGGCCGTTTGGAGCATTTGGAGCCATTCGGAGCTGTTGGAGTCATTTGGAGCATTTGGAGCTGATAGAGCCTTTGGAGCTGTCAAGCATTTGGAGCATTTGGAGCTGTTGGAGACATTTGGAGCATTTGGATTATTTGGAGCTGTTGGAGTCATTTGGAGTTGTGCCGTTAATTAGTAAATTCGACACGAGATATTTTAAATTTTTCTTATGATTTTAAATTTTTGTGTGGAAATTTTATTTGCTCTACTATAGTGTAATTTTAATTTGTTAGTCCGGTGTACTCCTCTGAGTTAAACTTTGTCTCAGTGCTCTGGAGCCCCTTTCCCATCGGCGTATCGGATATTCTGCTGGCCTAATCACGGACTGACAGACCGCTTACCATTTCCCCCGCCTTCAGTCACGCCTCAAGCCAGTTATATTATTTCCCTTCGTGACTCTAACTGCATAGGCAAGGCTGTAGCTTGCAGGCGACCAGTTCGCAGAGACGAGCTGAGATTCGCCTTTTTCATCACGTCGTAGTGTTATATTCGCCCCTCTGTAGCCACGACGGGGCGTAGTTTCCCACCAACGTTGCATTTTACCCCCACCTCCCCCCCTTCTCAGTTCCAAGTAAGACCAATGACCGGTCGTAACCCCCTGGGGACCGGTGACCGTTCTCTAGGTTTGCCGCGCAAAAACGAAGGCGCCAGAACTGACAGCAAACACTACCTAGCGACTAAGTCGCGAACTTCTCCGCTTGCCTGCCCGCTAGGGCGCCAGAGAGCAGCACCTGCTTTGCCTTGTGTTATATGGACACCGTGGTCGAGTCGATTGTTTTCAACTCAGACCACCTCCGACAGAGATCGCTACGGTCGCCCAGTGTGGCCAACTTCAAGACTCCTGCTAGAGTTTTTTTTCCGCCCGCATTCGGGCAACTTCGGTATTTTTCGGCGGCCCAGACACCCCCCTCTTCCACCTGTTAGAGCCGGTGGGCATTTTTAATTACGGGACGCAACTTCCAACGACACAGACTAACTCGCGTCGCGTCTGCAGACAGGCCTCCATCGAGTATCGGCGAATCGGCGAGACTTCATCCGACCGCTAACGACTATGTAGTCGCGTTGTATAAGGGATGCTATCCCTCAAGTTAATTCTAGTAGATTAGTCTGTCTGCATAGTTTAGTTATTTGCCTTAGAATTTTTTCTCTTTGAAATTTATTATTATGAAGAATTCATCCGCGTCCTGCCGCGTAATTCGCGAGCTCCCGAGCCTGGCTGACTCCACGACTGCAGCGTGCTGGGCAACTCCCCTGTTTTGGTGAGTGATAATTCGCGAACCCTCCTTTTTCCCTTTAAATTTGTTTTCCGGGCATTTTCTGCCCCATAGACTGCCTGTATACCAGTTCTAATCAGTTTTGATTTGGACTGTTGCAGACAGGGTTCGATGACCGGGAGAGATTGATACTCTCATCTCGTGGCCTCCCCCCTTCCCTGTTCCGTGGGAAGAAACATTAGAAGAAACTTTCTACCACCCGCCGTGATCGTTTGAAGACCCCGGGTGGTAATGTAAATTCAACATTTCCCCCTTACCTAGCTACGAACTATCTTAAGCGGACGACCAACTCACCAGTGACCAGTGTTTTTCTCAAGAAAATGTAAAACTAATAGAACTAATTATCAATGTAATAATCGAATCCATCCACCTTTGGGTGTGAAAGTCATAATGCAAATGTTTATATGTCAAACTACGAATGTAAATTGTTCTCAGTAAGCACAGGCCGGCCTATTTTCGTTTTCCTTTTGTTAATCTTTGAAAATTGTTAAAACCTTTTGTGTGTATGTTAAAATAATGGAAACATGATAATGAATCAGGGCAAATAAAACAGGGAAACTAAAGATCAAGTTAATCGTGTAGTTTTTATTTTATTGATTATAACGATCCCCCAACTTCCCCTTTGCTTGTTACAGGAAGTTCCTAAATTGTGTTTGTTCCCACCTCGTGTCGCCTCTGGTAAATCATTTCATTAAACGTATTTTTTTTTCCAGCTTGTTTCCAAGGCTCTTTTAATTAATTCCAAATAATTCTATTTTGAGGCACGAGGGGTGTTACAGAGCTGTCAAGCATTTGGAGGCCGTTTGGAGCATTTGGAGCCATTTGAAGCTGTTGGAGTCGTTTGGAGCATTTGGAGCTGTTGGAGTCATTTGGAGCTGTCAAGCATTTGGAGGCCGTTTGGAGCATTTGGAGCCATTTGGAGCTGTTGGAGTCATTTGGAGCATTTGGAGCTGATAGAGCCTTTGGAGCTGTCAAGAATTTGGAGCATTTGGAGCTGTTGGAGACATTTGGAGCATTTGGATTATTTGGAGCTGTTGGAGTCATTTGGAGCTGTCAAGCATTTGGAGGCCGTTGGGAGCATTTGGAGCCATTTGGAGCTGTTGGAGTCGTTTGGAGCATTTGGAGCTGTTGGAGCCATTCGGAGCTGTCAAGCATTTGGAGGCCGTTTGGAGCATTTTAAGCTGTTGGAGCTGTTGGAGCCATTTGGAGCTGTCAAGCATTTGGAGGCCGTTTGGAGCATTTGGAGCTGTTGGAGCCATTTGGAGCATTTGGAGCTGTTGGAGCCATTTGGAGCATTTGGAGCTGTTGTGGTCATTTGGAGCTGTCAAGAATTTGGAGGCTGTTTGGAGCATTTGGAGCCATTTGGAGTTGTCAAGCATTTGGAGGCCGTTTGGAGCATTTGAAGCTGTTGGAGCTGTTGGAGCATTTGGAGCTGTTGGAGCTAAGAAGTAGTCGTTGCACGTCTATGCAGGGCTAAATGTTTATAAGATTGCTGACTTTCGCAAGTGATTCTGAAGGATAGAAATTGTGAAATAAATATTATGTTTGTAAAAGACTTTGTGGTGTTTTATTTCTCGAACCATACACTTTGCTGGTACTTTTTTAAAATTAAAGTTGTTTTGTATAGACCATGGATCGAACCAAGCACCTTAGTCGATCAACAATCAGTATATAGATTACAAATTTATTTAATGAATTTTGAACTTTTTCCCGAATCTCTAGCATTAAAATTATGAATTACCAATATGTTGGTCTTGATGTTTAAAAGAATGAATGTAGTAGAGGATTTAAAGTCTCTTTAAGAACGTTGAACATGGTTTATTGAAGTTGTTATTTTTTACATAATATTAAACATTATTGCATCGATCGAGTATTGAACCAAGGACGGGAATCGATTTAATCAATATGTAAATTAATGAGTGATTTTTTTGATGAATTTTGGATTTATACCCGCTTTTATAGCTACATTATTACATGAGTTCAAGATGGCGGCCGAATTTCAAGATGGCGGGGGCACCTCGGTAATAAATGATTACTGCACTGTAGCGGGTTAGACTAAAATTATCCAGATGGAAATGAACACTATAATACCAGTACACACACAAGATGGAGTACTCCAGCAGGTGGTAGCTCCTGGTAGCATGTACTAAACATAAAATGATGGATCCATGATGTTCGACAAGGACAAAGTCAAATTTCAAGTACAATGTCAAATTTCAAGGTCAAGGTCAAATTTCAAGGTTAAGGTCAAATTTCAAGGTCAAGGTCAAATTTCAAGGTCAAGGTCAAATTTCAAGGAGAAGGTCAAATTTCAAGGTCAAGGTCAAAGTTCTAGGTCAAGGTTCAAGGTCAAGGTCAAAGGATAATGTCAACAGTTGAGGTTAAAGGTATGGTGAACTTAAAATTATACTAACATGATGCCTGCACACTAGCAGACGAAAACAAGATGACGGTCTCCAGCGGACTAAGACAAGATGGCGGACATTATGTCATACCAGCTGATGGTGAATACCTTGTTACTGATGGTAAGTCAGTCTGTAGGTGACTTCTGTGGAGGAAGGATCTGTTGATATTTTATTATTTAATTAGGTTGATTAATTTTTTTAATGATTTTTAAATTTTTTCCCGAATCTCTAGCATTAAAATCACGGATTTTCAAGATGGCGTCTAAATTTTAAGATGGCGACCATAACGATAATTGCAACATTAATAGGATCCAATATGGTGGTCGTAACATAAAGTGTAAGAATGACATGGTACTCAACCAAGATGGAGGGTGTAACGAAATATGTACAAGATGGCGACCGTAACGATAACTGCAACAGTGGTTTTTAAGATTTTTATTATTTAATTCGATACGATAATTTTTTTAATGATTTTTAAAAATTTTCCCAATTTTCTAACATAAAAATTGCGGATTTTCAAGATGGCGGGCGTAATGGAAACTGCAATGGTGACGTCATAATCCATTATGACGTCAGAGGCTTATCTGAGGCTGTAGACATGGATGCTTAAGCCTACATATGGACATTTCTAACTGCTGGAATTTTTGAGGACTAAAACGGGAAATTTTCCCTCTGATCGGGAATTTTCCCCTTGGAAACTGGATTTTTTTTTTTAAACGGGAAATTTTGAGTCATTTTGAGTCATTTTTGAGGATTTTTTAAGGATTTTTTGAGTCCAAGATGGCCGCCGTGACGTCACAATCCAATATGGCGGACACCGACACCACAACCACATCCTGAATCCTGTTTCAGGACCGGCCAAAATATACTACTAATGCTAACGAAATTAAAAATTTTGTTAGTTAGTTTACAAGTGTTCTTCTCACCAAATATACAGATTATTTTTCTTTGTTTTATTTGTATCTATATACATAAAATAGGATGATGGAATGTATGTATGACGTTGATAAACTCCGACACCGTTTGACCGATCGCCAGAAAGTTGGCACATCAAAGACTTTTTTACGCGCTTTATATTAGCTTCGCCTGTATGTTTGTTTGTTTGTATGTGTGTTTTTTGTATGTTTGTTTGTATGTTTGTAACCGACACCTTTGGGTCGATTTTGACCCACTTTAAACGGCCAGATTTCATTCAAACTTTGTAGATTTATCAAAGACCGATGACAATACACTAATTTAATAAGATTATTCCATTATTCAATTTTCAAAATAAGATTTTGTCAATTTATATAATTTCACAAGAAAGAGTTCGCACATGAGCAAAATGGTTTTCTTTACAATGTGCGAACTCTTTTCTTTTAGTTTGTCTTTGGCGCGATATAAACAAAGCCTACTAAATATTGTGACATTTAATTAAATGAAAAGTGAGAATGGGTTATGTTTATTGTGAGCAATATACTTTCTTGAAGAGAATATTATCTTTATTTGTAAAAATTTGAAAAAAAACCTGAAATAAGTGCTTTAAATGTTGTTTCTTTCGTTAAATAGAGTAACACAATTACGTCTTTATTTCATTTTACCAATTAACCAAGAGTAAAACATTATGATAAAACAACATTTTCTGCAAATATTTCACGAAACATGGAAAATTGAAGTTTGATTTTGTTGTGAAACCAACAGCAGATGGGAAATCAAACACCATTATGCATAACCTCAATAGCTACACCTGATGGGCAGATTTTTGAAATTCCACTCGAACACCAACCTGCAAATCTACACCAAGCAGTTACAAATACTCCAAACTATGCCAAGGTCAGTAACTCATTAAATAAAAGACATCAAACACGGAAAATATGGATAAGTTTGACAAATGATATATCAAAAACATATTTGGATAGAGAGCAAAACTTACAGTTTAAGTATTTTTACCTGGAAGAAATTGAGGAAATAATTTTTAAAATAAGCTTAAAACAATAATGAATGAAAAATACTAGTATTATTGTAAAAAAGGCGTGGGGCGCTTTGGTACATATTTATCGTACATCGAGCGCCCGATGGTAGAGGAGCCGACATGTCATCGGAAGGCTCTGGGTTCGAATCCCAGTCCGGTCTATCCGAATTTTTCTCACATATTGTATACACTCTCATTGAGCAGGTCCTTTCCTCATCCTTTATCAATCCTTATCCTTCCCAAAATTCCTGTTACGTAAATGTGGAACGCTTCACGAAATAATTAATCCGTAACTCCCATCCTTTCCTGCTTCACAGCATTAATTTCGTACAGTATGTAAGACTGGTCGATATCACTTGTTCGTCAATAACCTTATACCATTAAGTCTCACTGTATATATTGATAACGTTAAAATTTTTGAATGGCTTCTAAAATCGAGATTTGACTATCAATACAGCTGTACACATTAATAATTTGTAAAATAATTACAGTTACTTATAGTTATCACGGAATTAATAGTAGATTAGAACAAATAACAGTTTAAAAAAATTAAAAAAACACGCTTTTATAAATAAACAAAAATAAAAAATAAAAAATTAATAAGAGTTAAAAAAAATTAAAAATCACGCTTTTATAGAAAATCCAACTAAAAAATAGAAAATAAATTGTAATAAATTTAATTTAAAAATAGTGTAAAATAAAAAATGTATTTTATTTAAAAAAAGCGTAGGGTGCTTTTTAATATATTATCAAAATGATAATCCTTCTACTCATATCTGTCAGTAAAATAATTATAACTATTGACACCATGCACACCACGTTTTTTTTAAATAAAATATATATTTTTTATTTTACACTAATTTTTAATTAAATTTATTAAAATTTATTTTCTATTTTATAGTTGGATTTTCTATAAAGGCGTGTTTTTTAGTTTTTTCAAACTCTTATTTATTTTATTGTAGAAGGTTTTTATGCTTTCTATTTTTTGTAACTCGCTGCTAGATGGTGCTGCAGCGCATCAAATTATAAACCGTTCAAACCGATATCCATGGGTAAACAGAAAATCACAGGTCGTAGACATATACACAGCAATTGTGCGTTATTTCTCTATGTCCACCACACTGACATAAAGAGCTATCCATTTTACTTTAACTTACAGACAATATATCACGCTGTGTTCAGCCCGGGTAACGCCGGGTACTGCAGCTATAATTTACTATATTTTAACACAGAGAATATTTTCGCGGTATCCATTTTGCTATAACTTGCCAATAGGTAGCGCTGCAGCGCATCAATTAGTATACCGTTTAACCTATCTCCACGAAAATTGGTATACATAGATATTTGAGCACGGAAAATATTTTCGCGATATCCATTTTGCTATAACACTCCACTTAATGGAGCTACAGTATATCAAATTATATTCCTTTCAAGAGATTTCCATGAAAATTGGTAGGTATATATTGTGATTTTTACTGTCCTTAAAATTATATGTGAATATTTTTTTAAAATTATTTTAAAAGTAAAATGTTTTAAAATACAATTAGATTAGGGTTTTAAAACTTTACTGTTTAGGTGCATTGATATTCACTTAGTTTTATGTTATGTTTATGAAATAATTTCTGGGCAAAAACCCAACAATAAATATTAAGTATTCGCTCTTTAATTTTTCTACGAATGTTTTAAAAATTTACTGTTTGAAAGATACCGTTTTATAAATCTACCGTTTCCCTTAATAAGGCAAATCAACTTTGCAATCGCAGCTTCACACAGCTGGTAACTGTGCTCCATTAATGACACATGATAAAAAAAAACCTTTCTCAGCCACAAGAACGTACGCTTCCGGAACGATCTGGTTCGAGGGAGACCAGCTCTCGTGAGCCACGTACCAACCACGTGGTACAGAACAACACGTCACCACGTCGCATTTCACTTTCCAGCTCGTTGTAGAAGTTGTAGTGTAAGAAACGTAGGTTTTTTTTAAGAAGGTAGTAACATGAATTATTTTGCTTCTAATATTTCTACTTTTGCACATGATTTTAAATTTGTTAATATTATATGCATATTTAAATTTAGTAAAAATTATTTTAGAAAAATATCTCATTTTAAGGTTTTTGTAAACTTAAATGTTTATGTCAGCCCTAGCATATACTGAAAGCATGAACCCATGTGGTATACAGTTCAACTTAAAACACTTTATGTTTAGAACATCAATTAATATTTAATAAAAAGTTTGTTTTCCCAAAACCCTCAAAAATTCCGTTAATTGTATTAGGAAAAATAATACGTATTATTTTCATTATATATTTTTAAGTTTAGTAGGTATAGGAATTATTTCAGGAATGACTATGACTAAAAATAAAACTGTAAATAGACATTATAACATAGCCTATTAAAACCTCTTAACATCTGATTTATGACTTAAACGCCAATTTCAAATATCGTTATAACATTCAAATTAAAAATCCATTACAGAATTTTCGATTACTAGATGTCTACCTCTTAATGAAACAATAAATTAGTAATTTTTTTTGTTGGAATTCTTTATTTGCATGTATCCATTTTAGTAGTGTGGAATTCTGCGCCAAGCTTCAGGCTTGTGGTGCCGGTGCCACGATCCACCATCTTGGATGACCTTGACTTTTGACCTGACCCTGGTGGCCATCTTGGATCCACCATTTTGAATTCCGCCATTTTGTTTTCTCTAACCTTCTGCCATTTATGAATCGAATGCCTTACATCCTAGTGTTGTAATTTTCGTTACGGCCGCCAACTTAGATTCTAGAACGTTGCAATTTTCGTCTTGGCCACCATATTCGAAATCCATAATTATTGTGCCAGAATTTAGAATTTTTTTTAATTTATTAAAAAATTTAATCAATGCAATTTTTAATATAATTTTGTATAGAAACGCACTTATATAATGGAGTCCTTGGTTCGAACCCGGTGAGGGTAAATACAAAAAAATGGCGACCGATCCTCTCTCCACAGAAGCCACCAGCAGACTGACCTCCTACCACTTATGCCAAGTTATATATATTGCCAACTAGTATGAAGTCATGTCCGCATTCTTGTTTTAGTCTGCTATAATGGCCTACCATAATGTTAGTTTAATTTTTACCCACTAGAGTACAGTAATCATTTATTACTGTGGCATCCACTATCTTGATATTTAGGCGCCATTTCGGAAATTCTTAATTATTTAGCTAGAAATTCGGAAAAAATTCCAAAATACATTGTGCACATAGTGCACCAGGTGATTATACCTTAAGACTGATGTTCTTAATATGGCAGATGTATTCTAAAATTTTCACAGTCTGTGTTTGAACATGTACAGTCTAGATCCCTCGCACTCATGTCCTAGTTTAGCATTTGATGCTATGCTCTGCACTACTGGGGTAAAACTTAAATTGTTAACTGATTATGACATGTACATGTTCGTGGAAGTAGATATTCGGGGCGACATAGCACAATGCATCAAACGACATTGTATAGCTAAAAACACCTACATATCTGGGACTTATGATGCATCAAACCCGACTATTTTCTTGGAGTGTGTAGATGCCAATAATTTGTATGCCACTGCCTATCTGTCATTCCCAATAGGATGATACAGATATGGTATTTCCATAGTCCATTCTCCCACAGTCTACATTTTGGAATGTGATGTGGAGTATCCGCATGAGCTCAACGAAAATTACAAAGATCTGCCATTGCTTCCTAGCAATCACTGTCCACCTTGATCAAAACTGACCAAGTTGATGACAAAACTAAACGATAAGGAGCACTTAAGTGGCCATTATATATAAACCTCCAACAAGCAATATCTCATGAGCTGAAAGTTACAAATAAGCATCGTGTCCTCCAATTCGAACAAACAGCTTGGCTGAAGCTTTATATTCGGCTGAACAGTGCCAAGCGCCAGGTCGCAGCCAATGAGTTCGAAAAAGAATTCTTTAAAGTAGCTGTGAACCGTACTTTCGGAAAATTAATGTACTGTATGAAGCGTAGACTTAAAATGGAGTTGGTGTGTTCTGAAAAGCGTTTTAAGAAACTAGTGTGTCGGCGATCCTTCAAGGATTGCACAGTATACAAGAAAATTTTACTCCCGTTCATCTCAATCATGAAGTAATATTATTTGATAAACCTGTATATGCAGGTTTTGCCATTCTGTACCTGTCTAAAAAATTTAAGTACAACTTTCATTAAAGCACTATGAATACCAGATACAGGAAACATACGCCTCGCCTATATGTATACTAATAGTTTAATTTATGAGATTCATACTTCTGACTTCTATTCGGACCTCAAAGCTCACCCAGCATTCATGGCAGAGTTTGATACTGGCCTCCAGAAATTCGTTGGCAAATTCAAAGGAAGTGTGGGGGACAGGTCATGAGCAAATTTGTCGGCCTGAGAGTTAAATTATATGCCTATTTGTGTGATGATGTGGTTGAGAAGAAGGCAAAGGGCATCCAGCACTCCATCATGAAGAACTTATTTGTATGTATCTAGCGACTACCGGGATGCTTTGCAGGCTCAACACACATGACGGTTGGAGTTAGAGCTACCGGCTCGCAGCAGCACATATTGTACAGTGAGTACAACAACAAGCTAGTCTTAACATAGGAAGATAAGCACCAGGTCTGCGACAATGACATCCATATGCTTTCACCTGGCTACATTTCTAATGATGAGTAATGGTTCTTCACCGTTGCAGATACATTTTAGTATTTATGTTTATATTGGCTTTTAGTCATATTGTTGATTCTGAATTTATTAACAATTTCGTTGTATTTTATTATCTATGGTTTTGTCTTCTTCTTGCGCGTTTTGATTTCACGGCTAGTACTTGGGTTCATTTTTCTGATCTTGAGTTTTTTCATTGAATGGTGTCATTTTTTTTCTTTTTGTTTTTGTAATTTTAAATGTTTTTTTTTTTTTTTTTGCTGCTTGGTTTTACTGCTTTTATGTAATATTCGATGATGATTCTGGTTATTGTCTGTTTACAATTTTTTTTTCAATGTCTCATCTCATTTATTCACTTCATTTATGTTCCAATCAATATATTTTTCTGTCGTCTCTCATTTACTCTTTTTTTTGTTGAAGTGGGAGAATACTTAAGTTATTTTTTTTTTAGTGCCGAAATGCAGCCTATAAATCGTTTAGAGTGTGATACAGCTGGTCCCCAGCCCGGAAAAATGCAGAAGGGGTGAACTGCTGACTACATTGTTATAATGAAAAAGATTTTTCTTTGTGTTGTGAGGAAGTAACTGCTATAACCTGATGCTGCATCTGAATGGAGCTGCTGGCTTCTAGTATTGCTCCCTATGTTATGAATTCCTAAAGCTTCATGACCGAAGTCTGCCCGTGAAATCATCCACAGCTGCAAGATGACAGCCTATACAGTGTACAAAGACGGCACATGAACACTCTCCTTTGTCAATTTCATACTGTGCATAACAAGTCCCCTTCCTACTAACCTTCAAATCTGTTTTGGAAGAGTGTTAAGTTATGTTTTTGTTATTTCTCAGTTTACTCTTTGAACGCAAGCATCGCCAACCCTGAGCTCGTCTTTTGGTCGGTGCTCTACCCGAATGTCACTGGCTACACAATATGCCAACTAAACCATCTATTCTGCGATGATTACAAATATCAGTGGATAACTAAAGTCATAGTAAACTTTTAATCTATACATGTATATAATAATGTGAGTTATTTTTTTTTTTTTGTATTTACATTTTTCTGGTAAAAAAAGTAATATAACAAATGGTGGGTTATACATCTTACCTAAGTCATTACAGTAAAGTGATACCTAAATTTAAAATCTATATTTTTTGCATACTGTATGGTATAATATACAGTAAAAAGAGCATGCCATAAAATATTTGACTATATCTCAAGATTACTAATATTTTACAATTTTTAATAAATATACTTTGCTTATTACTACCCTGTTCACTCATAGGTATACATACCAATATTTTTACTACTAAACTTATATAACTTTAACTGAATATGAAAATGTATGTTTTTATAAACCACAATACATATAATCATAGCTATAAGTAATTTAACAAGGAAATTTTTATGAATATGAAGGAAAATATCCTTGGATTCACTATGCCTATCATTCCAAGGTGGTGGGGGAAGTGGCGCATTCCTCGTGCGCTCTGTGCATGTATCGGAACTGCTCCTAATGCGTGTTGTGCTTCTCCATTCGGGATGAAACTAAGGTGACTACCACCTGCTAACCAAAACAATGTGGTGGCCACTAGCAGAGCGAAACAAGATGGTGCCTAATGTTTCAATCGAATTTGAAAAATTCGAATTTTCGAAAAGTCTTGCTTCACATCCAATATGGCGGCCATAACGAAATGTGCAACATAATACTCTTATAAGATTGAGGAAGGTTCAATAAAATACAAAATGGCGGATCCGAGTTGGTGACTATGACATTATCCAAGATGGTGGAACCCGTTGTTCCAGAACCCACCATTTCCACCTACTCTAACAGTTGTTTTATCCAAATTTACGTTTAAATTAATTTTGTTCTAGTGACTGCCATCCATATCGTCGTCGGCAACGAGGTCACTAGATAGTGTAACACGGTCTGAATCGGGTCAAAAAATGCAAAACACTCAATTAAGAACACCAAAATACAAAGTACTAAATAATTATGCTATCAGATGAAAGATTGGTTAATTTAATATAGTTTACACTAATAAAACAAATTTTGCGTCAAATATTTTCCAAGCAACGAGGTCATATATCAAACTCTGCAATTGACCCTATTCGCCCAAGGTTAATGGCGAATAGGGTCACTAAATAGGGCGAATCGGGTCAGCAACAAACACTAGAAAATAAATACAAAAACTGAAAAAAAATTAAATATAAAATATTATTTGTCTAATTTTACTTAAACATATTACTTTGGTTTGTGTTGAACTTGAGTTTTGACAATAAATTCTCAACATGGCCATTTTCCAAAAACCTGCTCCAGTTACCATTTTAAAAATCAAGCCAATTTCTATAGTATTAACACTATTAACCTACAACAGTAAAAAAAGACACAAAGAAACGGCATTGAAAATAAGAATTACATTATAAACCAATTTTTTCAAGTAAGTATAAAATGTAATAAAAATGCAAATTGCTACATTGTTGCAATGTTACCATGAAGAAAAATAGCCTATTGCAGATAAACAACCTAATTTACAAATAAAAGTACACTTGTAAATTAATAATGGTTATATTAAGAGTAACGTGTTCATAAAAAGTTATAGTAAATGAAGTCAGTAGTATGTAAATGTATTTCCGAGATCAGGCCTCAGGCGGTGGAGCCGAGAGCCGGCTCCGCCATCTTGGATTGTGACGTCACGGCGGCAAAAATTCCTCAAAATTCCTCAAAAATGACTCAAAATGACTCAAAATTTCCCGTTTTAGAGGGAAAAATTCCCGTTTCGAGGAAAAATTAGGATTTCAAAAAACCACAAATGTCTTTTGCCTTAGAAAGAACACCAATTCCTAAAATAGGCTTAAGCATCCTTAACTCAAGCCTCAGTTAAGCCATTTCTAGGAATAAGGATACCATGACCTTTGACCTTGACCCCGGCGGCCATCTTGGATCCGCCATCTTGGATCCGCCATTTTGGATGACGTCATTGTGTTTTCTCGAACATTCAGGCGACGTGTTTTCCGCCATTTTGAATGATGACGTCACCGTTGCAATTTCCGTTACGGCCACCATATTTAACTTATTTATGTATTATATATTAATGAAATTTTTTTAAAAATTATAAAAAAATTCATTTAATAAAATTTTAATAAATTATAAATAAAAAATTACAAAAACGACACGGAGTTCGGAGTCCTCGGTTCGAACACGACGAGTGCAAAAAAAAATAAAAATGGCGACCGATCCTTCCCCCTAGGTGGCTGCTGGCAGACTGACCCCCACCACATTTACCAATGCACATATACCATCAGGTAGTATGACGTCATGTCCGCCATCTTGTCTTCGATGCTGGAAGCCAACATCATTGTATCGTCGGCTAGAGTGCGCTGACACCATGCTAGTTTAATTCTTACCCACTAGAGTGCAGTAATCATTTATTACTGTGACACCCGCCATCTTGTCATTTGGCCGCCATCTTGAAAATCCGTAATTATTTAGCTAGAAATTCGGGAAAAGTTCCAAAATTCATTAAATAAATCACTCATTAATTGACATATTGATTCGATCGATTCCCGTCCTCGGTTCGATAACCGATCGTTGCAATAATGTTTAATCTTATGTAAAAAAAATAATTTAAATAAACCATGTTCAACATTCGTAAAGGGACTCTAAATCCTCTACGACCACCATCCTATCAGACATCAATACCACCACATTGGAAATGTGTAATTTTAATGCTAGAGATCCGGGAAAAAGTTCAGAAATCATTAAATAAATTTCCGATCAATATACTGATTAATTAGATCGACTAAGGTCCTTGGTACGATCTAGGATGATGCAAAAAAATTAAATATAACATCAATTTAACATAAAAGTAACAGGTTCGAGGAATTAAACACCGTAAGTTCTTTTACAAACATAATATTTATTACATAATTTCTATTCTACTACAGGATCACTTACGAAAGCCAGCAATCTTATAATCATTTAGTTCCGCAGCAGTGTGAAATGACTAATTCTTAGCTCCAATCGGTTTATACTAGACAGAGTCCAGCCAGAACCTTTACAGACATAGTCCACCTCTTCTTGACAGAGTTTCTGGATACCGTTTTTAACAGTTTGCTTCACATCGTTAGAACTGTAAATTACTGCAGCCGATGTCTTGAATGCACACTTCTTCACTTTGTCATCGAACGGATATGGCTTTCCATATATACAGTCCAACCACAAGTTATATTTCAAAGGTCCGTTTGTTGCTACATCATCAGTAAGCTGATTGATTATCTTCTGTCTGATATCGTCAAGAAAATTACAACTGTCCTTCGACTCACCGAAAGTATTTAGATAATAGTAGTCTTTCAACGTTCCACGAAATGCAGACTGCGCCAAGTAGAAGCCATTTCGTTCACTTGTAATGCTCCGAACACAGTCTTAGGTTTAGTTCCATGTTCAGACGTCATAACAATCGGTTGCTGGGCATCTGTTTTTTTGGTTGTACACTTTCGTGTCTCCAATCTAAAGCGAGGAGTCGAAATGTCGGCAGGTAGTTCAGCAGTAGGAGCACAGACTCCACCTTTACATTTTTTCGCATGATGTCGCAAACTATCGATTCGAGTAAACCATTCATGACAATCATCACATCGAAACTTTATACGAGAAGGATTCTTTTTGCATTTGCTCCGCTCATGTCTTCGTGCATCATGGAAAAATGCGAACGACGTATCACAGTAGCTGCAAGGATACCGTGCTGATGTAGACGAACCTTTCAGACCCGATCCAGATATGGACGTTGCAACAGTAGTACCATTTCCAGGCATACTCTTATGAACATCTTTGCATCGCTGTTGCACGGAAACCTTTACTTTCTGCCGCACAGCAGGACCTTTACATGCCTTCATGTGCGTTTTCATATTACCTTTTCTGGCAAACTGCTTATGACATTTCTCACAAACAAACATTTTACGATATAGGTTCTTGACACATTCGCTCCTCTCGTGTCGCCGAGCATTGCTGTTGTTTGAGAAAATCTTGTCGCAGTAACAGCACCGATGTTCGCTAGTTGTCAAATCAGCATCCATTGAAGTCTCCATCGAGGTCGTATCGTCGATCGTCGTGGTTTCCTGCACATCCAGCTCAGTAGTTATTAAGCTATCTTCTGCTGGTGGTATCACATCTATTGAAATCTCCTCCAATGTTGACGTCATCGTCGTTGCCAACGAGATCTGCTCCACCATTGTCGTCGCTGACGTCAAGGTTCCCGTAGACGATGGTACAACGTCCATCGAGTTCGACGTTAAAGTCGGTAAAGATGCCATCGAGTTCTCAAGAACAGGTAATTACGCGACTTATGCACCAGATGAAATAATCTAGGTGATCCTTACACCGTCGACGACAGTAACAAACTGACCGACCTGCTGTCTAGGACTCGCTTATATACATGCACCGGATGGAATAATACGCTAGTCAAATCAAGAATCATTTACAATAATACTAGAGTCAAAACAACATAAAAAATAGAAGGACCAACAACGAAAAGGCAGCACATTCGGAAGCACCGACAACGAAAAGGCAGCACATTTGGAAGCACCGACAACGAAAAGGAAGCACATTTGGAAGCACCGACAACGAAAAGGCAGCACATTTGGAAGCACCGACAACGAAAAGGCAGCACATTTGGAAGCACCGACAACGAAAAGGCAGCACATTTGGAAGCACCGACAACGAAAAGGCAGCATATTTGGAAGCACCGACAACGAAAAGGCAGAACATTTGGAAGCACCGACAACGAAAAGGCAGCACATTTGGAAGCACCGACAACGAAAAGGCAGCACCGACAACGAAAAGGCAGCACATTTGGAAGCACCGACAACTAAAAAGGCAGCACCGACAACGAAAAGGCAGCACATTTGGAAGCACCGACAACGAAAAGGCAGCACCGACAACGAAAAGGCAGCACATTTGGAAGCACCGACAAAGAAAAGGCAGCACCGACAACGAAAAGGCAGCACATTTGGAAGCACCGACAACGAAAAGGCCGCACCGCCAACGAAAAGGAAGCACATTTGGAAGCACCGACAACGAAAAGGTCGCACCGCCAACGAAAAGGAAGCACATTTGGAAGCACCGACAACGAAAAGGAAGCACCATCAACGAAAAGGCCGCACCGCCAACGAAAAGGAAGCACATTTGGAAGCACCAACCACGAAAAGGCAGCACCGCCAACGAAATGGAAGCACCGCCAACGAAATGGAAGCACATTTGGAAGCACCGACAAAGAAAAGGCAGCACCGCCAACGAAAAGGAAGCACATTTGGAAGCACCGACAACGAAAAGGCAGCACCATCGACGAAAAGGAAGCACATTAATTTGTCATTGACTCCAATATTCATTGGCTCCAATATTCATTAGCTCCAATATTCATTGGCTCCAATATTCATTGACTCCAATATCCATGAGCTCCAATATCAATTGGCTCGAATTGCTCCAAAAGGTTCCATCAGCCTTTTGGCTCCAACAGTTTTTTGGCTCCGATAGTCATTGGCTCCAATAGTCTTTGGCTACAATATTCATTGGCTCCAATAATCATTGACTGCAATATTCATTGGTTCCAATATTCATTGGCTCCAATATTCATTGGCTCCAATATTCAATTGCTCCAATATTCATTGACTCCAATATTCATTGGCTCCATCAGTCATTGACAACTACAGTCTTTTGGTCCCAAAAGTCTTTTGGCTCCAAATATATTAGGCTAGAATTCTTCGAGTCTAAGAGACTATGAGACCACATGGTTACAGAACTACGTGACTACGAATCTTCAAGTTTACGAGACTGCGAGGCTACAGAGCTACGAAGCCTCTAGTACACAGGTTTACGTGACTGCGAGGATACAGGACTACCAGTCTGCATGAGTACTTGACTACGAAGCTACTCGTCTGCAAGGCTCCAATTGACACATCTGTCTTCGATGGAATTTTCTCTTTTGCTACATCTACACCATCAGCATTATGTTATAAGATTACAAAGCTACTTGCTTACGTAGCTTCAAGTCTACGAGGCTCCAATACATCATGACTACGAGACTACGAACCATGAGGTAACGAGACTATGCGATTGCAAGTCTTCAAGGTTACGTCATCGCGAGGCTATAGGACTACGAAGCTTCCAGAACGCATGGTTACGAGAATGCATGACTAATTGACCGCATGGCTACGAAACTTTATGTCTCTAACTGACTACAATAGCACTATTCAGTGGTGAGAGTTAATTTATTTCATGCAAAGGTACTTGCTGCAAGCAGTTCCGCTTTTCAACATCAGATGACGTCATGTTTTGCTTGCAGGTAAAATAATATTTATTTATTTTATGCGGGATGCGGGTTGTTCACTATCGGTCGCATAAGAAGAATGGCATCGATAGTCTTCAAGGAGAAGGAAGTTCGTCCTTCCTGCTAGTGCTTCTCAGATTTCTCACGGTCCGCCATCTTGGATTGCGACGTCACGGCTGCCATCTTGGATGGGTGTGACTTTGACCTTTGACCGAAACCGCAGGAATGATCGCAAGCACACGGATTAACCATCATAATATTAATAAGAATAATCAGGAGCACACGGAGAAAACCATCATAATATTGGCAAGAATAATCAGGAGCACACGGAGAAAAACGACACATGTTTTCTTTGATATCATAAAATTACAGGAAAAAAATATTTAAAAATAAAAATAAATTAATAAAAAAATTTAAAATAAAAACAAAAAATACATAAACTGATTCTGCTAGCTTGTAAACTTATCATTGTTGATCAAAGATAGAGTTCTAGTACAAGCCAGAATTTTTTTTTTGTTTTTATTTTAAATTTTTTTATTAATTTATTTTTATTTTTAAATATTTTTTTCCTGTAATTTTATGATATCAAAGAAAACATGTGTCGTTTTTCTCCGTGTGCTTCTGATTATTCTTGCCAATATTATGATGGTTTTCTTCGTGTGCTCCTGATTATTCTTATCAATATTATGATGGTTAATCCGTGTGCTTGCGATCATTCCTGCGGTTTCGGTCAAAGGTCAAAGTCACACCCATCCAAGATGGCAGCCGTGACGTCGCAATCCAAGATGGCGGACCGTGAGAAATCTGAGAAGCACTAGCAGGAAGGACGAACTTCCTTCTCCTTGAAGACTATCGATGCCATTCTTCTTATGCGACCGATAGTGAACAACCCGCATCCCGCATAAAATAAATAAATATTATTTTACCTGCAAGCAAAACATGACGTCATCTGATGTTGAAAAGCGGAACTGCTCGCAGAAAGTACCTTTGCATGAAATAAATTAACTCTCACCACTGAATAGTGCTATTGTAGTCAGTTAGAGACATAAAGTTTCGTAGCCATGCGGTCAATTAGTCATGCATTCTCGTAACCATGCGTTCTGGAAGCTTCGTAGTCCTATAGCCTCGCGATGACGTAACCTTGAAGACTTGCAATCGCATAGTCTCGTAACCTCATGGTTCGTAGTCTCGTAGTCATGATGTATTGGAGCCTCGTAGACTTGAAGCTACGTAAGCAAGTAGCTTTGTAATCTTATAACATAATGCTGATGGTGTAGATGTAGCAAAAGAGAAAATTCCATCGAAGACAGATGTGTCAATTGGAGCCTTGCAGACGAGTAGCTTCGTAGTCAAGTACTCATGCAGACTGGTAGTCCTGTATCCTCGCAGTCACGTAAACCTGTGTACTAGAGGCTTCGTAGCTCTGTAGCCTCGCAGTCTCGTAAACTTGAAGATTCGTAGTCACGTAGTTCTGTAACCATGTGGTCTCATAGTCTCTTAGACTCGAAGAATTCTAGCCTAATATATTTGGAGCCAAAAGACTTTTGGGACCAAAAGAATGTAGTTGTCAATGACTGATGGAGCCAATGAATATTGGAGTCAATGAATATTGGAGCCATTGAATATTGGAGCCAATGAATATTGGAGCCAATGAATATTGGAACCAATGAATATTGGAACCAATGAATATTGCAGTCAATGATTATTGGAGCCAATGAATATTGTAGCCAAAGACTATTGGAGCCAATGACTATCGGAGCCAAAAAACTGTTAGAGCCAAAAGGCTGATGGAACCTTTTGGATCAATTCGAGCCAATTGATATTGGAGCTCATGGATATTGGAGTCAATGAATATTGGAGCCAATGAATATTGGAGCTAATGAATATTGGAGCCAATGAATATTGGAGTCAATGACAAATTAATGTGCTTCCTTTTCGTCGATGGTGCTGCCTTTTCGTTGTCGGTGCTTCCAAATGTGCTTCCTTTTCGTTGGCGGTGCTGCCTTTCCTTTGTCGGTGCTTCCAAATGTGCTTCCATTTCGTTGTCGGTGCTGCCTTTTCGTTGTCGGTGCTTCCAAATGTGCTGCCTTTTCGTTGTCGGTGCTGCCTTTTCGTTGTCGGTGCTTCCAAATGTGCTGCCTTTTAGTTGTCGGTGCTGCCTTTTCTTTGTCGGTGCTTCCAAATGTGCTGCCTTTTCGTTGACGGTGCTTCCAAATGTGCTGCCTTTTCGTTGTCGGTGCTGCCTTTTCGTTGTCGGTGCTTCCAAATGTGCTGCCTTTTCGTTGTCGGTGCTTCCAAATGTTCTGCCTTTTCGTTGTCGGTGCTTCCAAATGTGCTGCCTTTTCGTTGTCGGTGCTTCCAAATGTGCTGCCTTTTCGTTGTTGGTGCTGCCTTTTCGTTGTCGGTGCTTCCAAATGTGCTGCCTTTTCGTTGTCGGTGCTGCCTTTTCGTTGTCGGTGCTTCCAAATGTGCTGCCTTTTACGTTGTCGGTGCTTCCAAATGTGCTGCCTTTTCGTTGTCGGTGCTTCCAAATGTGCTTCCTTTTCGTTGTCGGTGCTTCCAAATGTGCTGCCTTTTCGTTGTCGGTGCTTCCGAATGTGCTGCCTTTTCGTTGTTGGTCCTTCTATTTTTTATGTTGTTTTGACTCTAGTATTATTGTAAATGATTCTTGATTTGACTAGCGTATTATTCCATACGGTGCATGTATATAAGCGAGTCCTAGACAGCAGGTCGGTCAGTTTGTTACTGTCGCCGACGGTGTAAGGATCACCTAGATTATTTCATCTGGTGCATAAGTCGCGTAATTACCTGTTCTTGAGAACTCGATGGCATCTTTACCGACTTTAACGTCGAACTCGATGGACGTTGTACCATCGTCTACGGGAACCTTGACGTCAGCGACGACAATGGTGGAGCAGATCTCGTTGGCAACGACGATGACGTCAACATTGGAGGAGATTTCAATAGATGTGATACCACCAGCAGAAGATAGCTTAATAACTACTGAGCTGGATGTGCAGGAAACCACGACGATCGACGATACGACCTCGATGGAGACTTCAATGGATGCTGATTTGACAACTAGCGAACATCGGTGCTGTTACTGCGACAAGATTTTCTCAAACAACAGCAATGCTCGGCGACACGAGAGGAGCGAATGTGTCAAGAACCTATATCGTAAAATGTTTGTTTGTGAGAAATGTCATAAGCAGTTTGCCAGAAAAGGTAATATGAAAACGCACATGAAGGCATGTAAAGGTCCTGCTGTGCGGCAGAAAGTAAAGGTTTCCGTGCAACAGCGATGCAAAGATGTTCATAAGAGTATGCCTGGAAATGGTACTACTGTTGCAACGTCCATATCTGGATCGGGTCTGAAAGGTTCGTCTACATCAGCACGGTATCCTTGCAGCTACTGTGATACGTCGTTCGCATTTTTCCATGATGCACGAAGACATGAGCGGAGCAAATGCAAAAAGAATCCTTCTCGTATAAAGTTTCGATGTGATGATTGTCATGAATGGTTTACTCGAATCGATAGTTTGCGACATCATGCGAAAAAATGTAAAGGTGGAGTCTGTGCTCCTACTGCTGAACTACCTGCCGACATTTCGACTCCTCGCTTTAGATTGGAGACACGAAAGTGTACAACCAAAAAAACAGATGCCCAGCAACCGATTGTTATGACGTCTGAACATGGAACTAAACCTAAGACTGTGTTCGGAGCATTACAAGTGAACGAAATGGCTTCTACTTGGCGCAGTCTGCATTTCGTGGAACGTTGAAAGACTACTATTATCTAAATACTTTCGGTGAGTCGAAGGACAGTTGTAATTTTCTTGACGATATCAGACAGAAGATAATCAATCAGCTTACTGATGATGTAGCAACAAACGGACCTTTGAAATATAACTTGTGGTTGGACTGTATATATGGAAAGCCATATCCGTTCGATGACAAAGTGATGAAGTGTGCATTCAAGACATCGGCTGCAGTATTTTTACAGTTCTAACGATGTGAAGCAAACTGTTAAAAACGGTATCCAGAAACTCTGTCAAGAAGAGGTGGACTATGTCTGTAAAGGTTCTGGCTGGACTCTGTCTAGTATAAACCGATTGGAGCTAAGAATAAGTCATTTCACACTGCTGCGGAACTAAATGATTATAAGATTGCTGGCTTTCGTAAGTGATCCTGTAGTAGAATAGAAATTATGTAATAAATATTATGTTTGTAAAAGAACTTACTGTGTTTAATTCCTCGAACCTGTTACTTTTATGTTAAATTGATGTTATATTTAATTTTTTTTGCATCATCCTAGATCGTACCAAGGACCTTAGTCGATATAATTAATCAGTATATTGATCGGAAATTTATTTAATGATTTCTGAACTTTTTCTCGGATCTCTAGCATTAAAATTACACATTTTTAATGTGGTGGTCTTGATGTCTGATAGGATGGTGGTCGTAGAGGATTTAGAGTCTCTTTACGAATGTTGAACATGGTTTATTTAAATTATTTTTTTTACATAAGATTAAACATTATTGCAACGATCGGGTATCGAACCGAGGACGGGAATCGATCGAATCAATATGTAAATTAATGAGTGATTTATTTAATGAATTTTGGAACTTTTCCCGAATTTCTAGCTAAATAAATACGGATTTTCAAGATGGCGGCCAAATGACAAGATGGCGGGTGTCACAGTAATAAATGATTACTGCACTCTAGTGGGTAAGAATTAAACTAGCATGGTGTCAGCGCACTCTAGCCGACGATACAATGATGTTGGCTTCCAGCATCGAAGACAAGATGGCGGACATGACGTCATACTACCTGATGGTATATGTGCATTGGTAAAAGTGGTGGGGGTCAGTCTGCCAGCAGCCACCTAGGGGGAAGGATCGGTCGCCATTTTTATTTTTTTTGCACTCGTCGTGTTCGAACCGAGGACTCCGAACTCCGTGTCGTTTTTGTAATTTTTATTTATAATTTATTAAAATTTTATTAAATGAATTTTTTTATAATTTTTAAAAAAAAAATTCATTAATATATAATACATAAAAAAGTTAAATATGGTGGCCGTAACGGAAATTGCAACGGTGACGTCATCATTCAAAATGGCGGAAAACACGTCGCCTGAATGTTCGAGAAAACACAATGACGTCATCCAAAATGGCGGATCCAAGATGGCGGATCCAAGATGGCCGCCGGGGTCAAGGTCAAAGGTCATGGTATCCTTATTCCTAGAAATGGCTTAACTGAGGCTTGAGTTAAGGATGCTTAAGCCTATTTTAGGAATTGGTGTTCTTTCTAAGGCAAAAGACATTTGTGGTTTTTTGAAATCCTAATTTTTCCTCGAAACGGAAATTTTTCCCTCTAAAACGGGAAATTTTGAGTCATTTTGAGTCATTTTTGAGGAATTTTGAGGAATTTTTGCCGCCGTGACGTCACAATCCAAGATGGCGGAGCCGGCTCTCGGCTCCATTGCCTGAGGCCTGATCTCGGAAATACATTTACATACTACTGAAGTCTTACTTGTTTAACTTTGTTAGTATGTAAAACATCTGCAACAAACAAATGACTTTTTCCCTTCTGCTCCAATACAAAGTTCGTGATACCATTCTTTGCCTTTTTGACACTGTATCCAGTCTCCTTTGGTGATGGATCGTGGATCTGAATACTCTAGGTTACAGAAACAGCATGCAGTATTTTTTTCTTCATCTGCGGATTCAGAGCTGCTGGGATGAAAGTCATCGTCTCTACGCCTGACAATTTTTCTCTTAGTGCAAGTGTTCTTCGATTGTTGTTTATTTTGGCCTGGTTCATTGTATTCCACAGTCTCATTTCTGTTCTTACCTAACTTTCTAGACTTTGTTTCAACAATGAAGTCTGGGGAAGTAAGTAATTTAGCTGTTTGTTTTCTTGCTGTTCGTTTTCTTGTTTGCACTTGTTTCACTGGAGTAAGCAAGAGATCATGAAAACTTGTTTTAGGTCTGCTAGGGCTAGGAAAGCAAACAGTACCAGGACTGTTTAAGGCCTCCAGGACTGCTCCAGAAGTTCCTTGAACTAGACCCTCAGATCTAGGTACATGTGCAGGCACAGTTTCTGTTTGGTTTCTTTCAGCTATTTCTTCAGGCATTGAAACTTGCTCGCAGGCAGAAGATGGAAGATATTCATGGTTTTGAACTGCATCTTTATTTAAAGGATAAATCCTTGTAGACGCGAAACCACTCTCAGCAATTCTAGACGTGGCTGCCTGTGACAATGCAATACTGAAAATTCCTCCAAAGTTAAATTTGGTTATTTTCCTTTTCCCGCAATGCTGCTGAACAAATTTGTTGCACGTTTCATTGTAAAATGTTTTTAAAGGTTTAAAAAAAGAACTGTCCAAAGGCTGGAGTCTGTGAGTCAGACAAATGATGCTGATCAAATTTTTTCACAGAACTCCAAAGCTTGGATGGATTTGTGAGAAGAATGACCATATAGAACTAAAAAACATCGACCAGCGACCCTAAATTTCTGAAAATGATGCAACCATTTCACAAAAGCCTCCTCATTAATCCAACCACTTTCAGTCATGATTACTTCCGTGCCATTTGGGAAACCATCTTTATATTCCTTATGATATCGCTTTCCTTTAAATGGGGGAATATAATTCCCTACTGCATTGGTACAAGCCACAACAGTAACGTTCTCGCCTCTTTCAACACATGTTTGGCTGACAACTGTTGGTGAACCCTTCTGTGCCAAAATTTTGCTGGCTGGTTTATTATTCAGGGGGAAACCAGACTCATCGCAATTATAAATTGCTGCCGGACTTGTCATTAGTTGTAATTTGTTAAGTTCATTTTCCAACAATTCAAAATATTCGTTAACTTCGACTTTGTTTAGGCCTTCACAGCGAGAGAAAGAAAGAGCTTCTGGTTTACGCAGGCTAATGTCAGGGTGCCTTTCTAGAAATCCCGTCATAAATTCTGGTCCTGCCATTTCACATTTTTTTTTGAAAATTTGTTTGGTATGTTATTTGATTGAGCAAAAAAAACACGACTTTTCTTACATCTTTTCTTGTAACACCGAAACCACATTTAGAGAGTCGAACAATTCTGTCTTTTAATGCTAATTCCTATTCGTGTGTAAAAGTTGTTTGTCCTCCTTTTTTTCTTAACTGCACTTTTACACCACGAGCATAACGCCGCTGAAGACACGAAAATGGCACGCCAAATGTCTTAGCTGCTGCACGTTTACTAAGGTACCTGTTATTTACAGCTTCCATTGCTTCTCTAATATTTTCCTCACTCCACGTTTGCGTCGTTTTCCGCTTGTACTTGCCCATCTGTTAAAGAAAAAAATACACCGTAAGTAAATCGCTCAATAAAAACCTTGTAAACAGATGACCCTTTTCGCCCTATGAACTCTGACCCGATTCACCCTAGTAACGTGAAAAAATTTAAATGTTAAGTTGGCTGAACTGACTGAAGATAAAAACCAAACGGAAACACACAATTAATCGTTACTTTGTGTATTTGTTGCATGCATGACCCGCTGAGCTTAAATACTGATATTGGTTTTACTTTTCTGTGAAATAAAACTAACGAAAATAAGAAAACGGTTAAAAAGAGACACTCATGAATTCTTACCTTTACAAAACTGCAGAAAATGGAAGAGCGAACGCACGGTAACGTTGCATACTCATTCACAGCAGCGTTTTAGTTACGCTCATCAACACTAGATAGAAGCAATGACCTCTCTCCGTTTCGTTTACGAGAAATGACGCCGAGAACAAGAATGACCCGATTCGGCCCCTGAGCCGATTCAAACCATGTTACCCTATAGCGATAGGTACACACACGACGGAGCAAAGTAAATGGATTGTGCTTAACTTGTCATTGATATATTGGTTTTTAAAGGCTATATAGATGTTACATCGGCTAACTGGATTGTTAGAAGAAACTGAGTGCTCCAAAAGAAACCCATTAGACCATGTTTAGCACTTGTGTCAGAACCCGGTTTTGACTCTGCCGCAACGGGATCGTAACCCATATCACCTTGGTGGGAGGCGAGTGATTTGACATATTAAAAAACACGTCAGAAATTAAAGTGTAACATTTGTTTAGTAATGTTTCCAAACAGACAATCGGAAAAAAATAGACTGTGCATTTTAAGAGAATTAGTAATTCTAATATCGTAAATTTTCTACGGCTTTATTTCTTCTTACTCAATATAAAATTATGATTAGGATTCATTGGAAACTATCTTCAAATTTCGTGTTCTCTTACCTATATCATCCAAATATACCTATTAATCTATTAAATTTAAAAACAATTATTTGTAGATGTTTAAACAACTTACAGTCAGTGGAATTCTTCTGAAAACCCTTGCGCTCCTGGTGGCCAGCTGCACCACTCCTGGGCAGGGCATTACCTTGTTACTGGGGACGAGGTGCACCGCGATGTAGGAGTTGCTCGCAGCAGTGTCCACCAGCGTCAGCAGGTCCCGCTCGTTCGCACGGACGGGGATCCGGAGCAGCCCGGGTCCTTCCGGCCCCAAGCGGCCGAGTCGGGGCAGCTCTCCCTCCACGTCAGCCACTGCTGTCAGGGTAGCCAGCGCCGGGATGCCAGCAGGGGAGCTCGTTTGTGATCAAGGGCGCGGCCTGTCGCGCTGTTGTCGGCCAGGGTGCAACCCGTCGTGCTGTTGTCGGCCAGCGCCACCGGCATCAGGTGGGCGGGGCGACTCGGCTGGTAGGACAATCGGTGGTCGGGGCCCAGCTGCTTGCCCGCCCCCGCTTAGGCGTTTCCCACCGACGTAGTTCCAGTTCTGCTCGTCTTTTCTTGGGCGGACTTGACTGGGCGTTCCCGATGACAGTGATGGGTTTCGGTGGGGCAGTATCGGCAGCGGGGGGGGGGGGGGGGGGGTCACTCGTCGCAGACCCCTTGTCCGCGCTGCTCCTCCCCGCGTGGTTGCCGCCAACTCCGCTGCGATGGGTATTGTGGTGAGGCGACGTGTTACTATGGTCCGCTTGCAATGACGGGCGTCCCGCACCGTGGTGGCAGCCATGAGTACGGCACTACCGCCATTGCGTCCTCTGGCGGGGCAGAAGAAAGTCCATAGTTTAACATCTGTCGTGCGTGTTGCCGCGATGGCAGCATGGGCGCGCCCCACAGGTGTTGCAAGTCCTGCTCCACTTCCCGCGCTACCGACAGGAAGTCTTCGAGCCTTCCTCCCGCTGCGTACCTCAATAAGGAGTGAATTTCGGGAACCACAATCTCTACGATGACGGGCAGCACTCCGCTCAAGTCGTCACCTGGTGCTATATGTCGGTGCAGACGCAATTTGTTATATATTAACTGCTCCACTCCTTCCCCTTCACCCTGTGGTTGGCAAAATAATGTCCTTTGGCACTGTGTATGCGCGCGCGCATTGTCAAATTGCAGCTCTAACTGGGTCGCGAAATCGTCCCAAGTCACTCGATAGTCCCCTGCCATAGTCCACCATTCTTCGGCGCGACCCCGCAGTTTAGCACTCACCCGTGATGCCTATTCGTCGGCGGGCACGGAATAGCTAGAGAGTCTGCCCGGGCATGTCCCTTGAAACACCAGCGGATCTTCGTGTTCCAGTCCACTGAACTCCGGTAGCGCGACAGACGCACTCGCATACCGGACCGTATGCGTCTTTTGCCCCATCTGTTCGCCCTTTAATTTTGCCTCGCAGTTTAGGCACAGAAAAAGTCCGTCGCGAAAATTTCCGAATTCACTGGTAGTTGTGCACTTGCGGTGTTTCACTGCGGCACAGCTGTGACAGCGCGCTATATCACCCTGTTGACCCTGACAGAACGGCGCCGCGCACGTCACCTTGGTGCTGTAACTCACGCTGACACTTATGCTTACGGTTGTCGCTTTCAGGTCCTCAGCGCACCGCGCGTTTGATTTGCAATCGATCGCGCCCGTTCTTTCTGTGCCTTGAAATAGTCAATTAGGTTTTTAACTGTCCCGTTACTGTCCTGTTTGTCTATGGTCGCGGCTTTCCGACCCGGTTGACAGGTCGGGAAAACGTCGATGGCAGGGTGCGGTTGTCGCGCCCGTATTATCGCGAAGATACCGAAAAGGCTCCAGCCGCCGGAAGAAGCAGTCACGCGATACTGTCGGCGTGTCGGCGTGTCGGCGTGTCATGTCGGCGGCGTGAAGCTTATCTCCGCTGAGTTTACTCGGCGAGACGGGAGGAAACTTTATCCTTGTGTGACGCCGCGTATCAAATGCGCTCGCCGATTTCCCGTCTCCGCTCCGCACCTGTCCCTACGCGAGTAGCTGTTACATCTGAAATTGCGGATTTCACGACTGCAAATTTCGTGTTTTCGAAGCCACACAAGTTAGGCGCCAAATGACGACACCTGGCTCTCTGACCCCTGTTGCGAGTGATTCCCTGTCGTGACGAGAGCGCCGGCCAGCCTAAAACTCAGGGAGTAAACGGGTTCTCACCTTGTGGCTTACAACAGGGGACCAGGACAACAGCGACCCCTCAAGCTGTCGGCCGCTCGAGACACCACTTAGTTCGGTCTATGTATGTCCGTAGTTCTGCCTATGTCGTTAAGGCACTGGCTGCTAAACAGCGAACCACTCACGAGTCGCTAGTGGCGAAGCACGGAGCAGCACTCAGACGCGTCCATCGCGGATGACAGGCGAGCTACGACTGACTCCCACGCACCGGCACAGGGCGAGCGGAGAGCAGGGTAGGGGGACGCACGAGATGTGTGGGAGACAGTACGTGGTCCT
This sequence comes from Bacillus rossius redtenbacheri, assembly GCF_032445375.1. NCBI lineage: Eukaryota > Metazoa > Arthropoda > Insecta > Phasmatodea > Bacillidae > Bacillus > Bacillus rossius. The sequence continues at coordinate 252,231,575 of NC_086330.1, forward strand.
GCTAAGATTGCACTGTCATTTATCACACCAGCCGCCACGCTCGGGTGCGCTCACCGCTCAAAAGCACTTTTTTACACTCATGTCTGGACCAGATGGCTATGGGCAACAGCGGGCCTAGGGACCAGGATAGACACGACAGCTGTCGTCAACACCTATTCAGTGGCGAGGAATGTATGTCCAGTACTTGGCAAGGAGCTTCCAGATGATCGTCAGATGCATCCAGTAGTTGGTCAGACAAATTCACTTGTTGACCGGGCACATCCAGTCGGTGGCAAGGCACAAGTCTGTGGTCGGCATATCAAATGGGTTGGACAGACACATCTAGCAGTTTTGCCAGGCACAACTATTAGGTTGGTCAATCATGAACATTTGTTGGTCAGGCATGTACAGTCAGTAGCCGAGAGGTCTAAATTTTGATACTCTAAATAACTTTCAAACATGTTATGTTTAATGTCAGGCATGTAGGTCAAGCATTTTCGAACCGCAAGGCCTTATTGACGATACCTGTTATTGCTATCAAACAATTATGTCCTACTTCAAGCAGACAAGACAAGATGTTTAAACTGTCAGAAAAACAGTATGGATAACACAAATTACAATTAAATAGGCCCAATAACTAAGCATTTTTTAGTTTTAATATATGACCAAGAATCCCTGAAAAATTCTTTATACTTACATCAGGACCTTGAGATTTAGATCCGATAAATATCATCCCTGAGTACAGTCTTGCATACCCACATTTAACGAAAAAGACATAAATTTGGAAGCACACTAAAATAATCCACATATAACGAAAAGGACAAAAATTTAAAAAAAAAAATTAATAAAAAAAGCTTATTTTATGAAAAAACATATATTTATACGAACTTTCTCCTCGGTATAATACAATTTTTACAATACAATACAATAATAAAGACTTGACTATGTGCATTTAACGAAAAGAACATACATTAACTTTAAAAGTAAAACTAGTATGATACAACCACATCAATAGGATACGATCGGTCGCAGTAAACAATAGAATACGGCTCCAAATGTCTTTGGTTCCAACAGCTTCAACTCTCTTTGCCTCCAACTGTCTTTGACTCTAACATCTTCCACTAAATTTGGTTACAAGACTAATGCAACAAACTGACGTTGAGGCTTCATGTTTACAAGGCTGCTTGGCTAGAAATCTACATGTCTACGAAGCTACAAAGCTACGAGACTACATGTCTACAAGACTCCATCTACCTACGAGGCTACATGGTCACATGGATACGAGGCTACAAGCATAAAAGGCACAAGGATACGAGAATACGAGGCTAAAGGACTATGCAACTACAAGTATACAAGTCTACAAAGTCTACAAGGCTACAAGGCTACGAGGCTCCATGGCTCTTATGGATACAATAGCTCCATTCAACTGCGAGGGTTAATTTATCTCTTGAAAAAATAAACTTGTTGCAAGTAGTTCCATTTACTGTCAACAATTTGAGGCCGATCCCACCGGGAAAACACACCACTCAATGCAAGCTTCAACTCTGGTTACCTAGTTTACACACCGAAAATTCGAAGGTAAACAAGATGTGCCCAGATGGGACCTAACCTGCATGTTAAGAAATCTAAATCAAATGAAAGATAACCTAATGAACAGTTCTTTACCAGGTCGCAGGAAAGACATCAACAAAAAATAAGTAGGTTATCTATAATCTCTCATTGTGCTCTTCAAAAAGGCAAACATTTATGGCAATAAAACGATAAGTATCGTGTTTCAACTTTATCGGTTGGAAAACAACACAATCTCAAATAAATTGAAAATTATTACAAGACAACCAGGCAAAAACATTTATGGCTGTATATCTCAACATAATTATACTTGCCAAAATACATAATTAATATTATTTAACTTAACACAGGTGATTGAAGAACTAATGAAACGAAAACTATTTATTGAAAGAAATATGGCCGTCAGAAGAGCATTCAACAAACTCAACACTAATTGTAACCAGAAAAATAGCGAAAGAAAAACAAACTAGGGCCAAACAATTCCACATCAAACAAAGTTACAACTATTATTTAAATATTAAGTTCAACAACAACATTTAGAATTTTACTGCTGGCCATTACATATACTTTAATCTCCAAACACCCATTCGGACTCGCTCCCTCTCTCTCTCGGCGTGTATTATTCCTTCATGTTCGGCTGATGGTCTTGTTGCTAACTGCCCAAAACACGAGTAACCTAAATTTGCCTCCTCCCCCTCAATTAACACTCAATTATCCAGGAGAATATCGAGTTTTAGAGAATGTTACCGAAAGTTCTCGAATGATCACTACAGTCAAAACAATCGATACTCAGTCGAGTCTTGGATGATTCTTCTTCTTCTTCTTCTTCTTCTTCTTATTCCTAAGAACTCGGTTGGTACCCCTGAATTTTGAGCTGTTTCGGAAGGAAACCTAAAGGTTTTGCTTGAAGTGCACAGTATTTACTAGCACACAGCAGTACCATATCTGTGACTTGTAATGGTCATATAATGTAATACCCTCAGCAAAGTAAACAGGCAATGTTAGTGTTTCTCTTGTGTCCTTAAATGTTTTTAAATGCAGAAAATAAAACATCAAACGTCTGGTGACCAAATACACACGGTCACAAATTGTCGACACATGCTGTGTATCATGGCGCAAAATGCGAAGCAATTTATCGCGCAACAGCTATCGCCACTGTATTACGACAGACAGGCATGTATGCGTATCTCCATAAAACAATCTGGGTGGAAGCAGGGTGACTGCCACTCATATATCAAAGAGCCCAAGAAGCGCTTGCTGCTGTCGTACAAGCCATGCCTGAAACTCAACAGCTTCAGTCAAAATCTGTATCACTGAACCGTTAAATCCCGAGAGACAGTGCAAGTTATAGTAGGTCGCACACCAAGTATCCACTGGATGCAGACTTGGAGAATTATTTTCAGACATAAATATTTCTTCATAGTTACGACCGACAGCATACAGTTCTACAATAATCTATTAGCCACTCCAATGCGAAAATACATGATTCATCTAACAGACGACCTTACATGCGCGCCTTGCACATAATAAGTGCCTGCACGTATGCGGTGCTGATATGGCACTGGTGTCGCACAAGAGTGCGAGGACAAATCAACGATGGTCAAGGTGACATCAGTGAAGAGAATCTAATGCACTGCGACTTCTACATGTTCCCACCAGTGAAGAGAAGAACGGTGGCATGGTTTATCCTGCGAGCTGTCCACTTCCTGAAGGACGTCACAGCGCCGGTGACAGCGAGACTTCGTGCTAGTCCTGCGACAGGAGCGGTGGAACATGGCCCGGCGGGGCACGCTCTGAACATGGTTTTATTTTCGTTAGAAAGGTCAAAGTTGATTTGTTTATTTCTGTGTAACTATTTCACTATCTTATATTTTATATTTTACTATGGAACTCTGATTAATTGCTTTTTATTTCATTTACCCTATGTATAAATGTTTGGTCTGAAAGTATTTTTCAATATTTTTTTTTTACTTTTTATACAATCATTGTTATTTTTTGGAAACAAGAAAAGCATGTAGTATGTAGTCCAACATGTTATTGGCATTTATGTTTATATTTGTTTTTGTATGCATTATTTGTAACTAAATCTAAATAAATAAAAAAAGTTTATAAACACTAACTTAATAACCTGAATGTCGTGGGACTGTATCCACCCTTCTCATAAATACTTTTAAATTATTTAAATATTTTAACAAACTGTAATAAGAATTAACATAAAGGGATTTTTACAGTAGAAGTCACCAATACCCAGAAAATAATAAAATATGGCGTCTGTCGGCAGCAGTGCACCTTGAAGACGACATCAATCAAATAGCAAATACCAAAACACTTTGCAGGATTGAGGATAAAATAAAAGACAAATGTTAGCAAAGATGTTTGACGAACACCCGATCATAGTCATCCAGCAGCGTAAACGCCTGAACATAGCCGAATCCTCACGATTAACAAGTCACCAACAAAAGCCACCATACAGTCATAGTTCCATAAGAAATACAAACGGCCCTTTTTTCATCTACTTTAAGAGATTTTAGTCTGATGTATACGAGTTCAAAAAAATTCTCAAAAGAATAAAATTTCACTTTTGAGAGGCTCCAGAACATATTGTTGAATGAAAAAAAAAATTCAGTATTAAGTTCACTACTATTTCACACCTAACACTTTATAATTGTTAAATGTATGGCAAACTCAAATCTGCAAATTCCTTGTCTTACATTATTTTGCAGGAACTCCTCACATTGATAGATACCATCTCAGTATTTGGCTTAAGTTGAAGTTCTAAAGTCTAAGTCGCTCTGGCTGGAGATTGGTTAGCTTATCAAATAGTAGCTTAATAAAGTCTGTTGCTAGACGTATGCTTAAAATCTTGCTAGGAACTCGCTAAAAGTTCTGTAAAATTATTAAATTTTCATTTCCAACTATATTCGGATTTTAACTTATAAACATATATAAATTTTAATGACAATAATACTCCTTAAATAAAAAACCTAATGTCTTTTTTTTAATTTTAGGAACCATTTATATTTATGGATATAAAAACTATTTCACATGCGAAAATAACTTATTTAACTTCTTATAACCCCTTAAACGCCCATAAGTTAATCCCTCTTGAAAAGATTCGCTGTAACTAAAAATGACTATTTCGCTGCGCACGATTCTGATTGGCTGATTCTCTCCAACATACCATAATATTTTTAAGCCATTCCTATGTACTGAATATTTGATTGAATCCCATTTCATTCAACTTGTCAAACAAACATAACTGCTCTAGCGATGTTTTCAGTGACGTTATAATCGACCATTATTATTTGACCAATCATGTTTAAAGGTATCTGAAGTGAAAGTTTAACAGTGTGAGAGGGCCTTATGTTGAACTTTAAAAATTCCATATGCTGTGAGTATTTTTAAACAAGGGTTTCAGCAACACATCAGCAAGGACTTCATGATTAATTGAGCTATAACTTATAAGTTTTGCTATCGAGATGGGAAAAGGGGTGTGGATTCATTAGCATTTTCATTTAAATTATTAAAATTAAAAATATTGCATACACTTACTCCTTAACTTGTTTAATCAATGAGTTAAAGTTATTTCCGAAGCCAGGATGAGTGGACGTGGTATTCTACCCAATGAGATTTCTTAATTTGTGGCGACCAGGCGTAAAACTATTTATGCTCCCCCTTGACGGCCTGGCGTTGTGGCAGCGACAAGCGATGTGCCTTAAATCTCAGCTGCGACATTTTGATCGATGCCACGCCGATAGTACACCCGGTCAATCTACTCTTTGGAGCGGAAAATTAGAAATAAAGCATTTACAAAAAGAGAGGTGTAAAACATAATCTGGTCGCTCGTGTACTGTTAGCTCATACTGTACTGCTCTTCCATTAACATCAATCGGATGCAATTTGATTGCATCCGAATTGTGTGGTTTGAAGGCGATATTTCAATACAGAGTTGGTCATGGCACAACCGCCGACTCATATATATTTATACATTTACTCAAGGAAGCAGTAAAATAAAATTAGGGTTGTATTTTATATACACATCCATGTATATGTAAATTTATACATCACGATGTAAACAAATATAAACAGCTATTATATATTATAATTACTAACCCATAGCAATTTTATTTATACACTTGTAAAGTATTTTTATTTGAGCAAAAGAGTAAAACACACTTAAATATGTAGATGAACATTTTACCACATAGTTTTGTGTAAAATTGGACATTTTTTGCGTTGAAGTTAACAAGTTAATTAAATATTAAAATATTTATATGAAAATTATGAATTAAATGCCAGCCTGTTATGGGAATTGGCTAGGGTGAAGCATTTCGTTCAAATTAAATGTGTTATGATAAACACTCATACAACGACTTTAACGACTTAGGAACGGTAGATCGAGTGAATATACAAAGTGTGCTATGGCATGATTTATTTAGAAACAAAAACAAAATGGCGTATAACATGACATGACAAATATTCTATAACGTATTGATAACAATATTCTTTACAGCTTCGTTGATAACATAAACAAATGAAGTCACCGCGCTGTGAACACAAAAGTAGTAAACATTGACTATAAGACTTAATAGTGAAATACAGCACCCTTAAATAATGTGTGTTGTGGTCAACGCTTGCGAAACAAGCTGTGCTGCGTGAACACACACTGCAAATCTGTTCTAAAAATTCTGTGACAAAAAATGTCTGGAGCCATACTTAATAAAGAAACTGACATTAAAGCCATTAGTTTCAAACTTCAAGCTCTCCATCATAAGAAATAATAAAAGTTTACGACACATCTTGCCTCGCTATTACACAAGGAGGCTAACCACTAAAACTGTACCATCTGTGTATTGACGTTGTGTAAATAAATGTGGCAATCTTTAACAAGACTTTGTAGTACAATCATAAATCTAATTTACTATATGTAGCTATGTACAAATATGTATACAAAATATCTGTAGGCAAAAATTACAAGAGCAATTTTATATATTCGCTTGGATTAACTTATTATTTATTAGAAACATTAATTCCACAACCGAAACAATAACTACAATTATAATTATTGATACATCAGAAAGGAATTTACATTTAAACAGCCTATCTGATTTCGAATCACTATGTTTTTTTAAAATGAACATTCAGCGGTATCTTATTGCTGGCACACGACACGACGCGGCGCCGCCGAGTAGAGCGCAGACCAACTGGCCTCGAGGTTAACCTCCTACTCGCGGTCGCCCTGGAGGCCCGCAGCCCTGGTCTCAAGAGGCACTCGCCCGGCTCGCGCGCCGCTCGCTGCCTCCCGCAGTTCCCTCGCAGCGAGGGCAGACACTCGGTGACGGTGCCCGGTGGCGGTCGTGTCATGCTCCTACACAGCACTCGCGCGACCTAGAGCAATCCCTGCGCCCCGTTAGCTGATAATTTCAACAACCACTTTTTCCCGTGCGTTCGTAGCTCCAACTCAATAACTGATAGCTCGCTAAGCCCCAGTCCGTTATGCCACTCGTAAACTGAGGGGCGGTGAAGGCTCAAGTCCGATTCCTTCGAACTTATTGTAAGTCACAGTCAGGTCAATTTGCCACTACTCTCGCCCCAAGTCCTTGCTGTCGCCAATGCATGCTCCTATGCTTACAGTACTTACCACGACCATCGTTCCACGCGAAGTCCCTAATCTGAATCACCATTCTGGCAACCTACCGTGTCCGGCCACTTGCAATTGACGCAAGTCCAGAGTACAACTGCTCCGTGACATGCTGTGTCCCATTAAGTGGGTGTATAACTGATGCTGTCTCCCCAAGTCCCACTCGCTGGTGACTGCTTCCAGGCGGAGACGGCAGCGGGTGACAGCTTGACGGTGTACACTCGTGGGCCGAGGCGGCGTGCCTCTCGTTGTCTGCTGGGTGCTGGGCTGCTCAGGCAGCCCTATTTATACCAATATCTCGGCTGGCCAAGAACAACATGGCGGACGTCTCGTGCTTCCGACTGTGGCCGAGCGACTCCGAAGAAACCCGAACCAAAACTAAGTACGAGAAAGGCGCTGTGCGGGTAGCATCACAGCCTTGTGTAAGGAGAGGGGGGGTGGGGTGGGGGAAGAAATTCGTGCGTCACGGGTACTGCGAGTACCTGTAAGTAGGTGTATTTGGTAGGTATTGGGACAGAAGTGGAGGGTGGGGGATTCGGGGATTCGAGACGACCATCTTGGATTACGTCACTTCCGGCGGCCATCTTGGATATGAAGACCTTTGAACCCGGGCAGCCATTTTGTTTTCTAGAACATTCCACCATTTTGTTTTTCTAGAACATTCCGACATTTTGTTTTCTAGAACATTCCGCCATTTTGAGTTTCGTCCGCCATCTGGAAAACCTTTATTTATTATCCGATTTTCATAAAAAAAAAAAAAAAATTTATAAATAAATTAAATAATCAAAATTTTAGAACAAAATTTAAAAAATATATTATTTAATAAAAACATAATTAAAAAACCTGCACATCCCACATGCCACTCCTCTACATTATAAATACACCATCAATCACCGCACTCCTCTGTTACAATGACATCGTCATCGAACACCCCACTCATCCCTGTTACAATTTTTCGTTACACTGCATTATTTAAAACAATTTATTATTAAAATAAAATATATATAACATTGTTGTCTGCCGGAGGCAGCCATCTTATTTAGAGGAGACCACCGTCTTGATTTCATCTGATGGTATCATCAAGTGAAGGTTTTTAAAGTACGCCAGTGTAATTAAACCCGAGCTCCTATCCCGTACCAGCATTATTATGACCTTTATAGACAAAAATCCACAAACACCACAAAATCCACAGCCATTTTGCTGTTGTAACCATCATTTTTTTTCTTAAAGTCTTATCATTTATAGGTTTTTAACTTAAATATATGTTTTTAATAGTATCGTTGTAGATGCGATAGTTAAAGTAATTATAATTTTAAAAAATTATCAACCCATCTTAGCGTACCAGAAATTTTTTAGAGTCCTAACTCCCAAGTAATATTCTCTTCTCATGTTTGCGTACTCGTGTTTTAAAAGCTGCATGGAAGCATATATTTTTCATGTCTGAGTATAATTACCTTCCTAAACAAGTTTATGTTAGCGTACATGTTTTCAGTCTTTTTAATATGATTCACTTGAGGAATAAGGGTTCTATATTAAAAATAATAAGCTGTATGTAGGTATTATAATTTTTATTGGAATGAACTTTTCTAAACAAAAAAACCTGAATAAAACAATATAACAAAAAGTAAAAAACTATAAATCAAATTAAATACAAAACACAACTAAACAACAAGAACAGTAACTATACATGACCAAATACATATATACAACAAAAATATAATTTATACAGCAAAATATATACAGCAAAACGTAAACTATACATGAACAAACGAAAATTAAAGAACCAAAATAGGAACAACAAACAGAAAAAATTTAACCATTTACACTTCGTCTCCGACATATCCATGGGGGAGAGTGTGGATACCATCCTCGCAGATACGACGTTTATCATCCTCCCACATGATGGTGAGTTTGTTGCTGTACTCACTGTACAGTATGTGCTGCCTGGAGCGAATATCCCTAACTCCTGCCCTCCTAGTGCGGTAGTCTTGAAGAGCATCCAGGTAGTCGCTGAATTATATTTTGTTTGCTTCTACACAATGCTGGATGCCCTTAGCCTTCTTCTCAACTTTGTCACCACACTTGTATGCATACAGTTTGGCCCTCAGACCAACAAACTCACATCACCTCTCCCCCACATTAATCCTTAAACTTTCCGACAACCATTTTGTTTATGGGGGAGAAGCACGGGTGGTCGGAAGGGTAGCAGCTGGTGTCAAATTTTGTCATTAATTCGGAGTTGGATCTTAGATCATGGTAGAAGTTAGCTGTCTGGATCTCGTACACAAAACTATTGGTGTCCATGTAAGCTAGGTGAATATCTTCCTGATATTTTGGTTTCATTGTGCTGTAATGGAAGTCATACATTAGAGTCTTTGATAGATCAAGTACTGCTAGTCCGGCATAGATCGGCTTGTCGAAAGTGATGGTCTCATGGTTCAGGTGGACAAGCGTCAAATTCGGCTCGTACATCGTACGGTCCTTGAAGGACGGATGACACACCAACTTCTTAAAACGCTTCTCTGAGCACACCAACTCCATTTTGAGCCTCCGCCTCTTGTTTTCCATCAGTTTTCCGAAACAGCTGTTAACAGCGAGCTTAAAAAACTCCTTTTCGAATTTGTTGGCTGCTGCTTTGCGTTTGTTAGTATTCAACCGAATATACGGTTTTAAACACGCCGACTGCTCAAACTGGATGACTTTATGAATTTTCGTAACTCTCAGCCAATGAGATACTGCTTGCTGTAGGTTTTTATAATGAACAATATAATTCTCTATATTTTCAAGTGTTGTCATCAGCTTTGATTTATTTGAGCCGGGCGGACACTGATTTACGGGGAGAAATGGTAAGTCTTTATGACTTTCGTGGAGCTCGTGAGGATACTCCACACCACACTCAATAATGTAGCCCTTAGAAGAATCATCTGGGACAGACACGACATCAATGGAAGTGTCTGCCCATTGGAAATGACGAATTGGAAGCGGCAGAGACATTGCCCACCCGTACAAGTTGTTTGCATCAATGTACTCCAGGAATGTAGATGGCTTGGATGCATCATATGTCTCAGGTATGTAGGAGTTATTGGCTATGCAATAACGTTTAATGCTTTTAGCTACTCCTCCCCTAATACCTGCTTCCACAAACATATACATATCGTAATCAGTTAGGAGCTGGAGTTTTACACCTGTGGTACGAAGCATTGCATCGAAAGCGATCATAGGACAAGAAATGTCATGATACTAGCAGATGTATTCGAGAATTTTCGTAGTCTTTGCTTGGAAACATACAGTTTAGATCCGTCTCACTACATTTCTTGTCCTGGGTTCGCTTTCGATGCGATGCTTCGTACTACAGGTGTAAAACTCCAGCTCCTGACTGATTACGATATGTATATGTTTGTGGAAGCAGGTATTAGGGGAGGAGTAGCTAAAAGCATTAAACGTTATTGCATAGCCAATAACTCCTACATACCTAAAACATATGATGCATCCAAGCCATCTACATTCCTGGAGTACACTGATGCAAACAACTTGTACGGGTGGGCAATGTCTCTGACGCTTCCAATTCGTCATTTCCAATGGGCAGACACTTCCATTGATGTCGTGTCTGTCCCAGATGATTCTCCTAAGGGCTACAATATTGAGTGTGGTGTGGAGTATCCTCACGAGCTCCACGAAAGTCATAAAAACTTACCATTTCTCCCCGTAAATCAGTGTCCGCCCGGCTCAAATCAATCAAAGCTGATGACAACACTTGAAAATATAGAGAATTATATTGTTCATTATATTAACCTACAGCAAGCAGTATCTCATGGGCTGAGAGTTACGAAAATTCATAAAGTCATCCAGTTTGAGCAGTCGGCGTGGCTAGAACCCTATTTTCGGTTGAATACCAACAAACGCAAAGCAGCAGCCAACGAATTCGAAAAGGTGTTTTTTAAGCTCGCTGTTAACAGCTGTTTCGAAAACTGATGGAAAACAAGAGGCGGAGGCTCAAAATGGAGTTGGTGTGCTCAGAGAAGCGTTTTAAGAAGTTGGTGTGTCGTCCGTCCTTCAAGGACCGTACGATGTACGTGCCGAATTTGACGCTTGTCCACCTGAACCATGAGACCATCACTTTCGACAAGCCGATCTATGCCGGACTAGCAGTACTTGATCTATCAAAGACTCTAATGTATGACTTCCATTACAGCACAATGAAACCAAAATATCAGGAAGATATTCACCTAGCTTACATGGACACCAATAGTATAGTGTACGAGATCCAGACAGCTAACTTCTACCATGATCTAAGATCCAACTCCGAATTAATGACAAAATTTGACACCAGCTGCTACCCTTCCGACCACCCTTGCTACTCCCCCATAAACAAAAAGGTTGTCGGAAAGTTTAAGGATTAATGTGGGGGAGAGGTTATGTGTGAGTTTGTTGGTCTGAGGGCCAAACTGTATGCATACAAGTGTGGTGACAAAGTTGAGAAGAAGGCTAAGGGCATCCAGCATTGTGTAGAAGCAAACAAAATATAATTCAGCGACTACCTGGATGCTCTTCAAGACTACCGCACTAGGAGGGCAGGAGTTAGGGATATTCGCTCCAGGCAGCACATACTGTACAGTGAGTACAGCAACAAACTCGCCATCACGTGGGAGGATGATAAACGTCGTATCTGCGAGGATGGTATCCACACTCTCCCCCATGGATATGTCGGAGACGAAGTGTAAATGGTTTAATTTTTTCTGTTTGTTGTTCCTATTTTGGTTCTTTAATTTTCGTTGGTTCATGTATAGTTTACGTTTTGCTGTATATATTTTGCTGTATAAATTATATTTTTGTTGTATATATGTATTTGGTCATATATAGTTACGGTTCTTGTTGTTTAGTTGTGTTTTGTATTTAATTTGATTTAAAGTTTTTTACTTTTTGTTATATAGTTTTATTCAGGATTTTTTGTTTAGAAAAGTTCGTACCAATAAAAATTATTATACCTACATACTGCTTACTATTTTAAATATAGAACCTTTATTCCTCAAGTGAATCATATTAAAAAGACTAAACACATGTACGCTAACATTAACTTTTTTAGGAATGTAATTATACTCAGACATAAAAAATATCTGCTTCCATGCAGCTTTTAAAACACAAGTAGGCAAACATGAGAAGAGAATATGACTTGGGAGTTAGGACTCTAAAAAATTTCTGGTACGCTAAGAATGGTTAATAATTTTTTTTTAATTATCTTTACTTTAACTATCGCATCTACAACGATACTATTGAAAACATATATTTTAGTTAAAACCTTTAAATGATAAGACTTTAAGAAAAAAATGACGGTTACAACAGCAAAATAGCTGTCTATTTTGTGGTTTTTGTGGTTTTTTGTCTATAAGGGTCATAATAATGCTGGTACTGGATAGGAACTCGGCCTTACATACACTGGCGTACTTTAAAAACCTACACTTGATGATACCATTAGATGAAATCAAGATGGTGGTCTCCACTAAATAAGATGGCTGCCTCTGGCAGACAACAATGTTATATATTTTTTATTTTAATAATAAATTATTATTTTTAAGAATGCGGTGTAACGAAAAATTGTAACAGGGATGAGTGGGGTGTTCGATGACGATGTCATTGTAACAGAGGAGTGCGTTGCTAGATGGTGTATTCATAATGTAGAGGAGTGGCATGTACGATGCGCAGGTTTTTTAATTAAATTTTTATTAAATAATATATTTTTAAAATTTATTTTAAAATTTTGATTATTTTTTTTATTAATTTTTAAATTTTTTTAAATTAAAATGGGATAATTATTAAAGGTTTTCAAGATGGCGGACGAAACTAAAAATGGCGGAATGTTCTAGAAAAACAAAATGGTGGAATGTTCTAGAAAACAAAATGACCTCCGGGGTCAAAGGTCAAGGTCAAATCCAAGATGGCCGCCGGATGTGACGTAATTCAAGATGGCCGTCTCGAATTCCCGAATCCACCACCCTCCACCCCTGTCGCCATACCTACCAAGTACACCTACTATCCATCTCTGAAATATGTAAAAAAAGGTTGCTTGGTTTTAAAAAGTAAAAGGCATACTTCCTAAACAACAATACGTTAGATAAGGAACTTCGTCCGAACAACATGCATATACTAATGTGTTTTACATTTGACCAAAATTTAACCCTAAAAGGGGGTAAAAATGGGGTTTTGAAATAATTACAAAACCTTTTTTCCAAAATTAATAAAATAGGCCTGGAATATTGGATGGTTATAATGAAATTAACATAATAAAAATAAACATATTTTCTTTACATACTTGCCAGATTCCATTCCTTGAAAATTTTGTTTTGAGAATATAAATACATGCTTCTGAAATTTAAAGATCTAGAAATAATTCTCCATTACAAGCAAATTGGTAAGTTTTCAAAATTTTAATATTTTTTAAACTCAAGTGGAAAAGTGTGGCAAGAAGATTTTTTTTTAAATGAAGCACCACTACGAAGTAAATCAAATGGGATGTAAGAAGTTGAGCTCGAATAAGTAATGTAATAAGTTACTTTGTATGTTCTATGCTTTCTCAAGATTCGTTGGCAAAGGGGGTAAAAAGGTGTAATTAGGTATTAATGTAAACAAATCATGTCTCAAAATAAAATTAAAAGAGAAATATGAAATTAAGCGTGAATGACTAACTCAAAAAGTAACGCAGCATGTTTTTTACATTTTAAATTCGACCGTATAAGGGTGCAAACGGGATAATTGGTTTCAATGTAATAAATGATATTTCTGAAACAAATCAAGCTGGAGGTAAGAAACTGGACATGAAAAATTTACATTATGAGTAAAGTAAAGTGTTTTTGCAATTTTCGTGAAATTCAAACACAATATCAGTAAACAGAGGGATGATTAATTTTTATCATAATAAATAGTATTTTCAAGCAAATTAAGTGGGAGGTGATAAAATGAGTAAGAAATTGTACACAATAATTTTCCCAGATGTTTTTATCAGTTTTCGCAATTATACTGATAATGGTAAGTTTGGTTTTATAATAATAAATCTTATCGCCCAAGTAAATCAAGCAGGCGACCATAGACATTTATCTTCACTTAAATAGTAGGTATCTGTATACGATTATTTGTAATATTGAACCACCAAGGAAGCGAAAGGTTTCTGAAGCTAATCGAGCGAGAGGTAGAGTATTCGGTATGTTTTATAAACATAAAACATTTACAAACTCTTTTTTAATAATCTGAAATTCTTCCCTTAATAGGGTAAAATGATTAATTATTGGATTTACTATATAACACATATTAAATTATTGAGCTAATTAAATAGAATTTAATATAAATTTAAACGATTTATAAAAGTACCATAAATTACATTCTCTTGTAAGTCGTTTCTAAAATTTCATCTTTAAAGTTAAAACAGAGGTAAGTATCGTTTTTTAAAAAAAATGGAATCCATTAAAACCCTGTAAGCTACATTTTTGGCAAGAAAAAAAATTAGATTCATGGAAGTTTATTATCCATTTAAGCTTTTTCATTTGAAGTAGAAAAACAGCGGAGGTTTAATTTTGTTTGGTTAATAGACATATTATATTTAGTTACAAAATCTGTAGTACTAATTGTAGTCATACACGTGGAAAAAGAGAATAAATCTAAAATGTGTAAGTTTGTTTGATTAATAATAACCATAGCTATAGCCCGTCCCACTCTTAGATTGCAGTACACGGCTTATGGCGCGCGCTGTTGCCAAATCTCTAACACATTACGAATTTCAGGAGATGCGTGTCTTTGTAATTTGGATTAAACAAGAAGCATTTTAAGAAATCATATCGTAATTTATATTATTTTATACTATTACACATATAAATTTGTAATATTGCCACTTTTATGTAAATTTCAAATAAAAACTACCTATTGTAGACGAAATGTTCTTATAGTTTTCTTTTCTGTTCTAAAAATCCCATATATATTATATATATATATCACATTTTCATGGGCCCGATAAATGCCGTATTTTTGGACAAGTCATGTCCAGAATGATAAATAAAATACGGTAATGGAAATTCTCGGTCGAGTAAGTTATGGGAAAAATCCGAACAATTGGTTCGAAATGGGGAAGATTTTTTGAAAAACAGAAAAATCGCAACAACTCCCATAATATGAATAATATCGAATTCGTTTTAACGTATGATAACTCGGATTACCTAATGCCGAAAAATTTTTTCTAAATACATTTTTGATACGACCAGCCATAACTGCATGGGTTCGAAAAAAATTTTCACCGGACAAAAAAACGTAACTGCCTTAGTAGACACCTTATCAAATCTGTTTAAATTGTTTGTAATAATATCATAATTATTTTCCAAAACTTTGTCTAAAACAATGTTTGATAAGATGCTTGGTGAGAAGGATAGAAAAATAATTCAAAATATTGTACCATGATCGCTATTAAATTCCTTCGTATTTATTTCATACATTTTAAATATTATGTTCAAGAGTCGATTATAATATTTTTTGTTGACTAAGGAAGCCATGTATTTGAAATTGCTTGTAGGACAGAACCCCACTTATCTAAAGACACGACCCTGTTTCCTCTTACGACGGCAGCGCGCGCTCTTGTACTGATAAGATACATCTTAAACAGCTATTTCCACGGAAACTGTAGAAGCAATTGAGATGGAGCTGCTTTTAAAAACTAATTCAATTCATTGTAAACATTTTTCTCGCTTTTGTCCCCCATCTATCTTTAATAGAAAAAATGTTTTCCGCGGGTCAACTTTTTGATGTGTCAGTTTGTGAGAAAATGCATTTCAATATATTAAAAAAATTATTTAAGTGAAACCTGTACAGTTTTTGTCTTAAAATTTGTTCCGTGGCGTCCTAAGGCATTAATTTACTAATAAAAAAAATCTGAATGAAATACACATGTAGGTTTTCTTTTTTTGATGTGAAACATATCGGAATACTTCAAAACAGTTCGCAGCGAATAAGTTATGTTTTTTAATTTTTTCGTACACTTAAAATATTGTTAAGTATTCAAAATAAGCATTGCCTGATGCGTATTTTGATTCTATACAATATGAAAAAAAGCTTGGTCCAAAAATTAAAATTTTAAATTTTGTTTGATATTTGGCAACAACGCACGAAGAAACAAGGACAGTGCTAACGGCAATCGGCGTGTGTTAGAGAGAGAGAGAGAATGCGCCCATTTACTTCCGTACTGCAATCTAAGAGTGGGATGCTCTATAGTTATCTACATAAACGTAGGATAAGAAATCGGATAACTGTATTATACTTTCCATTTTTTTAAATTATTTATTTAATGAAGGAATCTCATAATGAAGTGATACCGGAAGAAGTTTGATTTAAATTATTCTATGCACACAAACAAATGTAATTAAAGAAAAGTAGTTAAATATGTTAAAATACAAATCAACACATAAAAAAATTTGAACTAATCACATACATTTCTTAAAATGATAATATAAGCCATATCCTGAAATTTGTGCCATCGAAGCCATGGGTGGTAGCTATTACCTAATAAGCAAGTACGATTGTTTTAGAATAGATGATAAAAGCAATATAAAACAATAGTAATATGTTGTAACTTTATCGTCACTTTACACAAATATTTATTTATCTATGAATTACTATTTGATCTTTGAGATGCTAACTCTTAGCCCATGAAAGACCAATCAAATTTATATATTACTTTGCGCACCGTAATGCTACGTGAAAATGTGGATATTTTAATTATTATTACTAAGAGGATCTAAACTTTGTCCATCATACTAATTTGTATATTGGCGCTCTTTTATTCCCGCCAATGGTGTTGCCAGGAAACAAGAGCGTACTCTATGCAGGGCAAGAGGGTCGAAGAGGGGTCACAGCCCCCCTCTAAAGCTTTCATTTTCAGCAATAATGCCACTTATTAAACTGATTCGAATACTGATATATAGTTCATTTTATTACAATGAATGTGCACAATTAGAGAGTAGCCATTTTAACAAGCATTAAATGTCACTTTATATGAATGACTTTAAGTTTTAAAAAAGGCACTTAAATTATATCAGAAAGCTTCAAAATGTGTTTCAAAGCATCATATATTAAAAAAAATTCCGGAGGAGGTTCTCCCATTTCATACCACCCCTTCTACAAACATTCCCCCCCCCCCCCCTCACAGAAAAACATCATGACCCCGAAAAACAGCCTATCAAAAATATATTCTTATAGCTTACTTCAGCCCACATTTCCCAATAATCCTGGCTAGGTCTATTGGAAAAAAAAAATTGGTTGTCAGTACAGTAGGTTTACGGATGATAGTTAAACGTGACAACGTCATAACAAAACATTGATGAAATTATTTATCCAGAAGAAAAGGAAATATCATATTCGGCCTGAGACTGAGCCATAATAGGTTTTTGCAACCAAACCATTTAGGCATTAAAAGTATTATATTCTTTGAGGAAGAATATTTTTTTAATTTTTCTATCTTTTGTATGATAAAATCTACCTCTGCATACTTTTATGAATAAAATTTATTAAATTTTATTGAATTATCACTTTTTTGTATGGATATAAAGGAGTGAAATGAAATGTATAATTTAATTAATAAATTTACTTTTATTTGCATTCATTAATTCAAATATATTTATTACTTTTGAAATGTTGCGTGCGCCGTATTTATTTTTACAAGTACAAAAAAATTTGCAACTGCCGAGATTCAAAACCGATAAACTTTGGATTCGAAGTCATCTACGCTAACCACACGACCACGAGTCCATTTTGAGAATAATCGATTCAGATGGTCTTAATTAATAATATTCCACGCACGATATTTGTTTGAATTTCTTTTAACTAGCATATGCTCTGATGGACTCGAAATATTTACACGCTCATGGGCTCATAACTATAATACGGTGTGTGATTTAGTTGATCAAATAATAACTCATGACAAATAATTACCAATTTCAAACTAAAGCGTGAAAAGTATCATACCAGCAATAAATATTGAGTTACATCTAAAACAATACTCATACAACACTGTTTAAATATATTGATTTACACTAGTAATTAAAATAATACGTACTTGTAAGAACGCCATTTCCTTGTGAATATACTCCCGTGGCGCGGTGCACAACAATAACCTCGAACACCGGCCGAGTTCTCTGTACCGTCCGCAACATACCAAGAGAGATGCCACGCATGTAGCATCCCTCTGTTCCCGTAGCCAACCTGCTTGCTATTAATGCATGAATTTTGCATCCCGCATGTCAGTGCCCAGGGTTTTCCCTGTGTCTATGCAGGTTTTACCTGGGCCCAACTTATCTAGTATAGTCTAGTATAGTCAAGTGAGGGGAGTTAGTCATGGCGCCAATTGCTGCCATGGCTGGCCAATCCCCCTCCTTAGCACATATGCATGTTCCCTTCTCTGCATGGTACCCCCTGCATGATTAGAGCGTATAGGCTTCGGCCTGAGACGCACTTAGAGTCTCTCCCTAACCCGGACCCCTCCCAATACACTTAGTTTAACTTAGGTTAGGAAAAAAAAAAAAAAAATTCCCAACCCCCGCATAATAGACTCTTTCTACTCTGACCAACTCTTCTTCCTGAACCATCCTTCTGTTCCTGTAACCAACCTGCTCGTAATTAATGCATGAAATTTTTCATCCCGAATGAAAGTGCCCAGGGTTTTCCCTCTGTCTATGGAGGTTTTACCTGGGCCCAACTTTTCTAGTTATAGCCTAGTATTAAGAAGGGGAGTTAGTCATGGCGCCAATTGCAGCCATGGCTGACCAATCCCCGAACAAGCACACGATGCATGCTCCCTTGTCTGCATGGTTTAAACCCAGCATGAATAGGCGTAAAGGCTTCGGCCTGGGACGCACCTAGAGTCTTCCCTAACCCAGACCCTCCCAAACAAAATACACTTAGTTTTTAGTTAGGTTAGGAAAAAAAAAATTGTGGGACATCGGCCAGCGATCACCGATTTATTAGACGTCACGTCAAAAGCTGCTCTCAAAAATTACTTCTAAAATTTTTAATTTTATTGCATCATTAACATATACGTATTTAAAAAATGTATTTTACTTACGGTGAATAGCAAATAAATCTTTCCAGTAAAAATAAAACTTAACTATTTAGCAAATATGGATATCATTCCCCTGAATTATAATTAACAAATATATTTATTAAGTTAGTATATATCATCGTTACAAAATATTTTCTTTTTCGTATAGATTGCTATTATTCGTTAACGTATATATTTTACTCGTTTTGACATATCTCCGAGAAAACGGAGCAAAAGGGGAAGCAGGTATGTAAGAGTATAGTTCACTAGCTGCAGTACCCGGCTTTGCCCGGGCTGAACACCGGGTGATATATTGTCCGCGAGTTACAGCAAAATGGATACTGGTGGACATTAAGAAATGACACACAATTACTGTTTGTGTATCTGTGACCTATGGTTATCTGTTTACCCATGGCGATCGGTTGAAAGGTTTAGAAGTTGATGCGCTACAGCGCCATCTAGCGGCGAGTTACAAAAAAAATGGTTAGCATAAAAACCTTCTCCATGATAAAAACACTTCGATGTGCCAACTTTCATGGCGATCGGTCAAACGGTGAAAGATATATATATATATATTATATTTCAAAATTTTGGGGTTTTAACTTTTGAGGGGGTGGGGGGGGGGGGGGGTTGGATGTTCAGGACCTCGTGTGGTTTGGAACACTCCATCTCGAAAGAATAGATATTTGAAGTTCCTGAAATTGTCGAAATTTTGGGGCTTTGTTCCCAGAGGGGGGCGGGGGGTTCGAGGACCCTGAATGGCTCGAAAACACTTAAAATCGAAACAGATAGATTTTTAAAATTGTTTAAACTTTCGAAATTTTGGGGCTTTAACCACCTGGGTGGGGGGGGGGGGTTATGTTGAGGACCCCGAATGGCTCGGAAACACTCCAAATCGAAAGAGATATAAAGGAATATAAGAATGTAGGCATTTACTGTACTCCTATCTACCATAATAACAATATTGACAAATCGAAAGCTTATTACCTACCTATGAATAATTATCTAAATAAATTAATAAATAACTGTATGTTTAAGAATTTACGTACATACATAATATTAAACTTCAAACTATACACACCAAAAAAAAAAACTAAGGATGTTTGTGAAACTATTTTTTATTTGTCATAATGTTTAAAACATTTGTAGAATTTGTTTATATGTAAAACTATGGTGGCAATATTCCGCTTATCCAAAGGAGTATAGGAATCAATAGAGATATCACTCCCTGTACACACCACAAATCTTTGAAATAAGTAAAAATAAATAAAAAAAAACATAGTCCAAAATGAAACAAAAAGTATAAATAACATCTAATTTTACAAAAAAATTATACAACTGGAATGACAATGTTAACATCCGCCTGAAATTTAATAGAAGTAGGTAGGTAAGAATATATATAAGAAATTAAATGAAATTAAAACATACATAAATAAAGTTATCTCACACTCAACCAAACATAATGTTTAATATGAAATAAAGGAAGATGGCAATTACACGTAACTATTCTAATTAATAAAAAAATCAACTTTTCTGGAATAGTAAAATTCAAATTTTTCAACAATATATTACATAATTGATAAATATTTCTGGTCTTCGGTCTCAGCAGCCCTAAGACTCTTGACGCTCAGCAGATAAATTATAAACATTAAACCAAATTCCTTGCAAATAAGTAGGTACTGTAAAAAAATAACAATATTGACAAATAGAAAATATTAGTAGGCCCTACCAAGATAGGAATAAATTTCGAAGAAATTTATAAGTTTAAGAATTTATGTAGGGTACCTACATAATATTAAACTTGAAACTATCCACACAATAAAAACCTAAGAATGTTAGAGAAATTAATTTTTTTTATTTGTCATAAATAAAAATACGTGTGTTTCCAAAATGAAACAAAGTATAAATAATGACCAATTTAACCAAAAAAAAAAATGTACAACTCGAATGACATTGAAAACATACACGTGAAATTTAAAAGAATTATGAGTGCCCTAGGTAGGGAGAAAAAATATATACAGAAGAAATTAAATTAAAAAAATGGGTGCGTGTACTTAGGTACGCGCATGAGAAGTTATACTTCTTTGGCATCAATAAAAATAGTTTTTAATTGCATGCAAAAATATTGCGTGGAGTCCCTCCACGTGGAAGAAGTGAAACTTCGTAATGTGGAAATGAAAACAGGAAGGGGTAGAAATTGATTTTTAGTGAAATCATATTGTATCAAATCAAACTAAAAAAATAAAGGAAATAAATTTGTAACGATTCATAGATTGGTCTTCAGAGAGAGAGAGAGACACCTATTGAATGTCTATAAAACTAACTTTTTTATGAGAGCAGATTTTCATGAAATAAAACATGAAATCATTCAACGATAAAAGCTGTTTATTTAACTAAGCGGACGGGTTCACCCCAAGGAGAAAATTGACGCGGCGAGACCTCGTGGACATTAAGAAATGACACACACTCACTATTTATGTGTCTATGAAACATGATTTTTTTCTGCAATTTAAATTGTAATATAAAAAACGGTATTGAAAATTGAAACAAATATGGCGACACTACAAACTGTCAAGATCTTTATTTTTTTCTTACTCTCTACTTAGTTCCTTACAATAGCAAAACGTAACGTAATGGCTTGAAAGCAATTGCTCGGCAGACATAGAGGAATGACACTAACAGTTTGTATATCTATGACACACATTACATAAAATTAAGATATATTTTTTTAACCCGTTTAAAATTTAGTTTTTTTAGACAAAATATAGCCTATGACCATCCCCAGGATATAATCTATCTCATTGCCAAATTTCATTACGATCCGTTCAGCCGTTCAGCCGGGAAAAGGTAACAAACAGACAGACAGACAGACAGAGTTACTTTCGCATTTATAATATTAGTAAGGATAGTTGCTAAATGCATAATATAATCTTTTGAGATTCCTAAGATCGTGGTTATTATGTCTTCTCATAGATGACGTAATATTTATATTTATTAATAAGTTTCTTTCGAAAACTTGGAAATACGTACCTACATAAAAAATTATTTTACATTTATCAGACATTTTATGTGTATTTTTGTTTTATTTATTTTTACACTTTGTAATTGTTTGAGGCGCTTTCCCGTTTAGAAACATCACACTGCTCCTGGTCTGATACGTATGACAATTCCCGGTGAAGGTTTATTTGCTTCAACGCAAGAATTTCCGCAATCCTATCAATTACCTATATATATTATTTTTTAATTCCTTTTCGAGAAATTACTTCAACTTTTCAAGCTATCTCAATGTTTCATTGCAGTCAATGTGTGGCTAGCTTCACTTGCTGTGTTGGAATACTGCATTTCCTGGAAATTATGTTTTAAAGCATTTTTTTATATGTTTCATGAAATAAGCATTGGATTTTGTGTTTAGTAGCAATTTTTATCACCAAATACACGCTAAATATTCATATTATCTGCTTTTTGTGAAAATTCGGATAGAATATCACTAATTTCATCGTGGCTGTACAATAAAGGTTAATTTAATGGGTTTGTTCAGCTGGGTTACGCCCACAAGTTGCTTCCATTTTCCTTATTAAAAGTGTTTTATTTTTTGTAAAACGTGCAACCAGTGAATAATCAAAATTTACACATGAAGTTGGAGACCGTGCAAAGCTAGGTTTGCTTGACTGTCAAGTCAATCTCATTCGAAACGGGTTCGTTTTAAATCCAACGTTCATAGGTATTTTTCACTCGTCAAGGGAATTTCCGTACTTTCTCCATTAGTGCTGTTGGTTGGACGAGGAAATAAAGGTAAACGATTCCATAAAACCACGCCTCAATAACTCTTCAATGCTCTCGTTGCTCGTATTATATTTCCACAAAAAAAAAAACCTTGCAACGTTTTGACGTGATACATCTGCCATTCAACTCCTCAAAAATCTGCCAAAAACATTATATTTTAGTTTTAAGCTTTAGCCGTTATAATGGCAATCGTTCGTTGGGTTGAGTGGCGAGAAAAAAAAAGCCTTCGGTAGGAATCGGTAGATAAATATTCGATTCAGTCAGGTATAACGATTTCATAGCTTCGCGAATCGGGGGTAACGGCGATACAAGCGGAAAATCCTGCCAATTATTTTAAACATGCCACGCTATTATTTTTGAAAGTGATGGAGTGAGTGAGCTGGAGAGGCTGGGGATTTGCCTTTGACGTTCCCTTTGGCGAGTTGGCGGCGGGATGACTGCTGCAAACCTCCATCCAGTTTAGGGTGCCTCGTGCTTCAACAATCCTGCTTTGGAAGTTTCTAGATATCGCGGAGTGATACCGAAGGCAGACACAAATTTCATCTGTGAGTCATCTTCAAGTTATTAGCTTGGAGTCTCTAAAAATATCATTAACATTATATTGTAAAAATATACGCTTCCATTGTTTTATGAACTAAAAAGAAAAAAAAATAATAATTTGAGTTGTATGTTCAACAGCGACAGAATAAACTTTAACTGCGTAAAACATAATCTTTTTATATGCTAAAAAAAATCAAGTAGTTAACAGAACAATCAAATTTAATGAAAAAAAGAATGGGCTGCTCTCTTTCATTTTCATACTGCCTCTGTCCCAAAAAATAGCCATGGGGGGTAGAAAATTTATGATAACTGATAACAAGCAACCCACTCTTATTTTATCAAAATTAGTTGTTCTGTTTATTACTTATTCTCATTTTAAGTATATTAAAAATTAAAGAGTTTTTTTTATTCTGCCGCTGTTTAACATATTACTAAAAGTTAAAAAATTTGATTTTTTTTTTACCTTTTTAGTTCAAAGAACAATTAAAAAATTGTGATATTTAGTTTTTTAATATATAATTTTATTTTTAGTTCATTTTTAAGAAAAATGTTTTATTAATTTATCGAAATGCAACACAAAATAAAATTTTTAAATTCCCAAACTTTTGCAATTGTCACCCCTTCCCCCTCCCGAAGTGGGGTCCGATGATACCCGAAGACCTAGGAAGCACGTATAAATTAACGTGCTTTAATTGTCCCGACATTAAAAGAATCGGGGGCAAAAGACCTACCCCTGGGGAAAGAGGGGAGGTTGAGGTGCCCGAGTGTCTCGGAAACACTCATAAAGGAAAGAAAATTGATTTTAGAAATTTTTGACCTTAATGGCTTTTACAATCCTTCCCCCCCTCCCCCCCATGAAGGGGGCGATCGACTTCAAGCAAATTTCCCACCATTCCCCGGCTCATGGATACAAAGAAAGAATGGTTACTGCCCATAGCTCGAAATATGTTTTTTGACCATATCTCAAATATAGTAGTTTTGTGCTCCTATTAACCTCCCCCCTTCTTTCTACAGGTCATAGTCATTAAATTATTGTTTTCTTGACCGCATAACATAAACTTGCAAAGGGCACAAATCGATACGACAATTAGTAGTAGTTTAAAATCGACTTACAAGATTTGATTACATAGTCATAAGTGAATCTAAAATAAGTGTATTAAAAAGATTTAGAATGATAACTGTCCAACATTGTTTTTACAATTTAATATAAAATGTGTTTGACTATGATATGTAATCATAAATATAAAATAACGTTATAATTTTCTTTGAGTTTTAATTTTTCGGTCACTTTGTTTATCGTACTTTTAGTCAGATGTATATTTTCTGTTAACACGCCTAAATGCTTGAATTTATTTAATCTTTTCACGAATTATGTATCATAAAATATTTTATAGACTTTTGCAAAAATTTACGTAAAACCAGATATGCATGCTGATCATTAATTACTATCAATAATGTAGTGTTGAATTTTTTTTTTCATTCATAACTTTATAAATATTAAGTTCTTAGCTAAAAAATAGTTTGCATTCATTTATTTCTTAACTTATTTGTCCAGGAAAACTGTGCCTATACGAATCGTTAGAAGCCGATTTTTCTGATATTTAGTTGAATCGGAATTTCTGCCGATTCACGATACGCTTGTTTATTTTCGGCTGATACTATTGAAAAATGAAAGTGCATTTCATAAACTAAAAATCCACCAGAGATCTTTTCATTTTTCGTACTACATACTTTGAACTCGCATAATTTCTTAGTAACATGTGCCTGCCGTACATATCAAATAACGTTCTTGAATCTAATACTTGTAAATAAATATAAAACCAGCACGGTAAAGTTAGATGAGAACAAAAACTGGCTTTATTTAGAAACTACAAACAACGGAAAATACCAACTGCATGAACTCCCAAGAAATGTTTGTAATTTCGTGACGCAGATATTTTTTATTTAAATCACGTAATGTTTTAAAAATTGAATACAAATAATAATAAAATTATATAGGATTTCACATAACGTTATTTACTTCAACTGTGTCCCGTGCAAAGCGACCACATGAAACGCATTTCTGTATACATGTTTGGTACCGTAAATTTTCGCCACATTGGAATTACCGTTCTTAAATTGTAAACATGTACAAAGTCTCGCAATTTTGCAGATTAAAATTTTTTTTAACTTCGTATTTTGTGAATCACTATATTTCATAGTAAGCTTTTATTAAATAATATTATTTTGTATAGTCTCTAATTAAATAATTAAATTTTCCAGCCTCCATTAGACAATTAACGTTTCATTAAGCAACTAGCGGGTCGTGAACCAACAAAGGTAAAAAAGCTTAAAATACGAATTACAAAAAGATAGGTTATGTTTGTTTATAGACTAAATTGATATGCATTTTCATTGCACGCTTTTCTGAGAATGAGTTATTTTGGTTAATTTAGTAAATTTATAAATTAAAAAAAAAATGGGTTTCTCCTGTATCAGTTTGAAATCGGTGATTCAGCAACAGTTGTATCGGCATATCGGCCTATCGGCATATCTGCCATTTTTTTTGAATCGATAAAAATATAGTTAATATTTTTATAATATTAATTTTGAATAAAATGTATCGTTGAAAAAATAAAAGAAAAAACCTTTGAATAATAGTATAGTTTAATACGTATCATAATGAAGTTTTCAGCCAAAGTCATTTAACTAAATAATATTCTTTTCGAGATAAAAATTTATAAAAAAAAATCATTTTATATTTGTTTTATACACTGAGATAGGAATTACAAATGGCAAGCAAAACAATGCACAGTTATCTGTCATTTGTTAATGCCCATGAATGCTAACTATGGTAACAAACTCAACTAGGCTATTATCCAGTAGGAGGTCGTAGAGATGAGCCCAGAGAACAAAATGGTTTCAATACGATATTGAATTTCTGGAACTTTGTGGCATCGCTATTCCGTGAAAGTAGAGTTGTAGTTACACGAATGTGAAAGCTTTCTTACGAAGAGAAATGCTTTTTTTTACGACTTTCCAATATTCCTTAAAAAGTTTCTCTCCCCCGGGGTAATTTTCACGGTTCCCTGTCGGACGAAAACAAGGGAAGACTTCTGCATATTACGTCGCTTCCAAGTGTTTCTTTTCCATTGGGGCTACGAGGTCACTAAATTGAACATTATATTTAAGAGTATTTGTAATTTTAATACAGTTACAATAAAGTATCATACGGAAGCTTTAAATCTTAATTTCGTTTCCGGATAAAATTTTAAAATATTTTTGCACTAGGACTTAGATTGTAAAATCATTATTAATTTGTGATCATTTTCTGGCACTATCGCTTATTTTACGTGGCTAAAAATATAAGTTTTTAATATCTATTTTGTTATTTCTCTGATAGAAAAAGTAAATTAACACATGTAAATAAACATTACAAATGGTAAACAGGTTCTAAAAGAAATTTCTGCTTTAATGTAGCATATTTAAAATTTTTGCGTATACATTTTCAACAATTTTAATATTAAATATTTGAAAAAATAATTCTTAATGTCTGATTCATGGGCCAGAACAAAAATTAAATATTGATTCATTTTAAATTAAGATTTAAATCATTTAAACCATTTGTGCTTATGATGTAACAGGACGTAATGAATCCACAGTAGTTCAACACTATACATAAAAATAAAAATGCGAACAAATATGCTCTGCTAAAAACAACGTAAGGGATAGCTGAAAATGAAATGAGAGTGTCATTGCAGTACAATTTTGGTCAAATTTCAAAAAAATTACAGAAAGATAAACATGAGGCATGAAATTATGAATATTATGGCACTTTCCCATTTGACTTACGTTTACTTTTACAACTTTTGAGATCTGTTCAAATCGTAACTTGATTAAAATGAGAAAGTTTCTGGATAAGAAGCCTAGGTATGGCGTATTAAGTTATGTACGTGATTATAATTATTGTGGATGCATTTTAGTAGTAACCCGAAACCCTTTTAAAAATAGGCGTAAAAGCACGTTCACTTTTTTTCCTTGAATTTTTTTATTATAAACTAAAAATTATATTTATAAAAATGATATTATTTTGAGGTTTATTACTTGAAGAAAAAATATATTTTTCTGATATAGTAATAATGATAAAAAAACAGTCAAAAATGACTTGCATATAATCTTTAAATTCCGTTAACTAACTAGCTACGTTAAACAAGTGATGATGTACGAGAATCTGCTTTATCCTAATGTTTGCACAACCTCACACGTTCAACCATATTTTAAAACTGTGTTTATTGTAGTTAAAGTTTAAAATAAACTGAAAATATAACATGTAAATACTAACTTGTTATGTGTTCTCGCGTTTCTTTAGAATGTTTAATGCAGAGCTTTGTGTCAAACGTTCATCCATTTAGATTAAACAAAGATGTGGTTAAAGTGGCTCCGAACCATTTGATACTCACACAGTGTCCATTCGCCTTGTTTCAAATAGAGCTTGGGGTCAAACCCCTAGCCTGCACTAAGTGAGTTTCCCCCTTTACATATATAAATAATTAAAAAAATTATATTTCTTCAGAGAATGATTTCTCATAATTGGCACGTATTTATCTTGTGAATTTTGTTATTCATTAGCCAAAATAATCATTAATTTTGGAGCGTTTAATATTATAAGACTTAAATATATTTATTTTGAGTAATATTTTATCCAAGCAAGCTATGTATAAAAAAAATTTTTAAGCATTACTTAACTATGTAATTAAAATTAATATGTGAACATTTTATGCCAGCAACTATTTTTTACAGACTTCAGGAAAAGCAAAGTATTTTTTAAGGGAAAAAAGGATAAAATTATTTCTTTATACAATGTGATTACAGAACGAAAGTGTATATATATATATTAAAATTATAATTTAAGATTAATGACAAAACTATGAAGTGCAAGTCTGGTGGAAATCAGCGGCGCCGATAGCAAATAGCTAACAATAAAAAATGGATGGTGGGGGGTAGGAAAGCAAAATCAAAAATCTGAAATATATAAAGATGGTAAAAACATATATATTCGAAAATACTTTATGGTTGAAAGTTAAAAAAAACTAATCAAAAAAATTATATTAAATGCGACTGGTGGCTACCTGAAATATATTCGCATATGCTCAGCAATAATTTTCTAATGCCCAAATTATTATTTCCAAGTAATATATATATTTTTTTGCATTTTACTATACCATATCATTTTACTGAGTACGAATTTGTTATCTTTATACATTTTGCCATTAATTATTAATCGGTATTTTGATATTGAAAATCGTGAAAGCCATTCCAGCTGATAAATTTAATTAATTTTTGGTGAGGAAAATGTATAGCTATGTTATCAGAAGTAAATAAACTTTAAAAACCTTATAATTAGTTCCGAAAATTAAAATTGTACATTTTAACAACGTCATTTCATTGGGTATATCGCGCAAATTTTTATTTCACGCGGATCAAGCGCAACTGCAGTGGATTAAACGAAACATTTGCCGTCACAAAATAGGGTCCACGTCCATTTCAGCGCTCACAAAGAAACGAAAGTCTTGGTTGTGCAAGTTGTTCATGTTGACGCTGACAGATGCCCCCTTATTCTACAAACTTGCTATTTAGACTTTAATAAATTGAAGTTAAACTGAATGCAAAACCAAATGTGTCCGCACGAAACTTTGCGTTTATTAAATAAGAATCCGCACCTATAAGGAGACGCGCGAAAAAAAAAAAAAAAAAGACTGCATTTAGCTCAGGCCCGAGCACATTCACCGTTCGTCGCTTCTGTCTGTTGCGAAAGCCCAGCTGCCGAGGAATGTTTATTACTGCTTCACAATGGAGCGCGCAAATCGAATGCTGAAAGTTGATACCACCTATCCCTCTTTGCCCCAATACCCCTCCATTTTCTATAGGTGATCCATCGACTGACCGAGTAAACAAAGGATTTATTAAGTTCTTGGCCCCTGCATGCACTAAAAATTTGTTTCGTACTTTACAAGGAAAACTTGATAAACTCAGTTGCAGATTTATTACTTGAAAAACTACAAGGTAGAGCTTTGTACCAAATTACAAATAACACTCTCGTATTTCTATGTTGTTATTCAAATGGATTTTGGTGACCATCTTGGATTTGCGTGGTCTGCAGTCGGCTACCATCTTTTAAAATAGGTCATTATTGCAGTTGGAAGGTTTCTAACCGAGGGAAGCTTCGTTCACATGTTAAGGTGGAAAGGCAGAGACGTAATCTACTATTCGAATTGATCAGTTATAAAGAAGGGATAAAAAAATATGGTTTGATAATCTTGCTATAACCATTTATAAAGTTATAAGTTTGGTCATATTGGCACTTTAGCATGAGGTGCTACTCCTGCGATATTTTTCAGCGGTTGGTAACCACGTACTTTACAATAGTTTATTTTGTGGCATTACAAGCATTGCTTTTGTAATTGTAGAAGCATGTGATTTGACAAGAAACACTGTTGCACTTTAACAAGGGCTGGTAAAATACAAACAAATTCCTTGTAAATTTTACAAACTGTTTTAGAATGTGATGGAAATATTTTTCTAAACCGAAATTTTCTCGTCCTGTATTTTGCCTCTCGCTTAATGCACGCCATATTGCACCCCGCACAGGGGTTGCTTACCCTGTGTCCAGGCGTGTTTTGCCTGGACTTACTACGCAAGTATGTTTCTAGACTTAAGATAGAGGAGGTGGTTATGGCATCAATGACTGTCATGTATGGACCATTCCCAATTAAGCACACACTGAATAAAATATTTGTTTTCTTCAAAAATACAATGGTTATTATGGCGAAAATATTACAAACTTTTGATACAAACAACTATTTTGCAGTGGCAATGATTTGGGTGACGCGTGAGATCTAATCTATATTTTTTGCTACGGGAAAAATATTTTTTATTTCATATTACATTTTGTATGACTATGTGTTATGTTACATTACGTTAGTATTTGTTTCACAATATACTATAAATGTGAGCGAGTCTTTCAGTACTCGCTACTGACGTGTTTCATCTAACCTCGTTAACGAGAAAATTCATGTGTTTTCATGTTGCAAATACACTTATAATACGAAACTCGGACAAGGAATTAAACGTATAATGCCGAGCGTGATAAATATACGCAATTTGTGTCTTCATCTACATTTCTGAATGCAAATAACACGTAGTTTCTGCACCCGCCGCTAGAATTCTCTGCAGCAGAAAAACTAAGTCGACTATCAAATCATTTGTAAGCAGATCGAAATTTTAAACTATAAAATTAAATGCCTGCGATCCAAGCGAAGACTACCTGAAAAATTACTTAACTCCGGCTTTAGACATGATTCTCGTTAAGGCAAACTGATAAAACTACTGCCCATCTTGGTAAAATTAATTAAACGTATTATTAAGTTTACCTATCGCTTTTTGAACTTTGGTTCGCACCATCCGCCATAGATAGCAGCACCGTCTGATAAACATTTCCTTTCGTTTTACGTCCGTCACATTCACGAAATCACTCCAACCAAATTCCGTATACTGAGAGTTAAGTCGTTACACATAAAAAATATATGCTTGTCTCAAACAAACATTTTCCTCCGTGCATGATGCTTGCTACCCTCCCTGTATGGTGGTAACCCCATATGATAAAGAGTATAAGCTTCGACCTGAGACGCACTTAGCCATCAGTGATTTAGACATCTCCCTACCCAATACACTTAGATTAAGTTATGTTTGGGTTGGGGGGGGGGGGTTGAATATCAACTTAATGCATACGCATGCATGGCGTCTGATCAGCAACCAGCCTAGCACATGTCAAAGTGAATAAAACTTACTTTGCGATTACGCAGGAGGCCAATAAATGTTCGGACGCAAGTAGGTATAGTATGAGGCGACGGAGAACAATCATTTCGAGTGCTAGCGATACAAAAGTTACTCTGACGGACACCCATGTATGTTTTGTCGGCTGCCTTGCCTTCCCGTGCCTCACCATTCACCTAGCAATCACATAATTGCTTAGAGCTTTGAGTGATATGGGTGGAGGCAAGACCCGTCAAGCGGATTGATTTCCTTATTGTACTGGCTTGCGATATTTTCCACTAGAATGTACCATACCACCCGCTGCAAGCGACTGCGCGTTCGTATGTTTTTTTTTGTTTCCATTCGGGGTTTCAACGAATATCGAGCTACTGCTAAATATTTTCAAAATTAATAAGTTTTTTTTAATCATTGCTTGCGAACAATCGAAAACCCTTTAGCTTTGACACTTGGACACATAAAGGATCGTTTGAGCATTAAAGCTTTCCAATCGACTGTAAAGTTGTTATTGTCTTAAATGTTTTGACACTTCTAATAGTGATTTAAAAATATCTTACATTTGTTTGTAAAAGATGATAGGTTATAAAATATACTATGTTTAACAAAAAAAATTTTAATTAATAATTTGGCTTTTAATACTTAGTAGTTTTCGATGAAATACCCGTCACAGCCAAAATGTTATACGTAAATTCCAGATTGGCTGGGAAAAACTCGTAGCACTACAAAGGACGTTCTAATGTGATGCTACACTTATTTCGGAGGTCACCATGGCCAAGTGGTAAAATTACTTGGTTTCAAATCGAGCCGGTTAAGGTTCGATTTGCGTTGGAATGAAATCCGGAATTTTTACAATTGGAAAACGTGGCAGAAGTTTCCGTGGGCTGAAGGTTTCTGGTGGTTCTCATGTTTTTCTCTTGAAGAAATTTGTCCAATGCTTCTTTAACCCTCATTAACCCAACATTGTCATTACTGACTCCGATGTTGGTGGGATGATAACATACGTGGCATTCAATCCTAAATGATTCAGCTTATTTTTAACTTGCTTATACTTTCTTATTCTTAAACCTATATGGTAATAACAGTAGCAAACGAACTGTAAAAATATATATATATTTTTTTTTCATTGTGGTTCAATATACTTTCAACAATTCTGACAAATATTTAAAGGATCTTAATCCACCTGAGCCACATTCATTCTCGTTATCAGGTTTATCGATCTCAATATATTCGACACTTTGATCAAGAGCCTGAGATATGTGCTGATTAAAATATAAGCGATATTTGCCTCAAACGTAATCGGTTATATTTTTCCTTTTCCCTGCAAGCACATTCATTCTGAACTGTCACTGCTTCACACATTGTATCTGCGTTTATCGCTATAAGTTACATTTTTAATATATTGATCTCTTAAATCACCTGATTGCTTATATCTTTGAATATATTTTTTTCGTTCTTCAGATGGTTTTAGCGCTTAAGGCTCTCCAATTTGAATTTCAAACGCTAAAGCCATTCCAGTGCAGACTCGCGAGCAATACCAGTTCTGTTAAAAAAAATAATGTTTGTTATGTAATGTGAAATGAATCTTCGAATCCACCGTTACTAAGTCATATTATTTATATAATTCTCGTTTCATAACGTTTCCTTAATTTGTTTACAATTTAGGCTATATACTCATACGCTGTGGATATATTTTTATTTTGACATTTAATGATATTATTACCAGTTTTATACATAAATAAAGTATGGTTTATAACTGCCTATCTTTCACCTTATAGCACTTCTAGTTGTTTTTCCGTTGAAAATTGTAGACTTTTCGGGTAAACTTCGTGTTTCAAGAGTTTTGCCTGACTGTATGCAACCTAAACATAAAGTTGCAAATTAGCGTAAAATTTTTGGGAACTATTTACTTCATGCTTAACTCAAGGAAATTGAATTCACACTAAAATTTGGATACTCTGATTAAAAAATGGCCACGTTTTTAAGTATTAGTGGTGGAATCCTCAAAGCGAGGGCTTGGGTTTGGTCCAGGCCGACAGCCTCTAAGGCGGTATTATATATTTAAAAAAAAATAACCCATCACTATTTTAGGCGATTGCTACCCCAATCGTTAAGCAAGTCTTCTTCAGCACCCTAACCAACCCGCAATATTCACTAGTTGTTATGCTGTTATGTATCACCGAAAAGCACGAAAGAAATAAGTGTGTTTACCATCAGTGACACATCAAGCGAGGAGCCTTTATTGATGTGTGAAGTTTTTACAACGTTTAAAAACTTAAAAGTTTGTAAAAATAAAATAATTATTTAAGGTGCTCTTTAACCCTAACAAATTTATTTAATGTATTTTTGTGGTGATATAAAATTTCAACTATTTTTATGACTGCCATATACATTATGATTATTTTACGTTTGAGATAAAATATTTCTGCCAAAACTGCATCAATAAAGTGTTGGTTAAATAGAAAGTTATATACTTGATAGGTATATTGGCCAGATTTCTGTCCTTTCACGCTTTTCTGATTAAAACAATTAAAAATTAGGCCCCATTAGCTCTTGTTCATCATTTGTCACGGAATCGTTCATCCTCCACTGGATTATGTCATTTCATAAAATTGTTGAGTTATTACAAACATTACACATGGATGTGTTGCCTAGTATCAATATTTAAAAATTTGGTTTGTACAAGCCTTTTTTTATAAAAAAAATTATCGTATAGTAACCACAACAGAAAAATTTGAACCCATAAATACTTATTATTGGATCATCACAAATATCCTACTGAAGCAGTTCGTTACTGTTAGGATAAAGTGTTTAAACTGCTTACCTTGTCTTTAACTTTTTAACCTTTAATTCACCCCACCTTTCATAAAAAAATACTTAATGAAATATAGTTACTATATTACTAATTAAAAAAATTATGTTGGTCAATGTAGTTAAAATAATAAAATAGCTATAAATATAAAGCTATAAATTCTTGTTTTGTAATATGTTAATACTGTTGCTTTCAACTGTCGATAAACCAGAAATAAATTTTCTAAGGTGTTTCACAGACTTAGAAGTTTTGTACGAGTACGGCAATACCCTACACAATCTGGAAAGCAATTTTTTTTCTTTAAAGCTGGTTGGTCGTGAGCTATCAAAACTTGGTTATAACAACTTTATATAGTATCCTGGTTTATTGAAATATTTTGAGCGAGTTAATCTTACATTACCCTCTGAATACCTTACTTAATCAAATCAAACACATGTAAACGTATAGCCAAAAAGCTAAGTGTTAAAAATTCTTGAAAAATGTTAAAATTTGCCAGATCTCCTTTTATCGCTAAACGTGCGGCAAATGTGTACACATAAAAAAACAGTTATCCAAACGAAGAATCCAACGATATGAAAATCAATATAACTTAAGTATTGATTAATAAAATACATTAAAGAGCATGTGTCCCGCAATGATTACAAACCAAAATGCCAAATGATAAACGACGTCTTAGGTAATAGTTGCCCTTGAAAAAACTAGATGTTCAAGGAAACCACATTGGATTCCAATTTTGGATATCTGTTCTGCATTGTTAACATTAACATCAAATTAAACCAAAACGAGATAGGAATTTTTTTTTAACAAATCCGGGGACACGCGCCAAGCGGGGGATTGGATTGTGTCCGCCATCTTGGATTATGACATCACGGCTGTCATCTTGGATGACCTTGACCTTAACTTCAAAATTTGCCAAAATTTTCCCAAAATTCGTCAAAAATCCACATAAATTTCCATTTTTTTGAAAAAACTATTCCGCAAAAAATTTAAAAAAAATGTCTCTATTTCGAAGGAAAAATTCCCATTTCGAAGGAAAATTTCCCGTTTAAGACCTCAAAAATGCCAACGGCTTCATATTTCCTAAAAACGACATAAAATTCCTAAGAGCTAGCCCCTTAAGCCCCACCTTGTCAATTTGGATGCCACAACCACCATCTTGGATCCGCCAATTTTAATTCCCCCGTTTGGTTTTCTAAAATTTTCCACCATTTCGAATTTTGCTATTTTGAATTATGACGTCACCGTATCCATTTCTGTTACAGCCGCCATCTTGAAAATCCGCAATTTATATCAGATTTTAATGGGAAAAAATCTCAAATTTATAAAAAAATTATTAATGAAATTTGAATGATATATTTTAAAACACGCACTAATGTCCACGGTTCTAACCCGGTGAGGGCAAAAATAAAAATAAATGACGACAGATTCTTCCTCCACGGAAGCCACCGACAGACTGACCTCCCACCACTAATTCCAAGGTACTTATACCATCCGCCATCTTGTTTTCGTCTGTTGTAGGCCATCATCTTGTTTTCGTCTGCTAGAGTGCACTGCCGACCTGTTAGTTTAATTTTTGTGTACTAGTGTGCAATATTCATTTATTATTTCTGAAGCACTCGTCATCTTGAAATTTGGGCACCATCTTGGAATTGTGTAATTATTCAGCTATAAATTCGAAATGAATTCCAAAATTCATTAAAAGGATCTGAAGAAAAATACCGTCAAAATATCGGCTGGACTAATCCGGAGCACGCGGAGAATACTAACACTCGTTTTCCTTAATATCAGAAAATCGCAGATGAAAAAATATATATATATATATAAAATAATGGAAATAATATATATTAAAAATAAAAAACAAAAAAAAAATATTGAAAAATTACAAAAAAAAATGACTTGTTCAATAACTCTATCCTTGCTCACAATTGAGAAGTTCACAAGGTGGCAGGTGTTAAAAATATCATTGGTCTCTCGATTCTTGAAATAAATTTTATTTAGCTTGCACGCTAGACATGCGTTCATGTTAAATACATTTTAAGTAAGTCTTTCACCAACTTAACATATATTCATCGGTCATGCCGAAAAATAAGTTTGAAAGTAAGGCATAAAGTAAAAGTAATAATTACTAAACCCTTAAATATCTTTTTTTAAAAAGCTATTATTTTTGTTAACTTACGTAAAAAAATTTTTTCCTGAATTTACTGATTTAACACTAGGTCTACATATCAAACTTACTTTATTTTTCGCTTACACAGTTTTTTAATATTGTTGGCCACGTTTTTGGAAATGAAGCAATGGAAATAACTGAAAATGTTTTAATTACTTTTTAATAATTATTTGTAAAACAATAACAATGTCTAAATAATTAAAAAAAGAGATTATTAAAAAAAATATTGGGAATTATTGCAGTACCATACAAAATAATTGTTGAAAATGTTAAGAAAAAAAACTCATATGAGAGGTTTTTTGGGTAAGCCCGTGGCGAAAACAAATGTTGATAATATGTTACTACTAATTTCAGCCATTCAACTTAATTTTTTTTATTTACTACAGTCAAATTTTTAAATATTTGAGGCCTTAAATCTGTTGAAACCAATATAAGTTGTTTTTTTTTGGGTTCCTATCACTTATCGTTAACAATTTTTAGAACTAGGTGTGGTCACAAGTAGTACTGGAATATGTATGTGCAAAATATAGGCAACACAAGTAATAAAATATTTATACTTTCTCATGCAAACCATCTCGAATATGTTGAGGTATTTCTGGCACAGTTCCATCCGGCTCGAATGAGAAACTCTGCCTCCTACAATATCTCCAGTATTGCCCCCTGCATAGCTGCCCGGATACTTCAGTGCTTCCGCCGATGGAAGAGGCAAGACTAATGTTTTCAGCGACTGGAGACCCCAGTCTCCCTGTTTATTGGCACCGCAGCAAAACGGAATCTCGACCAATAAATGCCTTTATTACGTTTTATTCCCAGGGATCTTTCGCATTCTTCCTCTGCCCCATACTTCCTCATCTCCACTTAATCTCTAGGGGGAGAGGCGCAACGAGTATCATCATTATATGAAATGACTGTATTGGAATTTTTTTTTGTAGAATATGATTTTTTTTACTGGGGAAATATAGTCAATCCATCGCAGAAAAACACATTATGACTTGCTCCGGATAATTTCTATGTAGTGCCAATGCTTTGAATGAATTTGGCAAAGATTATCTAATGTAGGATATAGGGTGATTGATTTTTTAATAATAATATGTACGCAAAAATGTTCAACGGTGTAATTGTAATAAAAATGTTTATTTATGTGAGAAGATCCTGAATGAATTATTGTGGTAATAAATTCCGGTGAAATGGCGTAATTATATGTTGAAGTAAAATATCTGAAGGGTTAACTAATAAGATATAATAATTTATTGACATATAAGTAGTGTACAAATGGGACTATGGCACTGGCTTCTGACTTTGGAGCGGGAGCCGAAACTCCATCTTGAATTGTGACGTCATGGTGGCCAACTTGGCTGGCTTTGACCTTGAATTTTGCCTTGAACTTGACCCCGACAGCCGTTTTGGATCCGCCATCTTGGATCCACCATCTTTAAATCGAGCGCCCCGCTCACTAATGCTGCACTTTTAGTTACGCCCGCCATCTTGGATATGTACGACGTCAACGTTGCAATTTCGTTACGGCCGTCGATGAAGAAGGTCGTGAGGTTCGGAAATAACTGACCTATACGTCTGTCATTGTTTATGACCAGGTCTCGCGGTCCGAAGACTTTTGGTCTATATGTATGTATGGCTTTGTACATGAACGGAATAGAGGTTATCATAAGTATCGAAAAACTAGACTTTAATGTTAGGCTTATCGGCAACGTATTTAATTCGTTGAACATTGTCGTACATTGTCATGAGTTTTATTTTTGAAGAGAGAATGATTAATAAACTCCATAAAAGGTAATGGAAACCAAAATATAAAATTTATTTAATATTTAGTTACACTTGTCACTGTTCAAGTATCGAACCAAGGACAGGAACTGATCGAATAAATTTGTAAATTGATTGTAAATTGTTTTGGTGAATTTTTGACTTTTACCCCCATTTCTAGCTACATAATGACACGATTCCAATATGGCGCCCAAATTTTAAGATGGCGGGCACCTCAGTAATAATTAATGATTACTGCACTCTAGCGAGTTAGAATAAAACTAGCATGATGGAAATGTACTCCATAAGGCTAGTACACAAACAAGATGGTGTTCTCCAGCAGACGAAAAGAAGATGGTGGCTCTGTCCTCTAGCAGGTGGTAGCTCCTGGTAGCATGTACTGAACAAAAATTGTTGGATCCATGATTGTCGTCAAGGTCAAAGTCAAATTTCAAGTTCAAGATCAAGGGCAAATTTAACGTGGAAAGTCAATTATCAAGGTCAAGGTCAAATTTAAAGGTCAAGGTCACAGTTCAAGGTTAAAGTCAAAGTTCCATGCCTACAGTCGAGATCAATAGTATGGTGAACAGAAAATTATACTAACATGCCATCAGCACACTCTAGCAGACGATAACAAGATGGTGGTCTCCAGCGGACGAAGACAAGGTGGCGGACATGACGTCATATCAGTTGATATATACTTTGTAACTGGTGGTGGTAGGTCAGTCTGTATGTGGCTTCTGTGTAGGAAGGATCTGTCGTTTTCTATTTTTTGCTCTTACCGGTTTCGAACCAAGGACGGGAATCGATCTAATCAATTATTATTCTAATAAGTTAATTTTTTGGTGAATTAAGAACTTTTTTCATTAAAATCGCATAATAAATAAAGATTTTGAAGATGGTGCTTTCATGGTGATTGATACAAGTGGTGAAATAGTTCAGAATGTCACGTGTGGTGTAAGACATTTTTATTACATTTTATTGAGAATTTTTTAATATATTAATAAATTATTGGTTTACTCTCGCCGGAAATCGAACGAAAGACTCCGAGCTCCAAGTCGTAAAAGTATGTTTTTTAAAATATTTTTTGGAATTTATAGCATAAAAATTACAGATTTTCAAGATGGCGACCGTAACAATAATTGCAACAGTTATATCTTAATACAAGATGGTGGTTCTGTCTCGAACAGGTGGTGCTATCATTACTTAAAATTAAAAAAAATTTCAAGTCCGAATATGCATGTTATTTATATATATACCTTATTTAACTCTCAGTCTGGTAAATGTTGCACTGGCCGTGCGGTTAAAGGAGTATGTTTTCCAACCTAGAGATCAGAGCTTCGATGGCTCGAATCGCAGCGCTTCCAATGTATTCTGCATTAAAAATTAAATTTGATATGACGATAAAGACTATCATAGCTCTGGTAGGTAATGGTACATCGACCTTATATGATGAGACAGAGTGACGCTGGCGCTCTCTATGAACAAACAGCAGAAACAATGTCAACGGTATCCAAGATGGTGGCCTCCAGCGGAACAGAAAAATAATGATATGTTGGCCGTGACGAAAATTTCATCATGAGTGAGTGGGGCACTCGATTTAAAATTGCAGATCTAATATAGCCGATCCAAGATGTCGGATCCAAAATGGCCGCCGTAGTCAAGGTTAAGGTCAAATGTCAAGGTCACGGTCATTTAAGACGGCCGCCGTGACGTCACAATCCAAGATAGTGGACACAATCCCGAATTCCGGACC
Organism: Bacillus rossius redtenbacheri; assembly: GCF_032445375.1. Classification (NCBI taxonomy): domain Eukaryota; kingdom Metazoa; phylum Arthropoda; class Insecta; order Phasmatodea; family Bacillidae; genus Bacillus; species Bacillus rossius. The sequence goes on from NC_086330.1 coordinate 252,271,450, forward strand.
GAGTCCCGGTCTCCCAAGATGAACTTAACCTATCTACTCACGATGACCATGTAGCTCAGCTAACCTGTCAACTCTGAAACGTTTTTCTCTCGGTCGATGTTTTTAAACAAGTTCGGAAAGTTTTGTTTTCCGCATTTTATTGTCATATATTATACCTTTTCTCTGCAACCAAGCCATCATTGCATATTTACTGTTGTACTTGGATGGCAGATTGTCTTCCTGCTTACCATGGTATAGAGCATTATCCATAACCAAGACTGAAGCGGGTGGCAAATTTGGAATCAGTTTTACCGTATTCTATTTTTCAAAGTTTCCAGAGTTAATCTGGCCATGGTAGTCTCCTGTTGTTGTGCTTGCGTTATAAATAAGAGAGGCTCTGTGGAAGAAAGCCCTGCTTACAACTATTAGTCTGTGTGCTGCATTTCCCGTTGCCATTACACCTCCGTCACCTTTCTTTTGCCAACATTTCTGAAAGGTTAAATTAGTGTCAACCTAGGATTCATCCATGTAAAATATCTTCTTCCTAGCCTCCCTCCACTGTTTCATCTGAGTCAGGTACCGTGATCGCCAAGCAACAACGTCAGATCTTTCCAGAAGAAGCATTCGCTTATTTTGGCTTCTTCTCCACACAAAACCCATTTCTTTGAGTATTTTACGCAGCGATGTCTATCCCCAAATCCAACCGATTTTTTCTTTCAAAACTGGCAGTAGTTTCCTTGTTGTGGGAACCACTTTTTTTACAGCATAAAATTCGTGGATAGTGTCTATGGTCACTCTTATTTAAAAGTCATCAACGACCACAAATGTTTCGCAGTTTTTTTGCCTGAAATAAATAATTAAACATGAGCGGCTGTTTCACGGTCAAATAAAGAAGTGTTTTATACATACATATGTAAATATATAAAATAAATTGTAAATAAATAATATAAGATATTATATAATACATATCATATAATATATAATGTAATATATACATAATGTCTAATGTACATAATGTAATGCAATGTAATATTATATCATGTAATATAATGTGTAGCAATATTGGCTACAGTTGTAGTTAACAACAAATATTCTAACAAGCGTTGCAGAAAGTCTGGAAAATTGCCAAGTGCAAAACAATAAAACCGCGGGTAAAATTACGGGGAATGCGTTGAGAAACCTATAATGTAAGTATTATTATTTAAAGTTATAATTACCTTTTTTTCCTGGTGTTATTTGTTTTTTATTTGGCGTCTCTCTGTTGTGTTTTCGGATGCGCGAAAATGATCTTTGGCTTATACCTGTGTATCACGCAGCTTTTTCGGTTGCTTTTGCAAATGGAATCATACCTTACCAGATTTTATTTGGACTGCGTACTACCTGAACTAGTCAATCCGCGCCACACACGCTCCATGCCAATCAGAGATCTGGACTGGACAGCTACAGCTCAAAAGAAAATGTCACAAAAAAAGGGGGGGGGGCAGCTAGGATAATAAAGAAAACTAAGTCGGAGAACATGATCACAAATGCACAAGTAGAATAAATATATCCGTTATGAAAACTTTAATCCAAAACCTTTTCTTTTTTTTCACCAAAAAAATGTTGGAAAATCAAATTAAAGTTAACAAATTTTTATTTATTTTTGTGCTGCACAACTGTTCAAGTATGCATTGAATTGCCACTAGTACAAAGTGTACTCATTTGTTACTACAATGTATGACTTCATGTAAATATTAGTTCCGCCTACAGATCTCTTTGATAGTCTTCGAACTTAAAATGATCTGAACAAACATATGAAGTATAAGGATTGAATTTATCTTGTCGTTTGTAGCGTTGCACCCATTGGCTTCTTAAAACAATTTCTTTTTGGAATCTGTGATATATGACGTTTGTTATGTCACGACGATTTTTTACAAGCAGCTTCAGCACACCTAGTCCCGGGCATTTTACTACACAGCAGACTAGTATTGAACCTGCATTAATGTTAAAAAATATGCGTTCAACAACGAACACTCCTCAAGTTGACGTTTATCAGGCCAGAAAATAAAACTCTAAACACGCACGTGACAAACTCCCATGAGGTGTCTGAGTTCATCGTGCACATAAATATCCTTACTAATATTATAAATGCCAATGTGAGTTTGTTTGTTTGTTACGCTTTCACGCGGAAACTACTCACCCGATCATCGTGAAATTTTGTGCGCATATTTTGAAAAGAAGGTATAGTAAAGGACATAGGACACTTTTCATAAATTAAAAAGAAAAAAATTTTAAGGGCAAAAAATTTATATTGGTATTATGATCGTCCAACTGAGAGTTTTAGTAAGTTGAAGGAAATATAACGCCATCTGGCGTTTCAATAAGTAAATTAAATAATTCACCAATCTAATAATATAATACCAGCGGTCAATTGACTAATCAATTTTATTTTACTGTCACCGCGAATAAATACTTAAACTTATTTAATTTTTGAGGTTAGGTGTCTATTTATTTTCTTTGGTGATGGTTGTTTGGACGTTGATGCTGAAGGTTACATTTTACTTTAAAGTGACCAGTGGTTGGCGCCAGAGCAATATTGGCGACAAAAAATTATATCGTTAATAAAATCAACACTTCTTTTTTAAAAGAGGTGCAAAGGCAAATGAAGGAGTATTTGTCAATAGAAATAATCTTCACATGAACTTTCGGGCGTACCCTCACATAAACTTCAAATGAAACTAAATGTACAAATCATGCTTATTCGAAATCTAGATGCTCCTCGAATATGTAATGGAACGAGACTTCGGATCATACATTGGGGCAGAATATAATTGGTGCCACCATTTTAACAGGCGTTGGTAAAGGGGAAAGTGTTATCATACCTCGAATTCCAATTATCCCCACTGATCTACAGTTCCAATTCAAAAGAGTTCAGTTTCCCGTCAGGCTTAGTTTTGCTGTTACCATCAACAAAGAGCAAGGGCAAAAATTGCAGGTAGCAGGGGTGCATTTGGAAAAGCCGTGCTTTTCCCATGGCCAACTATATGTAGCCTGTTCGTGTGTGTACAATGCCCGAAATCTACACATTTTTGCACCGGACAGAAAACTTATAATATAGTATACAGGAGCATCCTAGCAAAGTCGAAGCGGGGGACAGCACATTATATCACTTCGCTGCTTGCGCAGAAAAATACGCGCCCTTCTGAGGCAACCTCCCCTACACTAACCTTGGACATTATCAACCAACCTTGGTAGGGGAGGGCTGCGCTGAAGAATGTGGTGGGAAGTTCAGCCGCAGAAGGGGAAATGTACTGCATCCAAAAGTATATGGTGTAAAACGGAGACAGAAATTCAGATTGCCTGGTGCGCAGCTATGTCCAGTTGAATCTTAATGAGTGATTTTGTTTTGTGAATTTTGCAATTTTTTTTCCGTATCTCTAGCTAAATAATTACGAATTTTCAAGATCGCGTCCCAATTTAAGATGGAAGGTGCCACAGTAATTATAAACGATTACTGAACTCTAGCGGATAAAACATAAAATAATATGATGGTAGCGCACTCTAGCAGACGAAAACACACACAAGATGGCGTCCTCCAGCAGACTAAAACAAGATGGTGGCAATGTCCTCTAGCAGGCGATAATGTTAAATATCGCTCTTGGTAGCGAGTACTGAACACTAGATAGAGGATACAAGATGGTCAGCATGGACAAGGTTAAAGGTCAAGGTCAAAGTTCAACGCCAACAGTCAAGGACAATAATATAGTGAACAAAAAATTAAACTAACATGGTGTCAGCGCACTATAGCAGATGTGAACATGATGGTGGCCTCAAGGAGATGAAAACAAGATGGCGGACATGACGTCATACTATCTGGCCATATTTATACCTTGGCATTAGTGGTGGGAGGTCAGTATGTCCGTGGCTTCCGTGATAGAAGGATATACTGACAATTTTTTTTTTTTTGCTTTTACCAGGTTCGAACAGAGGACTTCAAGGCGTAAGTGCGCTTTAAATAATTTTTTTATTAAAATTTGATTATATTTTTTGTATTTTTTCCAAATTTCTATCATAAAAAATACGGTTTTTCAAGATTGTGACCGTAACTAAAAGTGCAACGATCTAGAATCCAATATGGTGGACATGACAAAAAGTGTAAAGATGACGACATAATCATCCAAGATGGCGGGCATAACGAGACATGCAATGTTTCTGGAATCCAATATGGTGGGCGTAACGATATATGCAAGGGAGTTTTTTAAATATTTTTATTAAAATTTTATTAGTTAAATTTTCTTTTGAATTTTAAATTTTTTTTCAATAACATCGGATTATAAATAAAGATTTTCAATATGACGCCCGTAGCCAAAAGTGCAATGGAGACGTTATAATCCTAGATGACGTCAGAGGCTTATCGGAGGCTGTTGACATAGATGCTTAAGCCTCAATAAGGATTATGTTGTTTTTTTTAAGGCAAACTTCTTTTGAGGTGTTTCGAATCCCAAATTTTTGAATTATTCAGGACAAACGGAAAATTTTCCCTCAAAATAGAGATAATTTTTTATTTTTTAAAAATTTTTGAGATTTTTTGGCAAAATTGTTTTTCAAAAAACTGGAATTTTGGTCAATTTTGGGCAAATTTTGGCAAATTTTAAAGGTCAAATTTGAAGGTCAATGTCATCCAAGATGGCCGCCGTGACGTCAGAGCAATCGGTCATTGACCCTATCCTCAATCCTCAGCCTGAAGCCTGTCCCAGTAGCCTCTTTTATATACTACTCACAGTCATTCTTCTCATGTTGACTACCATTCTTTCTCAAGTTAAATTCCTTGCTGCAAAACCTACACCTGTGTCCTTTCCATACAGCTGCAGACATCAAACAAGGATCCATGTTAGTATCTTACAGTGGCGTAGCCAGGATTTGTGTATGGGGGGTGTTAAGTAGCATGCCCCCCCCCCCCTACGTATTAAAGCGGGTGGTCCGGGGGTCCTCCCCCGGGAAAATTTTGATTTTAAGGTGTAAAATAGTGCTATTTTAGTAGTTTTCGGTACTTAAATTTAAATATTGTAATGGTAAAAATTTTATTAATTTTTAATATGAAATTTCTTTGAGTGATGAATAAGAAATTTAATTAAAGTTTTGGGGCTAAGGGGGGGGTTTTAACCCCTAAAACCCCCCCCCTGGCTACGCCCCTGGTATCTTAGAATAATAGCATATGTTTACTGAGGGTTTTATATTGGAACCATTACATAAATAAAAAAATATATTTTTTTTAGTATTTTTTCAGTGAGAATTAATTTATCTCATACAAACACTTGTTGCAAGTAGTTCCTATCCCCACCAAAAAATAGCATCACATGTTGTGTTGAGGTAAATATTATAATTTTATTTTATGTGTAATGCAGGATGCTAACTAACGATCGCAAGAGAAGAAAGGCTTCGCTAGACATTAAGGAGAAGAAAGTTCGTCTTGTATAATAGTGCTTCGTAGCCGTCACAAAGCATATGATTTGACTGAGTAATTGAATTTTTTTGTTTAAATTCCACCTGATAAAAATATTTTTAGTGATAATTTAGTAGCATGTTATTAGAATTCGAGATGGTGGCCGTGAAAATTGTAACTTTCTATAATCCAAGATGACGGCTGTAACGAAACATGCAACGATGACGTCATACGCATCTAAGATGGCGGGCAAAACGCAAAGTGCAGCATTAGTGAGTGGGGCGCTCGACTTAAAGATGGCAGATCCCAAATGGCCGTCGGGGTCTAGGTCAAATATCCAGGTCAAGTTCATCCAATATGGCCGCTGTGACGTCACAATCCAAGATAGCGTTTCTGCTCCCGCTCCACAGCCAGAAGCCAATGTCAGCAGCCCCATTTGTACACTACTGACATATGTATTAATTAGCTCTTTAATATCCATTAAAAATAAAAATTTTCTCTCTTTTTCAATTACCATTCACATTTTAAAAAAAATGTGTGAGTGGAGTCCAAGCGTGACAGAAGGTATAGGAAACACATTTCTCTTTGGTTGAGGTCGTAGATCAAAAAATATATATGCAAGTTTGCGAATGCTAAATTATGCTATTGCGCCAGTATGCAAGTTTGCAAGTCTTCAAAGTGTAAGTATGTGAGTTTGCAAGTATATAAGTATTGAAATGAGAAAGTGTGCAACCATGCAAGTTTGTAAGTGTGCAAGTGTGCAAGTAAAAATGTGCAAGTATGCAAATGTGCAATTGTGCAATAATGCGACTCAAGTATGAAAGTGTGCAAGTACGCAAGTGTACAAGTATGGAAGTGTCCAAGTACGCAAGTGTTAAAGTTCTTAAGTATGGAAGCTTGTTAGTATGGAATTTTGCTAGTATGAAAGTGTGCTAGTATGCACATATGCAAGTGTAGAAGTATGCAATCATGAATAACATCGGCGCGGGGCCCTGGAGCCGCCCTTGATGAATGTGTTCCGTTTTTATAAAATCTCCTAGCTAAAAGTATTCAATAAATTCTATCACATGGTCAAAAGCCCTATTATTTATTTCAACCATTTTAACTTGTGCTCTTTTGAACATTTACTAAAAATTAAGTTTTTATATTCATAAAACGTATTATTCAGAATTTTTTAATGTTAAACACTTTTTTTCAGTTTTTGCAGTATCAAACTTTATTTTTCCTTTGTTGTCTACATGTTTGTTGGTAGAACAGAGGACAAGTTATCAATTATTCTCATTGGAGACATGAATGTAAATTTTCTTTGGGAGAATCTAAGCCATTTGTTGACTTTCTCAGAGAGCATCTACGTTTTATACTAATAAATCTTTTTATTGTATCAAGAAACACGATTACTACCATTAATGTATTCACATGATATCTTTACACGTTACCAATTGTATTATATATAATGATTCAGTTAACGTTGGAGGAAGCTATGGTAGTAGATGTAACTCTTAATGAATACATTTACTCGAATTTACTATAAATACCAATGATGAATTGATTGTTTCAAAAGGATAAAAATTGAAATATAAAAATTTCCTTTTTATAATCTTTTATCGTTATAATTGATTAAACTTTTGCCGTTCAAGTTTTACAGTACATTTAAATCACGCTAAGCAACTTATAAAGTGCTTACGTAAGCACCCGCACCTTTCAATTTATAATATATTATATTATATATAATGGTAGTTTGGTGTGACCTCGTTTGAACAATAATTTAAAAAAATATCAACATTCACACTTTCACTTCGCCGATATTCCTCTTTTCGACTGGCCAGCACAAATCTTTCCCTAGTATTCTAAACTATTGAAATATTTTAGTAGTATATGAATGTTCCTCCGGAAACAGGATGCAGGTTGTGGAGCTGTGTGTCCGATCCGCTATCTTGGATTGTGACGTCACGGCGGCCATCTTGGATGAATGTAACGGGACACAACGTAACGGGACAAAACGTAACGGGACACAGCGTAACGGGACAAGTATATCACGGCGGCCATCTTGGATCCACAATTTTGTTTTCTCAAACATTCCAGCATTTTGTTTTCCAACATTTTGAATTATGACGTCACCGTTGCAATTATCGTTATGATCGCCATCTTGAAATTAAGACGCCATCTTGGAAATCCGCAATTTTTATGTTAGAAAATCGGGAAAAATTCCAAAATTCATCAAAAAAATTAACTAATCGAATTAAATAATAAAAAATCGTTAAAACCACCGTTGCACTTTTTCGTGATGGCCACCATCTTGAAATCACCCGCTGGAGGTCACTATCTTGTTTTCGTCCGCTAGAGTGTGCTGATACCATGTTGGTATAATTATCTGGTCACCATAACTTGGTCCTCAACTATTGACATTGAACTTTGACCTTGACCTTGAAATTTGACCTTGACCTTGAACTTTGACCTTGACCTTGAAATTTGACCTTGAACTTGAACTTTGACCTTGACCTTGAACTTTGACCTTGACCTTAAAATTGACCTTGACCTTGAAATTTGACCTTGACCTTGACGAACCTCATGGATCCGACATTTTATGTTCAGTACATGCTACCAGGAGCTACCACCTGCTGGAGTACGCCATAATGTGTGTGTACCTGTATTATAGAGTACATTTCCATCTGGATAATTTTATTCTAACCCGCTACAGTGCAGTAATCATTTATTATGGAGGTGCACCCGCCATCTTGAAATTCGGCCGCCATCTTGAAATCATGTAATAATGTAGCTAGAAAAGCGGGAAAAAATCCAAAATTCATTAAATAAATTTGTAATTCATATAATGATTTATTGGATCGACTAAGGTCCTTGGTTCGATCCCTGACCGAAACAAAACAACATTAATTAAAAAAATACTAAAAAAGTGTTAGGTTTGAGATAGTAAAAACACCACAAGTTCTTTTAAATAAAAATTTATTACATAAATTCAATACACTACTACAAGTACAAAAAAAACACTGACAAATTACCAAAACCTTTTGGATTCCACGATTCAAACAGTCTTCTTATTGTACGGACTAAGCATTTTATGTGACTTTGAATGTCTATCCGATCTGTTCATCACCACAGCCAGAGACGGACTGAAGTTCATAGCACTTATATAGTCTCATTAGCCGGTACAACACATGAGTCAAATCAATAACCATGTTCATTATACGTCTCGGAGCATTTTTTATAATGTCGATGTAAGCAACCGAGACGTGAAATTAGTTTATTGCACTTATTGCACTGAAATTTTATTCTTTGAACATTATTAGAACAACCGCTTTTTTCATGTCTGCGAGCATTTGAGGTGATAGTAAATGATGCACCACAGTATTTGCACTGATGCGAAGTACGCTCTTCATTAATTGAAGTATTCAATGCTGACGAAACTTCAGCTGATAGTGGAACAGCACATATCGAAGTCCCCTCCAGTGTTGTCAGAGGCGTTGCCAACGGGATCTGCTCCAACATCGTCGGCGCCGACGTCATGGTTCCCGTAGTCGTTGGTACATCCTCCATCGAGTACGACGTTAAAGTCGGTAAATATGCCATCGAAGTCTCAAGAACAGCCAATTACACGTCTTATGCACCAGAAGAAACAAACTAGGTGATCCGTACACCGTCGACGGCAGTAACAAACTGAGCGTCCTGCTGTCTAGGACACTTTTATATACATTAACCGGTTTGAATAATACGCTAGTCAAATCAAGAACAATTTACTAAAATACTAGAGTCAACACACTATTAAAAAAATAGAAACCAGCAAAAAAAATAAAAGGCAGCACATTTGGAAGCACCGAAAACGAAAAGGCAGCACATTTGGAAGCACCGACAACGAAATAGCAGCACATTTGGAAGCACCGACTACGAAAAGGCAGCACATTTGGAAGCACCGACAACGAAAAGGCAGCACCGACAACGAAAAGACAGCACATTTGGAAGCACCGACTACGAAAAGGCAGCACATTTGGAAGCACCGACAACGAAAAAAAAACACATTTGGAAGCACCGACAACGAAAAGGCAGCACATTTGGAAGCACCGACAACGAAAAGGCAGCACATTTGGAAGCACCGACAACGAAAAGGCAGCACATTTGGAAGCACCGACAACGAAAAGGCAGCACATTTGGAAGCACCGACTACGAAAAGGCAGCACATTTGTAAGCACCGACAACGCAAAGGCAGCACATTTGGAAGCACCGACAAAGAAAAGGCAGCACATTTGGAAGCACCGACTACGAAAAGGCAGCACATTTGGAAGCACCGACAACGAAATAGCAGCACATTTGGAAGCACCGACTACGAAAATGCAGCACATTTGGAAGCACCGTCATCGAAAAGGCAGCACATTTGGAAGCACCGTCATCGAAAAGGCAGTACATTTGAAAGCACCGTCATCGAAAAGGCAGCACATTTGAGAGCACCGACAACGAAAAGGCAGCACATTTGGCAGCACCGACAACGAAAAGGCAGCACATTTGGAAGCACCGACTACGAAAAGACAGCACATTTGGCAGCACCGACAGCGAAAAGGCAGCACATTTGGAAGCACCGACAACGAAAAGGCAGCACATTTGGCAGCACCGACAACGAAAAGGCAGCACATTTGAAAGCACCGACAACGAAAAGGCACCACATTTGGAAGCACCATCATCGAAAAGGCAGAACATTTGGAAGCTCCATCAACAAAAAAAAAAAAAAAAAAAAAAAGGCAAAAAGGAAGCACAAGTTACGAGATCTAAGTCTTAGTTAGAAATCAGAATAAAAGAAATAAAAACATTAAATTCTTATAATTATATTATTTATTTATTTATTTATTTGCTTTACATTATACAAATGCAAGTAAAACAAGCCATTATTGTATGTAGCCAGCATTCCTCAGTTCCTTCAGTACGTAGGATATTTCTTTGATGCACGAATAGTTTCCTGCACAAAGCGAACCATGTAGAAGTCTTAGCCGGTCAACCAATATGTTTGGATCACGGTCTAAGAAGGGGAGGTCTGGACACTCCCCAACCTGGCCAGCATGCAAAAGTGGCACACCTAATGTCTCCGTAGTTCCGCTCCGCTCCACCATCTGACGAATAGCGCTGGTTGTTCTGCGGTGGTATTTTAAGCTTTGTTGTTTTGAAAAACTCAACATAATAATCATTTAAATTTTCATTTAAATGTTTAAAATGCATTAATCTCCAGATATCGATACAGTATTAAATTGGATGTGTTTATTTTTTATAAGTTTGTGAATTATTTCATAAATTAGGTCAATTAGGTTACGAAGTATAGTTTCCACATTGGCATTGGCGGGAACTTCATTGTGAGCAAGGAGCATTGATTGTTAGTAAAGAGAATAAGCGTATATTATTTTAATTGTGAAAATGCCTAACCTTTGTGTTGCACCTGGGTGCAAAACAAATTATCAGGCAATGTCGGACGAGAAAGTTGCAATATTCCGAGTTCCCAATGATGACAATGTTAGGCAATTGTGGCAGAAAGCAATTCCATGAGACAAGTTTGTACTTAAAAGGTCCCATTATGTATGCGAAAAACATTTTGTGGAAGACGACATTCTCACAAAAAAAGGAACACAAAGATCAGTTCGGAAACGTCATTGGAATAGTAAGTTAATTTTTATTATTTGTATGAATGTAGTCTAAAGATTACTTATTTTTGTATAGGCCCAACTTTTTTAAAAATGGAATGTATGATGTCGAATTTTATTAATGACCAGCACAACCCTGATAATACCTGTTTGTAAGTAGTTTGACAATACACCATTTTTTATTAAAATACAAAATTTGCAAAACGAGTGCGATCTCTTCCTTAAAAAAAATTATAAAAATCCCAAAATACTTTTATTCAGTGCTTTAAACTTTCCTTTGTTATCTTAAAATGCGCAGATACGGAATTCAAACTCGTTTAGGAGTAATAGCAGTTTGTAATTTACATTACAATACCTGTGCATTCATGCGGCTATCAATATTATTTTTGCTTGCTGTGTATGTGCGTCTTGTTTGTTTTCGAAAACTTATAAAAATGTATATATTTTTTATTTGGATATTGTAAGGCAATGTAAATAAAAAAAATTAAAAAATACGTCCCTACTATGCACCCAAGCTGAAGCGTCAACACTTGACATGAGACACGAAACATTGACGATGGCACTTATTTGTGTAGCAAATAATGTATTGTAAATGCAGGTTTGGTATTGTTATTTAAATACGTAAATCAGCCAAGTTATGTAATTTGATTCAGCCTTTAATTTTAAATGTTAAAATATAGTGTAATTATATTAAAATTCAATGCAGTGCATCAAATACTGTCGTAACTCTCTACGTTTGTAATTATGGAGAATAGGGCCACCATGGAAATAAAAAAAGTAAAAACAAAACTTATTTTACTTCCTTACATGATTCCTGATCATTCTGCAAAACGGCATTGCGATATTTCCAGTAATTTGCATAAAAATTACCTTTTTAAACGAGTGTATTTTTTAAAGTTTTATAGACATTAACAAATTAGGTTGCGGAAATGTGGCCCTATGCCCGATTATCACGTTACTGTGCGTCCTCCGGCGATGATTTTAAACTAGCGTTGTATCGTATATTATTTACCTCTTGTTTGTTTTTCACGAGAATTGACAAAATCATCATAACGCCTAATGATATATTTCCACCGCAAGACACCTAGCGCTAGAGTTGAATAGCGGACGTCGAACGAACTATGGAGACAGTAAGTGGTCACTTTTATCTGGCGAGTGTTCAGACCTCCCCTTCTTAGACCGTGGTTTGGATCTTTCCATGATGTGTAATCATTCTCTTCTACCTCCATCTTCCTTGCACCTTTATAATAAATATTATGATCTCTGATGTCTTCCGTTTTACCACCAACTTCAGGGTAACTTTCATGTTTAAGACAGTGATCATCGCAAGCTTGATCAGATTTATTTAATATATCACGTCGTTTCCACCGTTTCGGTCTCAGGACACCGCCACATTCATCGATCTTGGCAGCTTTAGGTGCTTCATCATAGTCTATGTCTTTGTCAACAGCCTCAGAGTCACTGTAACAATCACCGTAGAAGGAATCGTCTTCACCCAATTTACAGTAATAATTCGATGTTGATGATGTTGAAGTGTCTTCATCGTCTTCATGCTTCCTTTTTAGGAGTCCATCATTTTTACAAAGTAGGAAAGATCTACTTGAATTCGGCTGGAATATATTCTCACTTTTCACGTTAAGGATTCTTCCATTGTCTTCATTCTTCCGTAAATCATCAACTTCCTTCAATTTAAGTTCTTTGTCGAGATCGGAAGAGCCAAGAAAATTATTGTCGTAATGCAGATCACTCTTCCTTAGGCTAGTAGATTCATCGTTGTCCTCTAGCTTGTACGCAGTCTTGGCGCTACAAGTTCTGCCATGTCTTTTTAGGCTCTCTCTCCGCGTAAACGACTTGCTACATCGAACATAACTTATCATATTGCGCAGTGGATTTTTAACACAGTCATTCTTCTCGTGTTGTCTTTTATTCTTTCTCAAGATAAACTCTTTACTGCAAAACTTACACCTATGTTCTTTCGATACAGCGTCAGTTCCCAAATCGGAATTCATATTAGTTACTGAGACTAATGCCAGATACCAATTGAGTGTTTTAAATTAGATCCAATACTTAAATAGAAATTTTTTCATATTTCATCAGCGAGAATTAATATATCTCATGCAAAGGTACTTTATGCATGTGGTTCTGCTTTTCAACAACAAATGTCGCCACATGTTGCTTGCAGGTAAATAATATTTAGTTCTTTTATGCGGGATGCGGAATGCTCACCAACGATCGCAAAAGAAGGATGGCTTCGCTAGACTCCAAGGAAAAGGAAGTTCGTCTTGCATGTTGGTGCTCCACAGATGTCTCATGGCGTAATATTAATTTGACTGAGTAATGATATTTGTTAATTCCACCTGATAAAAATATTGCAAGTTTTGATTTAGTAGCAGAAATTATTGAATTAAATGTAACTCCAAATAAAATGACATGTATTATTAGACCAAAAAAATATCCATGCAGAGAGCGGTTTCTCAGAATAGTCAGAAACACTTGAAGAAACCACAGGAATGATTGCAAGAACACGGGAAAAACCATCAAAGTATTGACAAGAATAATCAGGAGCACACGGAGAAAACCATCAAAATATTGGCAAGAATAATCAGGAGCACACGGAGAAAACCATCATAATATTGGCAAGAATAATCAGGAGCACACGGAGAAAACCAACATAATATTGACCAGATTAATCAGAAGTACTCGGAGAAAACCACCAAATGTTTTCTTTGATATCATAAAATTACAGGAAAAAATATTTAAAAATAAAAAAATAATTAATTAAAAATTAATAAAAAAATTTAAAAAAAATAAAAAATATAAAAAATTAACAAAAAATGCCTAAATTTCCGGCTTGTTCGAAGAATTCTATCTTTGCTCAACAATGATAAGTTTACAAGCTAGCCGAAACTGTTTATGCATTTTTTTATTTTTTTATTTTTTATTTATTTTTTAATTTTTTATTAAAAGTTTCGTCAGCATTGAATACTTCAATTAATGAAGAGCGTACTTCGCATCAGTGCAAATACTGTGGTGCATCATTTACTATCACCTCAAATGCTCGCAGACATGAAAAAAGCGGTTGTTCTAATAATGTTCAAAGAATAAAATTTCAGTGCAATAAGTGCAATAAACTAATTTCACGTCTCGGTTGCTTACATCGACATTATAAAAAATGCTCCGAGACGTATAATGAACATGGTTATTGATTTGACTCATGTGTTGTACCGGCTAATGAGACTATATAAGTGCTATGAACTTCAGTCCGTCTCTGGCTATGGTGATGAACAGATCGGATAGACATTTAAAGTCACGTAAAATGCTTAGTCCGTACAATAAGAAGACTGTTTGAATCGTGGAATCCAAAAGGCTTTGGTAATTTGTCAGTGTTTTTTTTTGTACTTGTAGTAGTGTATTGAATTTATGTAATAAATTTTTTTTTAAAAGAACTTGTGGTGTTTTTATTATCTCAAACCTAACACTTTTTTAGTATTTTTTTAATTAATGTTGTTTTGTTTCGGTCAGGGATCGAACCAAGGACCTTAGTCGATCCAATAAATCATTGTATGGATTACAAATTTATTTAATGAATTTTGGATTTTTTCCCGCTTTTCTAGCTACATTATTACATGATTTCAAGATGGCGGCCAAATTTCAAGATGGCGGGGGCACCTCCATAATAAATGATTACTGCACTGTAGCGGGTTAGAATAAAATTATCCAGATGGAAATGTACTCTATAATACAAGTACACACACATTATGGCGTACTCCAGCAGGTGGTAGCTCCTGGTAGCATGTACTGAACATAAAATGTCGGATCCATGAGGTTCGTCAAGGTCAAGGTCATATTTCAAGGTCAAGGTCAAGGTCAAATTTCAAGGTCAAGGTCAATTTTAAGGTCAAGGTCAAGGTCAAAGTTCAAGGTCAAGGTTAAATTTCAAGGTCAAGGTCAAAGTTCAAGGTCAAGGTCAAAGTTCAATGTCAACAGTTGAGGACAAAGGTATGGTGACCATATAATTATACCAACATGGTATCAGCACACTCTAGCGGACGAAAACAAGATGGTGACCTCCAGCGGGTGATTTCAAGATGGTGGCCATCACGAAAAGTGCAACTTTGGTTTGAAGGATTTTTTATTTTTTAATTCGATTAGTTAATTTTTTAATGATTTATAATTATTTCTCGAATCTCTAGCATTATAATTACGGATTTTCAAGATGGCGGACATGACGTCATACTACCTGATGATATATAAGCATGGTAAAAAGTGGTGGGGGTCAGTCTGCCAGCATCCACCACGAGGGAAGGAGCCTGTCGCCATTTTTAATTTTTTTTTACCTCGTCGGGTTCGAACCGAGGACTCCGAACTCCGTGTCTAAGAAGTACGTTTTTTAAAAAACATATATTAAAATTTTATTAATTTTTTTTTATAAATTTAAATTTTTTTTTTAATCGGATAATAAATAAAAAAGTTAAAGATGGCGGGCTTAATGGAAATTGCAACGGTGACGTCAAAATTTAAAATGGCGGAAAACAAAATGCTGGAATGTTCGAGAAAACAAAATGACGTCATCCAAAATGGCGGATCCAAGATGGCCGCCGTGATCTACTTGTCCCGCTATGCTGTGTCCCGTTACGTTTTGACCCGTTACGTTTTGTCCCATTATGCTGTGTCCCGTTACACTCATCCAAGATGGCCGCCGTGACGTCACAATCCAAGATGGCGGATCGGACACACAGCTCCACAACCTGCATACTGTTTCCGGAGGAACATTCATATACTACTTATTTTTTTTGGAAATGAGATTTATAATGCAATTTTTAATTTTAAACAATATGCCAAAGGGTTATGTGTTTCCATAACATATACTGAGATTTAAAAAAATTAAACCTTGATAACATGTATCTTATGATAATACAAAAACAAGTTTACTCAAAAAAAAATTGGTTGTCTGTAAAGTCAGTTTACGGACGATAGTTTAACGTGACAACGTCATAACAAAACATTGATGAAATGATTGCATACTTTTATGAATAAAATTGAATTATTTTTAATTTAATAATAAAAGAATAAATACTTGAAATAATACTAGTAATCAGATTTTGAAAATGCAAGAATAATAACCTTTATTGCCGAAATTGTTATTGTAATAAGCAATAAAAACCACATTAACTTTTCATGAAACAGTTCACGTGTAGATGACTTGTAATTAATTTTAAAAACGGGCGTTTAGATATAAAGTTTAAATATTATTATGAACAAGTTTTTATAGAAATAAATTGTAATCAAATATCTATCATCAATTATATGAATCACCTTAATTTTTTAGTCAATTGTAACATAACCATTTATTACTGCACTCGCCGACAGATGCTACTTTTTTCAATAAAATTTCGGCATTAACCCTTTGAGGCACACAGAAATATATTAAAAATAAATTAGAATCTACTTGTAACTTTCAAGGAAAAATTAAAGCAGTCAATAGTAGTACATATAGTAAAGTATTTCCGGAAACAGGCTTTAAGGCTGTGGAGCCGAGAGCCGGTCCGCCATCTTGGATTGTGACGTCACGGTGGCCATCTTATATGGTTGTGACCTTGACCTTTGACCTTGACCTTGACCCCGTCGGCCATTTTGGATCCGCCATCTTGGATCCGCCATTTTGGATGACGTCATTGTGTTCTCGAAAATTCCGGTGATGTGTTTTCCGCCATTTTGAATGATGACGTCACCGTTGCAATTTCCGTTACGGTCGCCATCTTTAACTTTTTTATTTATTATCCGATTTTAATGAAATTTTTTTTAAAAATTATAAAAAAATTCATTTAAGAAAATTTTAATAAATTACTTATAAAAAATAGTACTTTTACGCCACGGAGTTCGGAGTCCTCGGTTCGAACCCGACGAGTGCAAAAAAATTAAAAATGGCGACCGATCCTTCCCTCACAGTGGACGCATGCAGACTGACCCCCACCACTTTTCTTAAAGCACATATATCGTCACCTAGTATGACGTCATGTCCGCCATCTTGTCTTCGTTGCTGGAGACCACTATCTTGTATTCGTCGGCGAGAGTGCGCTGACGCCATGTTAGTTTAGTTCTTATCCGCTAGAGTGCAGTAATCATTTATTACTGTGACACCCGCCATCTTTAAATTTGGACGCCATCTTGAAAATCCGTAATTATTTAGCTAGAAATTCGGGAAAAGTTCCAAAATTCATTAAATAAATTTGTAATCTATATACTGATTGATTGGATCGACTAAGGTCCTTGGTTCGATCCCTTGTCGATACAAAACAACATTAATATTTTAAAAAAGTACCACTAAAGTGTAAGGTTTGAGAAAATAAAAAACACTGCAAGTTCTTTTAAAAAAACTTTTATTACATACATACTACACTACTACAAGTACAAAAAAAATACACAGACAAATTACTAAAGTTTTTTGGATTTCTCGATTTCCGCATCAGCCACCCACGAATTAAAGCGAGGTGGAAAGCCCCACCACTTGACGTAAGACCGTCCATTTCTTCGTTTTATAATCTTCTCCACCAAGTACGTATCGGGATACAATGTAGGCTGAATCTCTTCGGCATAGAAGCCTCCATGGATAGGTTTGTGGTCCAAATCTTCGAGGTAGTAGGTCCTAGGCTCTGATTCACGAACATGTGTCACACGGAAAAGTTCGGGACTCCAGTTTGCAGTGAAACCTTTCTCGAAGATACCTTTCTGCTTGGAGATTCGCACAATGTCACCGACGTTAGCTTTACGCTTTCGTGGATCTTTCTTCTTCGTGTTGGAAAACACTGTTTGAAGCAAGCGATTGTCCGTTACGTCCTTTGGCTTCATTTTCGTGGTAGAATGCACCGTGGAATTATACTCGCTTATTAGTTTCGGCAAGATGTCAAGCCACTTGTAATTTCCGTTAGCCGTGAACTTCCGCCACATCTTGGAACGCAAAGTTCTGTTAAACCTTTCGACAACGGAGGCTTTGACATTACTAAATGTAGAGTAGTGTTTGATGCCATACTTCTTCATCAAAGCCTTGAAGGTTGCATTGTAGAATTCTTTCCCGAGGTCCGTTTGCAGGTGCGACGGTACACGTCCATCACGCAAAATATTGTTAATGGCCTTGGCTACGTCAGTTGCCGTCTTTGATTTGACAGGTCTAGCCCAAGCGAACTTGCTATAAATATCGATGACTGTCAACATGTACTTGAAACCTTTATTCAATCGGGAATACGGTATCATCTCAACAAGGTCCGCCTGGAATAAATCGTCAATTCCACGAACTATGACTTTGCGACGAAGGTATTTCCGTCTAGCAGGAGCATGAAGTTCGCGAGCGATTCCGGTTCGACTCATTGTATGTAGCCGGCTTCCCTCAGTTCTTCAAGTATGGATACTATTTAGTTGATGTGCGAATAGTTTCCTACGCTAAGCGAAGCATGTAGAATTCTAAGGCGATCAACTAATTCATTAGGGTCGTCCCAATATACATAGTCAAATATCTGACCACTTTCTAGCTTTTTTAACCTTCGCCATGTATTGTTAGTTCACTGAAGAGATTAGCGAGAATGTCGATTTTTTCATGATCTACGTCTTTATATACACCACTATCTGGATCGTTATCGCGAAAATGTGCGTTGGTTAGCTCTAGCAGTTTTTTGTACTCTTGTAAGTCTTTGTGAGAATATCCTTTAGGCTCCCTGCGAAACAGCAATTCGTACAGACCCGGAGTCCCGCGCGTTTTGTACTCTGCTACGCGTACGATGTTTCCTGGTAGAAAGTCTATTTCTTTAGCACCGAGGAACCACTTATTATATTTTCTGTACACTCCGTAGGTCGTGTCATTATTCCGGCTCGTAAACGATATCAGGTATGGTCGGACCATTGCATTAACTTGATGTCCCTTTTTCGGTATTTTTTTCTTGTGCATGGACTCTGTACTTGTTAAGTACTCTTCTTCTCGATCCGGTTCATACTTTCTCTTCTTTACAGTCGGCATTTCATCTTCAACTTCTGTCTTCACAATGATGGCTGGTTCTTCCTTGTTTTTAAGTTCGTCGAGGCGACTAGTGATTGGTTTAAATATCTCCTCATTTTCCATCTCACGTGCAAGTCTGGTTCGTCTAGCAAGTAGATATTTTTCGCGAACAGACTGTATAGCTCGATGAAGGTCACTGGCCAGGTCCGACATTGTACTGGCTGAAAACTTATTGCAAGACCTCCTTTTATACTTTTTTATTCGTTCGCAGAAACTTCTTTCTTGTGTTTGGCTGAATCTGAATTTGTTGACAAGTGAGATAGTGATGCTTTCAGACTACTTTGAAAAGTCCTCAGATCGTCCCGTCTTTGTGCATTCGATACTTCGATCATGTCGCGAATGCGAGAATCCGAGGCTTCCACGCGCTGGTCTATGGCTACGAGGTACTCAAGTAATTCCTTTTTCACCCCGTCTACTTTTTGAGCCAGTAGCGAAATGTATTTGCGGATAACGTCGTCATGAGACTTGAGAGCAGTACGTAAGTCTCGACTGCTACGACCGAAGTTCGAAATGCTATGACTCATGTTTGGCGATAAACTGATCGAAACCTCGTCTGTACCTGCCCTTATATAGAGGCCAATCTTTGACTATAACTAGGAATCCGTGTTCTTCTTTCCAACACAAGGAGCACATGTCTTTCAATTCCTGGAATGTCATGTCGGTGTTTACGTGATCGTCATAAGCGTGGCGTAAATTAAGTTCGTCCATGCGAAACAAAACTATGACATTTGCGTTGTCTCGTAGAAGATGTTTTGGAATACGACTGTACGTCTGACACAGGTAAACGCAGTCTACCTTGGCGTGTCTGCCCATGGAAAAGTACTCTTGTATTATGCCTTGTTTCTCGCACATTACATCGTCGAAAACAAACACGGAATTGGCTTTTGCTTCGCTTGGAGGTACAACATCGGTATTATCGCTAAACGGAAAATACTCCAGACCATCCACCAAGCGTAGAACAGTTGCTAGGCGCTGGTACTTTGGCTGTTGCAACGACTTGGAATACAAGTAGACGTTCTCGAACCGAAGACCATTTGGTTCCTCCAGTAAACTCAGTAAAACACATGTCTTGCACCAGTTTGACGGACCCGCCATTATGCATCGTACGGCAGAAGGCAACAGTAAGCCATGTCGTGATTCACGCGCACTAAATACATCGTCTTGCGTAATGCGTACGGGCAAACACACGTCTTGCTTGACGACCTGCATTGTACTAAAGTAATTGTATAAAAGAAGCGTATTTATACTTTCTGGTCAGTTGTGCGTAATGACTCGAAGAGGTAAGAACAAAAAATACGTCGGTGCGGGACTCGTAAACTCGCTGATAAACAAACTACCATTCGAGCTACACATTCCCGGCTACAGATTTTGCGGCCCCGGGACTAAACTAGCGAAAAGGTTAGCTCGAGGTGACGTGGGCATTAATTCTCTCAACTAAAAGTGCAAGCAGCACGATATCGCATATTCATTAAGCAAGGATCTGGAATCTAGGCACAGAGCAGATCAGATATTGGCACAGGAAGCCGAAGATATAAGCAAATCGTCGAACGCGGGACTAGGAAAGAAAATCGCAGCGTGGGGCGTATCTAAAATCATGAAGGCAAAGACAAAATTAGGACTGGGTGCTCGTCGAACCAGCTCCATCAAGTCAAAGACTAACTCACGCAAGACCAAGAAGCGCAAGACTGGCGCAGGCGTGCAAAAAGCCAAGCAAAAATTACAGACTCTTGACAAGAAGATTATAGGAGGATTTCTTCCTTTGCTTTTGCCTGCATTGGGTGCTCTCGGCGGCCTCATCGGTGCAACGAGCGGTATAGTGCGGGCAGTCAACACTTCGAAGAATGAGCGCAAGCAGTTAAAAGAAGCACAGCGACACAATGCCAACATGGAAGCCATTGCCATCGGTAAAAAAAACGGCGCAGGACTCTACTTGCAACCTCACAAGACAGGACGAGGCATGAGGAAGAAACGATTGAAAAAATCCTAAGTTCTTTGCCGAAACGTCCGCTCACCAACGTAGATTTAATAAAGTACGCACGCAAACTGAAAATACCAAATTTCCGCGGCGTGTTTATGCGAGACACTTTGCCCAGTAAGCCAAAGACACGTGAGTGCGCCATAATTAATTTAGACACGTCAGCGGGTCGAGGCACGCACTGGGTTGTCTATGAAAAGACTGGAAACATGGCCGAGTACTACGACAGTTTCGGTAATTTGAGGCCTCCGCCAGAACTGCGACAGTACCTGGGCCGGTCCACTACGTTGTTTTACAATTACGAAACGGAACAGAAGCCAAATCAAACAAACTGCGGACACTTGTGTCTTCGCTTTTTAACAAACAAAAATTAGCTGACAAATAAAAAAAATTGCTACTTAAAGGTTGTGCAGTGATGATAATTTATAAGTCATGTCGATAACACTTACCCTGAAAGGTCACGCATCTGAGCTGCGGGCGGTTCATTTCCCGCCTCTGGATTTAGACGGAGAATGGTGTATCGGACTCGTACATTTTCAAACGTATAATGCCATACCGAACATTGACGAGGAAAACTGCAAGATCTGCTTCCTGAAAAGCGATGGGACCGCTCATGAAATACGGTTACCTGTTGGCTCTTATGAAATTGACGACATTGCAAATTACATCAGGGATATGTTACCACAGGATGTAGACTTTCAACTGCGTGGAAATCCAAACACTCAAAAAAGTATTCTAACATGCAGTGAAAATGTCGACTTTACGAAACCTGGCACCATAGGTACGATGCTCGGATTCGAATCAAAGGTGTATGATACAGGAAGAACGTACGAATCTACGCGCGTAGTAAACATTTTGCCTGTGAATGTCATAAGAATAAACTGTAATTTGGCAAGTGGAACGTATCTCAACGGAAGACTAAGCAACATGCTGCACGAGTTTTCGCCGATGGCCCCGCCAGGATATAAACTGGTAGAAGTACCGCAAAGTATCATTTACGTTCCAGTCGTCGTGAAGTGCGCACACGAAGTCGTCGTCCGAATCGTTGACCAGCGAGGACGATTGGTGAATTTTCAAGACGAAGAAATTACATTACGTCTGCACTTGAAGCGATGGGCATAAAGTTCGTAACACCGAACAGTTATAAAAGAAATCGTATTGCCGTGAATAAGAACAGTTCTCTACCAGACATCGGTGCATTAACACCTGACAACATAAAGTATCTGTTCAGTATTGGACAAGTGCCGAATAAATATGGAAGACGAAATCCTCAACGTGGAAGATCCGGTCATTTTTGAAGACAGCATTACGAAAATGGAATTGCACGAGTACCAGCCTTTCCTGCTCGGACCGTACGCACTACCATCGGAAGTACGCATTGCAGTACAACACCAAGATATTTGTACTTTACCTTCGCAGTCATTTCTACGTATAAGAGGCACGCTTACAAAAGCGGATGGTACGCACCCGACAACGACATCAATATCCTGCAATGGTATTCTTCACCTAATCGAGCGCATTACATATGTACTCAATGGCGTCGAGGTAGACCAGACGAGAGATGTAGGCATAACATCTGCTATGAAAAATTACCTTTCGCTCACGCCAAATGAACTGTCTGCTGCAAAGATGGCCGGTTGGGCTCTCGAGGATGAATATAAGCTTCCGGTTTATGCCGAAGGGAAGTTCGAAGTTTGTGTTCCTCTGTCCATGCTTCTTGGATTCGCTGAGGACTACAAGCATATAATCATTAATTCGAAACAAGATCTCGTACTGCTTCTAGCCAACACGCACATTAATGCAATTGTCGCCGCTGCAGAAAACCCTCAAGATGTCTCGCTAACACTACAGTCTATCGAGTGGATGCTGCCCCACATCCAAGTGAGCACCGTTGAACGAGTCAAGATGTTGAAGAACATAGAAAATGGCAAGAACTTCGATGTACCATTCCGATCCTGGAGCCTGGAAACTTATCCTGGCTTGCCTCATAGTCAGCGTATCAATTGGATAGTAAAGTCCAGCTTCGCCACGGAAAAACCAGGATACATCATCGTCGGGCTTCAGACCGGAAGACAGCTCAATGCAGGAGTAAGTCGCTCCGTATTCGATAACTGTCAAATACGCAATGTAAAAATATTTTTAAACAGCAAAAGTTATCCGTACGTTGACATGAACATGGACTTTGAAAGTGTAAGATTTCTTCTAGCATATCAAATGTATGCCAAGTTTCAGCAAGCTTACTATGGGCAGAGACAGTCACCGATACTGAGTCCTGACAGTTTCAAGAACAAGGCACCGTTAATGGTGTTTGACGTTTCCAAACAGGATGATCGAATAAATTCAAACATCATCGACTGTAGGATCGAGATAACGACTAGCGGAAATATTCCGCCAAACACCTATGCTTTTTGTCTGATACTTCACGATCGGCTTGCATCGTACAATTGTCGAAACAAACTTGTGAGAATCCTGACATAAATACTGTTTCGTTTTAGATAATAATTTAGTTACGACCGAGCATTGCTAGCGACAACATGTACTGCAACCTGCAAGGTTTCCAGAGTCGAAATGGATTCGTGCTCAAGGAAATTAGCGTCACCTCCGGAGACAAGACTCTAACACGCACTTTCCGACCTCCCTATCCGTGGAAACTACTAGACGAAAAAAGTAAACGGTCGAACGAATGGCTATGTAAATACTACAATGGCCTGAAGTGGGACGAAGGAAAAATTCCGTACCACCAAGTGAAAAACACACTTCAAGATTTACTACTGCAAAACGAAATAATATACGTTGCCGGACCTGAACAGAAGAAATGGCTGAGCAAGTTGTGTGACGACGGAGCAGCTGAAATCGTAGATATACAGACCGACTACGGCTGTCCTTCCCTGCGCAAGCTTAGTGCAATATATGACATGCAGCCACGTGACAAGTTTGAACGTGTCTGTGCCTGTACAAACTCGCAGTTAATGCAGAAATGGCACACACAATGTTAGTAGGAGCCTGCATATATAAATGGCGTACCTACGTACGTGCCTTCAGTTGACGTTCGACCTGCAAGAAGATGTTTACGTTTCATCCTGCTAACGTGTACGTGAGCGCAAGACCTAGCTTCAGCAGTGTCGAGTACAGCTACTGGGATTCCGGGTATCTACGTACATATACAGAAACCTGTGATGGAGGCGCTCAGCATTGGCGGTTTGCGCACTTTCCTGTGTCCTACGAACCGACTCAGCAGCTGGTAGCTTGTTGCGAACCTGGAAACTGTGTCGTCTATCACATAAGACCACACACAATCCTTCCTGCCAGCATCGCTGAGGTAGTCGCCTCGTCTGCATGTGCAACACCAAACATGGACGTGTTGCAACCTGTTGCGACCTGTGATGCATCTACGCAGACGTCCAAACGGTGTGCGTCTCGTCGTCGCAGTTCAGGCAGTGAATCTGTCCCAACTAGCACTGAGCCAAAGCCCAGGTGTAGACGTGGTCACAGACGTCATCGACCATGTCTTGTCGGAGTTGTCAACATCGCAGAAGATGACCAGCTGGAAACCTGTGTTCCTGATCCCGTGACCGGCGAACCAGTTAGAACCGGAGTCAACAAACCAGTTGGAACCGGAGTCGACGAGTCAGTTCGTGCGGCATTAAAGACTTTGCTTGTGAAAATACTTGATTCCTTAACCTAATGTGTATTTGTGTATGTTTTATAAATAAATGTGTAAAACTTGAACTCGTGTGTTTTTTATTTCTATAATTTTTATGTACCTAATAAAAAAATAATTTTAAATACAGACAATATTTTGACTCATGTAGTATACCAGTAGACCGCAGGTATATAAGCGAGGTTCAGACGACTGGACCAGCAGTTCACCTCTGGCCGCGGTGCAGTACGGACGTGCTCTCTCCATTAATTGTCGTGAGATTTAGTTATGTCGACCGGAATAGAATGTTTACCGACAGCAGCGGGGACCTCGATGGTAGCAACGATGATGGAGACGGAGATCCCGATACCATTTGCTTAGGAGACCATGGCAGCGGAGGGCTCAATGGCTGAGGTGACGACAGCTGTGAAGATCCCGATACCTGCTGCAGAGGAGACAACGATACGTGCTGTTCCACCATCAGCTGAAGTTTCATCATCAGCAATGGATTCTTCAACTAATGAAGAGCATACATCGCATCAATGCAAATATTGTGGCGCATCTTTTACTAAACCTACGAATGCGCGCAGACATGAAAGAAGCAGCTGTCAGAATAATGCTCAAAGAATACTGTTTCAGTGCAATAAGTGCAAAAAGCTAATTTCACGTCTCGACAGCTTACATCTACATTATAAAAAATGCTATCGAGAAAGTTAAGTGTGAGTATAATTCCACGGTGCATTCTACCACGAAAATGAAGCCAAAGGACGTAACGGACAATCGCCTGCTTCAAACAGTGTTTTCCAACACGAAGAAGAAAGATCCACGAAAACGTAAAGCTAACGTCGGTGACATTGTGCGAATCTCCAAGCAGAAAGGTATCTTCGAGAAAGGTTTCACTGCAAACTGGAGTCCCGAACTTTTCCGTGTGACACATGTTCGTGAATCAGAGCCTAGGACCTACTACCTCGAAGATTTGTACCACAAACCTATCCATGGAGGCTTCTATGCCGAAGAGATTCAGCCTACATTGTATCCCGATACGTACTTGGTGGAGAAGATTATAAAACGAAGAAATGGACGGTCTTACGTCAAGTGGTGGGGCTTTCCACCTAGCTTTAATTCGTGGGTGGCTGATGCGGAAATCGAGAAATCCAAAAAACTTTAGTTATTTGTCTGTGTATTTTTTTTGTACTTGTAGTAGTGTAGTATGTATGTAATAAAAGTTTTTTTAAAAGAACTTGCAGTGTTTTTTATTTTCTCAAACCTTACACTTTAGTGGTACTTTTTTAAAATATTAATGTTGTTTTGTATCGACAAGGGATCGAACCAAGGACCTTAGTCGATCCAATCAATCAGTATATAGATTACAAATTTATTTAATGTATTTTGGAACTTTTCCCGAATTTCTAGCTAAATAATTACGGATTTTCAAGATGGCGTCCAAATTTAAAGATGGCGGGTGTCACAGTAATAAATGATTACTGCACTCTAGCGGATAAGAACTAAACTAACATGGCGTCAGCGCACTCTCGCCGACGAAAACAAGATGGTGGTCTCCAGCAACGAAGACAAGATGGCGGACATGACGTCATACTAGGTGACGATATATGTGCTTTAAGAAAAGTGGTGGGGGTCAGTCTGCATGCGTCCACTGTGAGGGAAGGATCGGTCGCCATTTTTAATTTTTTTGCACTCGTCGGGTTCGAACCGAGGACTCCGAACTCCGTGGCGTAAAAGTACTATTTTTTATAAGTATTTTATTAAAATTTTCATAAAAGAATATTTTTATAATTTTTAAAAAAAAATTTCATTAAAATCGGATAATAAATAAAAAAGTTAAAGATGGCGACCGTAAAGGAAATTGCAACGGTGACGTCATCATTCAAAATGGCGGAAAACACATCACCGGAATTTTCGAGAACACAATGACGTCATCCAAAATGGCGGATCCAAGATGGCGGATCCAAAATGGCCGACGGGGTCAAGGTCAAGGTCAAAGGTCAAGGTCACAACCATACAAGATGGCCGCCGTGACTTCACAATCCAAGATGGCGGACCGGCTCTCGGCTCCACAGCCTTAAAGCCTGTTTCCGGAAATACTTTACTATACTACTGTCAATGTTGCTTGTTCTTGTTAGGATCGCCAGATAGCAGCACAAATCTTACTCACGCGAGGTATTTCGGCAATAACACTGAAACATTGCAAACAGTAACATATTTATAAAGTGGTATCATAGAAATACCAAAACGAAACAAAGGGTTTTAATCTCCAACCCAGACGCTCGTGGTGCGCTGGGGCCGAGATAAAATTCGTCGAGAATATTTTACGTTTTTATGTCTTCCAGTGCTTTAAATGATATGCAATTGTGGCCCCGGGCACAAAATTTTATTTATAATTCATTAATAATAACGCCCCTCGCGATAAACAAAGGAAAATATGTATTAACGAGTGCCTGGTTGCCCCGGAAAGCGGATAGATAGCGCGATTCGTTAAGTTCGCGTCTGTCACCGTAGATGACAGCACCGTAGGGGAATAATATTATTTCGTTTCTATAATACGATTTTATAACAAATATGCACCCAAAATACACCAAACTTATTTATAATGTGTTACAATATTTTTTTAAACATTGTGCAAACGATCCCGGGTGTAATTTGAATTATTATGTGTAACTGTAAAACACCATTGTTCGTACAAAAACGTATTTGAAAATTCAACATTACTTTTAAATAACCGTACCGATTGTGCTGAAAATCGGTGAAGATCGTTAAATTACATAGTATTAATAATTCAAACGACGAAAACATGATTGACAAGTCAAATCGATGGTTGTCCAATCGAGTGGAAGAAAGATGTGGCGCAAGCGTATAATGAGCGTAACGGGACACATCGTAGTGGGACAATGTGCGTTACGGGACACTTTTTTGTGCGTGCATCCGGCGTTCATCGATTTATTAGACGTTGTCACGTCAAAAACTTTGTTATAATTTATAAATTCTAAACTCTTGCGCTTACTCTTGAAGTCTTCACAAAATTGCATTGTTTAAGTTTTTTATCATTAAGGTTAGTTGACAACGTGCAACAAAAATTATTCAATTTTCTTTAAAGTAACAAATACTTTAACGTGTAATATTTTTTTAAAAAGCTTTAAGTTAAAAAGATCTGAAATAAATTCTTTCGCAGTTTTCTTTAAACTGGTTTTTAATTCAAAACTAACTAAAGCTCGACTCTATTGTTTGCTTATAAATAACCAGTGTACGCCTTCAACTATAAAAGTAGCGTGTATCACCCATTGTCGCTTTATTTCTTGGGTTCGTGAACCTACAGTCTCTTTTCCTCTCCACCAAAATTGTCCGATACCAAATCCATGGTCACCAATGAAATTAAAGGTAAATAAACTCAGAAAGGATAGTAAAAACGTTGGTAGCCCGCCACTATAGCAGCTGGAAAACAACGCAATTAACGGCAATCACCTGCGCGGTCCCTAATGACTGAGTCTGATACAGGACACTTTCATTTTGCCAGCAGCCAGCCCCTCTTCTACCAGTGAGCCTCCCAAATTATATCTCGCCAAAACGTCTATTTTCACCCTCCCTCCCCCTCTAGGGGACACCACCAGGTCCCATAAACCATCCTCCCTTTTCGGCGACCCGACCGGCTTATTCGCCTGGTTTTCCCTTGACGGGTCAACGCGTGCGTACTTCCACCGGCCCCCGCCAATGAGATCGGAATATTCCTGGCCCTACCCCTTCTCAATGCGGTCACCCCTCCCCAGACCGTGTAGCCGCGCACATTCGTGTTATTTTCATGTTGGTCCACCCCTGTCTCTTCTTCCGAAACACACCCGCGTCCTCACACCGACACACACTATCACTCTCGGGCTGCATGTGCTGCATTGGCCGCTCTTCTAGTTCCTGCATTTTAATAACAGTTCTGAAACAACACATTTAAACTAACGCCCGACATTCACCCGCCCCCCACCCATGAGGTACTTGAAGCTGCCAGCGCCTTCCCCCAGCAACCCCCGTCCCGACCAAGGGATTTAAGTGACAGCTACACGTCCCTGTACGATGTACCTCTGGACGAGACCCGGAATGTGTAAACAAACACAGTGGTGGAGTAAAAATATTAAATAATATAACGTGTAGGAAAATCCACACTCGCTCTGTGAAACACTCTCCGAATTAAAAACGTGTCACACAACGAGGATTATTTTTTATGATGCCATCACTGTCACAATTGCTGTCTCATGTATACCGGTGTGCCTTTTATACATTTTTTAAATATCATTTCAAACATGCAGATTTATATCTGTATCACATAGTTGTATATTATTACTTTCACCAGTTAATATTAGGTGTTATATTTTCAATAATATATATTTATAAAGATTATTTTAATTGATTTTTACTGATAAATAGATAATTTGTTTTAATAAATTCTGCTTGATGACAGCTATCGAAATTTAGGTTACATACTTGCAAGGAAGTAAAAAAATGTTATCCCTCTTTTAGTGTTTTTCAGAAACATTATCGAAAAGTTACCGAACCCCAACTTTTCCAAAATAGAGAATGATTTTTTCACCGTTATCTTGTACAAATATTTTTTTTCTTACTGAAAAAATCACGGAAGAAATAATTTTCCAGCTTCATCAAGTTCAGTTAGATAATGGAAATGTTAAGTGATTCAAACTTTAATATTCCTCTAAATACGGAAAATAAATAAAAATATGTGCTTTATTTAGAAATTGACACATTTAATAGTTGATCAAAAATGTTTCAATTTGTATGGTAACATATTTGAACGTTAAAAAACCTGAAGAGAGAAAATATACGGAAACTTCAGTTCTTTTTCAACTAACTTAAACATGTCTTGATTTTTCGATATTTTCCTTGTGAAGGTGTAAGATTTTTAAGTTTTAAATTTCGTCTTTATACCTGTAAAGATATTATTATGCTTACACAAGAGAATTAATTATCATATTCCCTGTCTGAGTGGGTTATATATAAATATGTATATTCTACAATCTGAGATTCAAGCACTTATGTATAATTTGATGCGTTGTCATACAGAATGTCAATAATTATGATAACATAATAATGAAACAGGTTTTAAATTCTAAATAATTCTTCTACAATAAAATTTACAAAATATTATTTCGTCTATGTATGAGTGAGATTTCGAATCTACTTCTCATTTTATTAAACTAGTTGTATTATTTAACATAGTTTTAGAATTGCTCTGTTATAACCTTATGACTGAATGAATGCTATTATTAAAATTTATAATGCAGGCACCTAATTCAAACGAGCGAATCTATAAAAGAAAGGTAATATATAATACTATAAAAAGATTTATTCTTGTTTATATCATATATATGCATATATGTACATTAGCATCTCGTATACGGCTATAATGATTTGGTTGAAAATTTTTATTTTTATTAAGTTTTGCTTTTCAAGTCTATGTAGGTTTCTTCCCTGAACCAGTAGCGAAAAATATTCCAGGATATCATTGTCTTGAGATTTCAGAAAAGTATGCAGTTCAGAAGTGCATCTGCTACGGCCCAATTTCGAAATGCAATGATTCATGTTTTATGTTACACTGATCGAAACCTTGTCTGTACCTGCCTTTATATAGAGGTAAGTCTTTGACAATAACTAGGAATCTGTGTTCGTTTTTCCAGCACAAGGAACACATGTCTTTGAATTACTGAAATGCCACGTCAGTGTTTATGTGATAGTCAAAAGCATGATGTAAATTATGTTCGTCCATGCGAAACAAAACTATGACATTCGCATTGTCACGTAGCAGATGCTTCGTAATTAGACTGTATGTTTGACACAGGTAAACACAGTCTACATTGGCGTATCTTCCCATGGAAAAGTACTTTTAAGTTAAGCCTTGCTTCTCACACATTACATCGACGAAAAGAAACACGTAAATGGCTCTCGCTTCGCTAGGAGGCACAACATCTGCATTATCATTAAATGGAAAATACTCCATGCCATCCACTGATTGTATAACCGTAGCTAGATGATGGTACATTGCTGCTGCAACGATTTGGAATAGAGGAACACATTTTCAAACCTAAGGCTATTTGGTTCTTCCAGCAAACTCAGCAAAACACAAGTTTTGCTGTAGTTTGGCGGGCCAGCCATTATGCATCGTACAGTAGAAGGTAGCAGTAAACCATGTCGCAATTCACACGCACTAAATACGTCATCTTGCGTAATGCGCATGGGCAACAATCACACTTCTTGCTTGATGACATTCATTGTACTGTCAAAATACATTTATATTTTCGGTTTAGTTATATGTAATGATTTGAAGAAGTAAGAACAAAATACACATCTGTGTAGGACTTGTACAACTCGCTGATAAATAATATGCCTTTTGAACTACACATTTCAGGCTACATATTCTGTGGTCAGGAACGAAACTAGCCAGAAGTGCTGTGGGCATTAAATCTCTTTGATGAAAAGTGCAGTAGCACAATATTGCCTGTTCCCTCAGAAATAAAGCCTACTCTCGCGCGCACAAGACTGGGCCAGCAGGCTAAAACCCAAGCAAAAAAAGATACACTTTAAACAATAAGGATTCCTGATTCATATCTACCACTACTTTTACCTGCATTGGGCGTTCTCGTCGGCCTCATAGGTGCTATTAGTAGTATTTTGCGGTCATACAAAACTCCCAAGAATGGGCGCAAGCAGTTTGAGGAATCATGTGGATACAATGCCGGCATGGAAGCCATTGCCGTGGATATAAATGACACACAACATTACCTACGACCCCATAAAGCAGGTAAAGTCATGAGAAAAAAACGAGTGAAAAAACCTAAGTTCTCTGCTGAAACATTCGCTCACAAATGTAGATTTAATAAAGTATGTTCGAAAACTGAAAATACATCATTTCAGAGGATTTTTTATGCGAGACAATTTACCTGCAAAGCCAAAGATTCGTGAGTGTACCATTATTAATTTAGATGTGTCTACATGCCATGGAATGCACTCGATAGTATACATAAAGTCTGGGGGGGAAAAGGCCAAATACTACGACAGATTCGGTAGTTTTAGACATTTAACATAGCTAAGATGGTACCTGGGCCAAACCCCTACATTGTACTATAATTATGAACCGAACAGTCCCTTAAACAAATAAACTGCAGTCACTCGTGCCTTCGATTTGTAACTTAAAAACTTAGCTAATAATATTTTTCTTTATAATAAAACTGTACAGTTATTAAATTAATTCAATAATGTTGAGAACACTTACAATGAGAGACACAATTCGGAGTTGCGGGCTGTCCAAGTCTCGCCTTTGTAGTTGGAAGAAGAATGGTGTATCTGACTCGCAGATTTTTAAACATAAATGCTGTACCAAATATCGACGAAGATAACTGCAAGATCTGCTTCCAGAAAAGTAATGGGACCACTTAGAAATACATTTAACTGTTGGTTCGTACGAAATTGACTACATTGCAAATTACATCAGGTAAAGTTACTACCATATATAGACCTTCAACTGTGTGTAAACCTAAACACCCAAACAAGCCTTCTAAAATGCAGTGAAAATGTCGACTTTACGAAACCTGGGACCAAAGGTACGATGTTCAGAAACGAACCAAATTGCATGAAAAACATACGAATCTAGACGTGAATATCATACGAATTTATTAAAATTTGGCAAGTGGAACATATCTCCCGCCAGGATATAAACTGGATGCAGAGCAGCGAAGTGTATTTAAATTACAGTCTTTCTGAAGGGAACACACAAAGTTATCATCAAAATCGTTGACCAGCGAGCATGCTTGGTGAATTTTTTAAACGAACAAATTACACTTTTTTCTGAACTAGAAGCGATGGGCATAAAGTTTGTGATACCAAGCAGTCATAAAAGAAATTACAATGGCATGCAAAACACCAGCTCTTAATTCTACATAGGTGCGTTAACACCTGATGTGATAGGGTAAAGTTTCTTCTCCGAATTGGGCAAGTGCCGAATAAATATGAAAGAAGAAATTCTGAATGTGGAAGGCCCTGTCATTTTTGATGACAGCATTACGAAACAGGAACAGCATGATTACAAACCTTTCCTGCTCGGCTTGTATACACTTATTTCTGAAGTAGGCATTGCTGTACAGCACCAAGAAATCTGTACTTTACCTTTGTAGTCATTTATCCGTATAAGACAGATGGCACACATCAAACAACGACGACAAAATCCTGCAATGTTATTCACCTAATAGAACGCTTTACATATGTACTCAATGTCATCGAGATAGACTAGACGAGATATGTAAACTTTCGCTCATGGTGAATAAATTGTCTGCTGTCCATGTTTATACAATATATATTTTTATTTCTATATAATATAAAAAAATCTTCTTTCCTAACTTCATTGATTTCGATTGTCAATAAACTATACGATTTTTAAACTTTATACTTTTATTAAAAAAAAAACCTGTAAAGTATTGTTTCCATATTTATTTGTTGTTCATACTTAGTCTACTTTACAAGTTGCATTAACGGAATGGATTTTTGTGAATCGTTGTAAGAAACAATCATTTAAGACTTAACTGCTTTTTTTGTTGTGACGCACAAAGGTTTGCGGCGGTGAACTTTTGATATGTTACTGAGAAATGTTGAGTTGGTCGTTGTACGATATTTCAGCTTTTGGATAATATTCTGTACGTATAGTAAAAAAATTTTTATTAGGAGCGAAAATCGTCGAAGCACGAACACTTTTGGCCGCCGATCGGAACGCTCCAGCAGTCAGAATAATTGTACCAGATTTTCAACAAATACACCAATTTAAAGCTTACTAAATATGCAACCTCCTTAATTCAATAAATTTTAACGTCAGGCGTTTCATATTTTGTAATATATAATTTCGTTCCTCATAAATTTGAATAAAATCCTTTCGGCTATTATTATTCACAATAGTCCATACTTAGTAAAACATGCTGAGACATTTGTTTTTAAATTTTGTCATGTAGAAAAGTGTTTGTAGTTAATGAATTATGGTTTAGTTTACTGTATATTAGGTACTATATTATTAACGTTTACGGATTGCAATATTGTAGAGTGTTCAAGAAGCTATAATTTAGGACATAATTGCACGTTTTCGGTGTGGTGCACAAGTTTTGCGGAAGTAAACTTTACTTGTGTTACTGGAAAACGTGAAATTTCCACTTTACTAAATTTAAGTTTGGGTACAATTTTCCAGAGACTAATAAACGTCGATTTCGTGCAAGAGAAAGTCGTCCAAGCTGTCGCAGAACGTACACAACACTGCTACGCTCGGAACACTCTAGCGATGAAATCATTTTCGCTAGTCTCTTGAAAAATATGTCTCTTTAAAGCTTAAGAAATATGCAACAAATTTGTAAAAGTGTTTTTTACATCGAAATCTTTGTTTTTATTTGAATTTTGTTTTTATATCCTTGACTGAGATAAAAAAAATCTTATTTCACTATCAAATTGATTAATATATTACATTTAACATTCGAAACATTTTTTAACATGAAGTATGTAAAATCGTTTCTAGATTATTTTGGTAGGTTTTGTGGACAGTCGGCGTCAGAAACTGAATTCATGGGAAGCATTTTAATAGACTACTTTATGTCGCTGTCATCTAGGAATTAACTGCACTTTTTGGGTGATGCGCACAAGGTCTGCAGCGGTAACCTTTCGGTATGTGAATAAGCGTACTAGAATCTACTTCTGTACAAAAATTCATTTTGGACAAATATTTTAGAGATCGCAAGCTTTCGTGGCCATTGTCTGAAGTAGCTTGTCTTCTGGGTTGTAGTCGCGTCCAATGCGAATACATCACCGACGTTTCTGTCGACATTGCAGTCGCCATAATGAGGTTGAAACCTTTGTTTCGTGGGCCAGCGCTGGCACGACAGCGGGGGACCCTGCGTCCCCCGACATCGCGCGGACTCCAGCTCGCCAAGTGCGGGGCTCACTTAGCCCCGGGCCGCTCACCCCGCTCACTCCGCGGCCCGCACCGAATACAAGCGCCTTCCGGACATCAGTCACTCTTGAGCGCTGGCAGGTCACGAGCGGAACGAGAGCGGCCGCCGACACACGCAGCACGCGCGCAAAACGCTACAAACACCAACCTTCTCCTGCTTTCTTCGCGGCCGTTTTTATCAACTCGGCCAGCCTTCGGGCCGCGGCCGTAGACCGCATGCCATTTGACCCACAGTTAGTAGACGGACAGTCTTGTCGCCGGAAATCCGCAACCCCATAAAATATATACTTATAGGCCTATATTCTCACTGGGAAAATACAGCACGTCCATAAAATAATGCCCCAGTTATAAATTTCAATACTAACTATGCTACTGCAAGCATTGTAGAGTGTTGGTTTAAGGTCACAATCGAAGAGCAACTCAAACAGATTTAGATAAGCGCGTGCTCTTGTACTGCTTTGTTGTTTTCTCGCTTGCAGCGCCACCTATGTTGAAATAATGGCTCTTTCCCCAATGCGATTATTTCCTTTGGGTCTTTATAAAAGATAGTATCTACGCTCCACCGCTAACTAATGATTTGCCAGAGTTGAAACAGAATTGAAGAGGCTATTGTTTCCATTACTCCGGACCTCTTAACAAAGTTTGGGAAGAATTGCACTTTAGGTTGTATGTGTGTCGTATAAATAAAGATAAACAAATAGAACATGGGGAGGAAATAAAACAGTTTATTTTAACATTAATTTGATTTAAGATTTGTTGCAAACTAGCCTAAATTAAACGGTTATAAACCACTGAAATTAAGACATTATTTTATTGACACTCTGTATCTTAACTATTGCAACGGGCATTGGACCAACAACCACAAGACCGAAAAGTAATATTACCGACAGTTATTTAATGACAGTCATTTCTCTGACATTTCTGTCTAATGATTTTCGGTCTGGATGTTCAAATGTCGGTCTAATAACTTTTCGGTTAAATGTGGCGCCGGCACAACGCAAATGTTTCTGTAGCTTTAACCGTTCACGGACAACGTTTAATGTGTCCAGTTCAGTGTACTGACATTCTGTCGTTTTTCTAGCGTGCCTGAGTACATGGGAGCGAGGAGTTGCGGGTTCAAGTCCCGGATCAGACTTCGTGTGTATGTATTTGTGATATTTAGTGACCCTACAAGGCCCAAACATTTACCAAACTAAAAAAAAATTAAGTTAAGATAACAGGAGTTTTGGGCAGGTGAGTTACAGGACTCGTATTCGAGTCGGCTAGGTGAGTGATTTATAACTCGTGAGAAATGTACTACCCGCGTCCAGACTTGGGGAAGTGTGGCCCTCCAACTCTTTGGCGCGGAAGGAAGTAACCTTGTCACTCCACTAGAGATAAAAATATCTTCTTCCGGTTTTATTATTCTTACATTTTTGCTGCTTGTAAATATTACATCGCGTGAAATATGCAGTATTGTAATGAATGGGTAAGTGTAACTAATACTTACAAAGGGTTTAACGTAAGCTATGTTAAAAATGTTAAAGATATTTATAACGGGTTTGGTCATGATACGTTTTATAAAAGGGTAACTGACATTATGTCCTCCGTTTTATTTGTTAGGGTGACTTCCAGTGTATTAAAAAGTATGCAAACTTTTAACTGCTAATGAAATGTTAAAAACACGTAAACAAAAATTAAATTAAATGTTAATATTTAACTATATTAGTATCATTAATTTTTCTTGGAAAAAATATACCTAGTATATATTAAATTTCAGTAAGGTCTCTTACTGCGAATGTTAATATATCAAAGGTCAGAAAATAAGATTATTTAATTTGAGAACTCTAAGAATCATAAATATTTAAAACACATGTAAATTAAGTACGTATGATTAGAAGCTTAAAGCACAACACAACAAGAGGTAACTGCCAGAGCATCGCAAAACAAAAACTCCCATAACTACACACACATTGAACAATTATTATTCCATCACTTGCGTTGACTGATTTTCATGTTTTCTTAATACCTCAGTTAATTTATAGATTCGAATTGTTTGAAAATATATTAAAAATAATTTTTGACGTGACAACGTCTAATAAATCGATGAACGCCGGCTGCACGCACGAAAAAGTGTCCTGTTACGCACATTGTTCCGTTACGCTGTGTCCCGTTACGTTCATTGTTTCTTTACGCTGTGTCCCGTTACGCTCATTGTTCCGTTACGCTGTCGGCGAGTGCAGTAATAATAGGTTATGTTACAATTGACTAAAAACTTATGGTGATTCATATAATTGATGATAGATTTATGATTACAGTTTATTTATATGAAAACGTGTTCATAATTATATTTAAACTTTATAGCTAAACGCCAGTTTTTAAAATTAATTACATGTCATCTACACGTGAACTGTTTCGTCGAATGTTTATAAAGTGAAGTGAAAAGTTAATGTGGTTTTTATAGCTTATTATAACAACAATTTCGGCAATTAAGGTTATTTATTCTTGCATTTTAAAAATCTTATTACTAGTATAATTTCAAGTATTTATTATTTAATTATTAAAATAAAAATGATTCAATTTTATTCATAAAAGTATGCAATCATTTCATCAATGTTTTGTTATGACGTTGTCACGTTAAACTTTCGTCCGTAAACCGACTTTACAGACAACAAATTTTTGACTGTTACTACATTTTATGTTTGAAATATATATTTTTTTACGTGGTAAGATGTTTGTTTTGATTTGTAGTAAAATTTCGCAAGTATGATATTGAATGTCTTACACATAAAAGGTAATTAACACAACGTTATTTAGACACCAAGCCAATGACACTTCATGTCAAGACGAAAATGATTATGGCTATGGTCTCACAGGCCATGTGTTATTATTTTTATGTGGCTTTTTCTGTAAAGTTACATTATATCATCCAAAACTGATAAAATCACTTAAAATTATTAATAATTATGTTTACTTATGTACAACATAACAGCTCAAAAAAAAACTTTT
The DNA here is from genome assembly GCF_032445375.1 of Bacillus rossius redtenbacheri. Taxonomy (NCBI): domain Eukaryota; kingdom Metazoa; phylum Arthropoda; class Insecta; order Phasmatodea; family Bacillidae; genus Bacillus; species Bacillus rossius. Next base: position 252,309,122 of record NC_086330.1, read on the forward strand.
ACTAATTTTGCTAGGAAATGTATGAGCTAACAACAGATGCAAGAAAGATATCGGAATAACTGTTCAGGAAAATCCATTCATTTGTAGAAATGACATGAAATTTAAGTAAACGACTAAGTGTGTGACACCGAGCCTTAAAGTCTCAAACTGAAACCAAGTACGGATATCCCTTCTTGTGATAGCGTATTTCTTGTAAGCAAGAGTTCCCGCCGTTGGTGGCGAGTTATCGTTTGACGCTATGCATAAAATGGTGGAAAAAATATGAAACATTAATACCGCACTCTTTGACATAGCAAGTTGTGCACGAGACTCCGAGAAAATATTTGCACTCCTCTGTGAAGCCTGCGCCTTCAAGTAGACGGCTATATTCGCTGCTAGATTTATTTATGTGCTGGGATAGAGCGGTAGTCGTGACTACTAGCGCATGGAAACTTGCGCTGCGTGTCGGCTCTCTCTCCCTGAAGGTGGCTAGCGATACCTTAATTATGAGCACGTGTTTGCTCTCACGCTCCAAGAGAGAATCGTAAGGTGCTCGGCAAAGTTAAGGCAACTCGTTAACATTTCGCTGTGTGCGCTGAATGAACAAGTGCCAGCAGGTAAGCTAGAAGACGCGCGTTATCTGAGTCTGAAACATTATGTTACCTAAACTTTCAGTACGATAATTTCAATATACCGTATTCAACACGCATAAATCAAACTCATGGCTTTCATTGCTACGGGAGTAGGTGTATTTGGTAGGTATGGCGACAGGGGTGGTGGGTGGAGTATTCGGGGATTCGAGACGGCCATCTTGGATTACGCTACTTCCAGTGGCCATCTTGGATTTTACCTTGACCTTTGACCCCGGTGGCCATTTTGTTTTCTAGAACATTCCACCATTTTGTTTTTCTAGAACATTCCGACATTTTGTTTCCTAGAACATTCCGCCATTTTGAGTTTCGTCCGCCATCTTGAAAATCTTTATTTATTATCCGATTTTAATAGAAATTTTTTTTAAAAATTTATAAAAAAATTAAATAATCAAAATTTTAAAATAAATTTTAAAAAATATATAATATTTAATAAAATCTCAATTAGAAAACCTGCTCATCGATCACGCCACTCCTCTACATTATGAATACACGATCTAGCACCGCACTCCTCTGTTACAATGACATCATCATCAAACACCCCACTCATCCCTGTTACAATTTTTCGTTACAACGCATTCTTTAAAATAATTTATTATTAAAATAAAATATATATATCATTGTTGTCTGCCGGAGGCAGCCATCTTATTTAGTGGAGACCAACATCTTGATTTCATCTGATGGTATCATCAAGTGTAGGTTTTTAAAGTACGCCAGTGTATGTAAGGCCGAGTTACTATCCCGTACCAGCATTATTATGACCCTTATAGACAAAAATCCACAAAAACCACAAAATCCACAGCCATTTTGCTGCTGTAACCATCATTTTTTTATTAGTCTTATCATTTATAGGTTTTAATTAAAATATATGTTATCAATAGTATCGTTGTAGATGCGATAGTTAAAGTAATGATAATTAAAAAAAAAACATTTATTAAACCATCTTAGCATACCAGAAATATTTCAGAGTCCTAACTCACAAGTAATATTCTCTTCTCATGTTTGCGTACTCGTGTTTTAAAAGCTGCACGGAAGCAGATATTTTTCATGTCTGAGTATAATTACATTCCTAAACCAGTTTATGTTTGCGTACATGTGTTCAGTCTTTTTAATATGATTCACTTGAGGAATAAAGGTTCTATATTAAAAATAATAAGCAGTATGTAGGTATAATCATTTTTATTGGTATGAACTTTTCTAACAAAAAGTAAAAAATTATACATAAAATTAAATACAAAACACAACTAAACAACAAGGATAGTAACTATACATGACAAAATATATATATACAACAAAAATATAATTTATACAGCAAAACATATACAGCAAAACGTAAACTATACATGACGAAACGAAAATTAAAGAACAAAAATAGGAACAACAAACAGAAAAAATAAAACCATTTACACATCGTCTCCGTTATATCTGTGGGGGAGAGTGTGGATACCATCCTCGCAGATACGACGTTTATCATCCTCCCACGTGATGGCGAGTTTGTTGCTGTACTCACTGTACAGTATGTGCTGCCTGGAGCGAATAGCCCTAACTCCTGCCCTCCTAGTGCGGTGGTCTTGCAGAGCATCCAGGTAATCACTGAATGATATTTTGTTTGCTACTACACAACGCTGGATGCCCTTAGCCTTTTTCTCAACTTTGTCACCACACTTGTATGCATACAGTTTGGCCCTCAGACCAACAAACTCACACATCACCTCTCCCCCACATTCATCCTTAAACTTTCCGACAATCTTTTTGTTGATGGGGGAGAAACAAGGGTGGTCGGAAGGGTGGCAGCTGGTGTCAAATTTTGTCATTAATTCGGAGTCGGCTCTTAGATCATGGTAGAAGTTAGCTGTCGGGATCTCGTACACAAAACTATTGGTGTCCATGTAAGCTAGGTGAATATTTTCCTGATATTTTGGTTTCATTGTACTGTAATGGGAGTCATACATTAGAGTCTTTGATAGATCAAGTACTGCTAGTCTGGCATAGATCTGCTTGTCGAAAATGATGGTCTCATGGTTCAGGTGGACAAGCGTCAAATTCGGCTCGTACATCGTGCGGTCCTTGAAGGACGGACGACACACCAACTTCTTAAAACGCTTCTCGGAGCACACCAACTCCATTTTGAGCCTCCGCCTCTTGTTTTCCATCAGTTTTCCGAAACAGCTGCTCACAGCGAGCTTAAAGAACTCCTTTTCGAATTCGTTGGCTGCTACTTTGCGTTTGTTGGTATATGGTCCTGACCCTAGCATATGTATTCGATAATTTTCGTAGTCTTTGCTTGGAAACATACAGTTTAGATCCGTCTCACTACATTTTTTGTCCTGGGTTCACTTTCGATGCGATGCTTCGTACCACAGGTGTAAAACTCCAGCTTCTAACTGATTACGATATGTATATGTTTGTGAAAACATGTATTAGGGGAGGAGTAGCGCAAAGCATTAAATGTCATTGCGTAGCTAATAACTCCTACATACCTGAGACATATGATACATCCAAGCCATCCACATTCCTGGAGTACATTGATGCAAACCACTTGTACGGGTGGGCAATATCTCTGCCACTTCCAATTCGTCATTTCCAATGGGCATACACTTCCATTGATGTCGTGTCTGTCCCAGATGATTTGCCTACAGGCTTCATTATATAGTGTGATGTGGAGTATCCTCACGAGCTCCACGAAAGTCATTAAGACCTACCATTACTCCCCATAAATCAGTGTCCGCCCGGCTCAAATCAATCAAAGCTGATGGCAACACTTGAAAATAAAAAGCAATACATTGTTCATTATAAAAACCTACAGCAATCAGTATCGCATGGGCTGAGAGTTACGAAAATACATAAAGTCCTCCAGTTTGAGCAGTCGGCATGGCTAGAACCCTATATTCGTCTGAATACCAATAACCGCAAAGCAGCAGCCACCGAATTCGAAAAGGAGTTTTTTAAGCTCGCTGTTAACAACTGTTTCGGAAAACTAATGGAATAAAAGAGGCGGAGGCTCAAAATGGATTTGGTGTGCTCAGAGAAGCGTTTTAAGAAGTTGGTGTGTCGTCCGTCCTTCAAGGACCGTACGATTTTCGAGCCGAATTTGACGCTTGTCCACCTGGACCATGAGACCATCATTTTCGACAAGCCGATCTATGCCGGACTAGCAGTACTTGATCTATCAAAGACTCTAATGTATGACTTCCATTACAGCTTAATGAAACCAAAATATCAGGAAAATTTTCACCAAGCTTACGTGGACACCGATAGTTTTGTGTACGAGATCCAGACAGCTAACTTCTACCATGATCTAAAAGTCAACTCCGAATTAATGACAACATTTGACACCAGCTGCTACCCTTCCGACCACCCTTGCTTCTCCCTTATCAACAAAAATGTTGTCGGAAAGTTTAAGGATGAATGTGGGGGAGAGGTGATGTGTGAGTTTGTTGGTCTGAGGGCCAAACTGTGCGCATACTAGTGTGGCGACAAAGTTGAGAAGAAGGCTAAGGGCATCCAGCATTGTGTAGTAGCAAACAAGATATCATTCAGCGACTACCTGGATGCTCTGCAAGACCACCGCACTAGCAGGGCAGGAGTTAGGGATATTCGCTCCAGGCAGCACATACCGTACAGCAACAAACTCGCCATCACGTGGGAGGATGATAAATGTCGTATCTGCGAGGATGGTATCCACACTCTCCCCCACAGATATGTCGGAGACGATGTGTAAATGGTTTTATTTTTTCTGTTTGTTGTTCCTAATTTTGTTCTTTAATTTTCGTTTCGTCATGTATAGTTTACGTTTTGCTGTATATATTTTGCTGTATAAATTATATTTTTGTTGTATATATGTATTTTGTCATGTATAGTTACTATTCTTGTTGTTTAGTTGTGTTTTGTATTTAATTTTATGTATAATTTTTTACTTTTTGTTATATAGTTTTCTTGAGGATTTTTTGTTTAGAAAAGTTCATACCAATAAAAATGATTATACATGCATACTGATTATTATTTTTAATATAGAACCTTTATTCCTCAAGTGAATCATATTAAAAAGACTGAACACATGTACGCAAACATAAACTTGTTTAGGGATGTAATTATACTCAGACATGAAAAAAAAAATCTGCTTCCATGCAGCTTTTAAAACAGGAGTACGCAAACATGAGAAGAGAATATTACTTGTGAGTTAGGTCTCTGAAAAAGTTCTGTTACGCTAAGATGTGTTAAAAAAATTTTTTTTTAAATTATCATTACTTTAATTATCGCATCCTCAACGATACTATTTATAACATATATATTAGTTAAAACCTATAAATGATAAGACTAAGGAAAAAAAATGACGGTTACAACAGCAAAATGGCTGTGGATTTTGTGGTTTTTGTGGATTTTTGTCTATAAGGGTCATAATAATGCTGGTACGGGATAGGAACTCGGCCTTACATACACTGGCGTACTTTAAAAACCTACACTTGATAATACCATCAGATGAAATCAAGATGGTGGTTTCCACTAAATAAGATGGCTGCCTCCTTTAGACAACAATGTTATATATATTTTATTTTAATAATTAATTATTTTAAATAATGCGTTGTAACGAAAAATTGTAACAGGGATGAGTGGGGTGTTCGATGACGATGTCATTGTAACAGAGGAGTGCGGTGCTAGATCGTGTATTCATAATGTAGAGGAGTGGCGTGTTCGATGCGCAAGTTTTCTAATTAAAATTTTATTAAATAATACATTTTTTAAAATTTATTTAAAAATTTTGATTATTTAATTTTTTTATAAATTTTTAAAATATTTTACATTAAAATCGGATAATAAATAAAGATTTTCAAGATGGTGGACGAAACTCAAAATGGCGGAATGTTCTAGGAAACAAAATGTCGGAATGTTCTAGAAAAACAAAATGGCAGCCGGGATCAAAGGTCAAGGTCAAATCCAAGATGGCTGCTGGAAGTGACGTAATCCAAGATGGCCGTCTCAAATCCCTGAATCTTCCACCCTCCACCTCTGTCCCCATACCTACCAAATACACCTACTATGGATGTTCGCCAAAGGGTAAAAAATAGCTTTGATTGTTGTACGTTTTTATTTGAACCCACTGTCTTTTCTTATACTGTAAAAGATTCGGAATTATTGTTAACAATTTAAAACCACATTTAACCCTTTTTCAACCTCTATGTGTTTAAATTAGCTAAATACGTTACAAAAAAAATTCCATCAAAATTCATTAAGTGAATTTTGAATGATGCCCAAAAAACCGACATCGAGCAAACATACAAACAAACAAACAGCCAAAAAAAATTGTGTGCGAGTCTTTGCACCCGCCAGTGGTGTGCAAATATCTGAACTCCGTCAAGAGCAGATTAATGGGTTCCCACGTTGCAAATAAATTTATATTACGATATTTGGAAAAAAAAAATATAACGTGGATTTTTTTAAATAAAGCCAAGCATTATAAATAACTAAAAGTGTTCATTTTAAGGAAAAACTACAAAAAATTTTCCCCTTTTAATAACTTACTATGATTCTGTTTAATCACCTTACATAACCTAACCGAACCGAACTGAACCCAGCCCAACCCGGTTAGGTTATTTTTTATTTATTTTCTACAATTTCTCTCAAAGTGTAGGCAGAGAAACTCAAAAAACAAAAAGTAAAGTTAGTGCACTTGATGCGCTACAGGTGATTTCGGAACATCTACGTTAATTTGGTGTGAACCGATCCCAACCCAACCCAACCCAGGTAACGTTAGGCTAATTTTTATTTATTTCCTTGTAGAATTTCACCCACAAAAGTGTGAGTTTAATCCCAACAAGTGAGAAGTAGCTGCGTAAGTAAACTATGTATCCGATTAAGATATAGTGATACCAGCTTAACATACAGATAAATGTTATTCTCGTCAGTGATTGAAAGTAATAGTCACGTTATCGAAAACTGGGCGACATTGCAAACCCTTGATAATATTTAATATTACAAAATTTATTTACTCAGAAGGAAATGAAGTTAACATAATTTGTTCAGAAAGAAACTGCTTTAATAGTTCCTATCTCAATCTGCACAGAACTTGACATTATTTTACGCAAAAGAAAATTTAGTTTTAAGTTACATATTTAAAATAGGGGATTATGTACTAGATAAATGTAGCTAACATTCTAATGCTATACTATTGTAGTAGTGCAATTTATGAGACAGTTACCAATAGAAGAGTGTTGAAATCTTTACGAGTCTACAACATCCTCCACTTCAAACGCTTGAACATCAACATTTTAAAAGTTACTAGGCTAAGCAAATTCGATAAAGACGTTATTAAATAAAATCGTTACAAGAATAGTTATCTGTAGTATCCTCTGAGTAAATGGGAAAAAAATACAAGGTGAAATCAAAGCACTTAAATAGGCTGTAAAACAAATGAGAATCTACTATGAAGAAATAAATCGGCACGTAATCGCTGACCACTTTAAATCTTTCCCCATTAAATTCTTATAATAATTACAGATTTTCAAGATGGCTGATGTGGCGTCATAATCCAAGGTGGTGGAGTGATAATATTTAAACACATATTATTTTTTATAATTTAAAAAAATTCCGATTGTCTAGTATAAAGAATACGTATTTTAAAGATGGCGGTCGTAACGTAATTTCAGCACTTAGGTCAAAATTTAAGATGGCGCGTGTGAGGTTACAAAATTTTATTAATTTTATAAATATTAATTAACAATTTTTTATATAGGATTATTAATAAATTACTTGTTTACTCTCCCGGGGAATCTAACAAAGAACTTAAATCGATTAAAAACATTTGAAGTACCTAAGCAATTTTTTGAGATTTTTTTGAATTTTTTGGTCAAGGTAAATGTCAAGGTAAAGGTCCTGATAGCGGCTTATGAAGTCTTGCTTTTTAGGAATTTGTGTTCTTTCTAAGGCAAAAGTCTTTTAAGTGTTTTCGAATTACAAATTTTTGAATTTTTGATGAATGAAACGGGAAATTTTCCCTCAAAACGGGAGTTTCCCCCTCGAAATAGGGAAATTTTTAGGACTTTTGAGTCATTTTAAGTCATTTTTGGCAAATTTTGAAGGTCAAGGTCCTCCAAGATAGCCGCCGTGACGTGAGAGAAGTCGCTCATTGCTCCTAAACGGCATCACAGCCAGAAGCCTGGGCCAGCGGGAACAATTATACACTACTACGCGATAAATGCTTCATAAAGCACAATTTTTTTTTAACTTACGTCTACGTGTTACGGTAAACCATATTTCGACATTTCGTCTTTTTGCGCTGGTTATCCAGTGTGCGTTATTTCCCTTTACGACGCTTTTATTTGAAACTAACCTGCACTCGCGAGTAAGCCACCATCTGTGAAGGAGGAAGAGAGGGGGGAGGAGTTCACCGACCATCCACTTGCCTGCGTCGGAAAAGGCGCGTGTGTAGGGGAAAAGAGAAAAATATCCTGTATTTTTCAAAGCCACGGATAAGTGGAGACAATGAATTCAGTATTCGCTTGTTAAGCCCATCGCGCCGCGACAGCGCTTTTACTACATTTACTTCTTTTCAAAGAAAATATTAAATCCTTTGTTCTACACGCACTGCGTAATTTGTATGGACGAAACGCACTGCCCTCCCAGTAGAATATAAATGTCGGTCCGGAAACAGGCTTCAGGGAGAGGAGTCGAAAAGATATCCGCCATCTTGGATTCTGATGACACGACGGCCATATTGTATGACCTTGACTTTGACCTTGACCTTTGACCTTGACCTACAAATTTTGGCAATATTTTCCAAAAATTTGTAAAAAATTTATTATTTAAAGAGAAAAATTCCCGTTTTTTAAAGAACATTTCCCATTTCATCCTTCAAAAATAAAAATAAAAATTCGAAATTCGGAATGCATCCAAAACGTTTGCGTTTGAAAGAACGCAAATTCCTAAAAACTGCTTAAGACACCTAAAATCAAGCCGCCTTGAGATGCCCCGATCTTTGACCTTAATTATGAACACAAAATCTTTAATTGTTGACCAAAAAATTAAAAAAAAAAATGCTAACGTTAGGCTACTCTCGCCATATTGAATTAAGACGCGACCGTTACACTTTTCGTAATGATCGACTTCTTTTATTCTAGAAACATCCCACTTTTCGTTACGCCCACCATCTTAGATGTGTATGATAACAGCGTTGCACTTTGTTACCGAAGGCATCTTGGATTCGAGAACATTTCAATTTCCATTAGGGCCGCCAACTTGAAAATTCGTCATTAGTATCTGATTTTAACGATTAAAATAAAAAACTTTGTACAAAATTCACTTAATTAAATTTTAATTACAAAACGCATTTACGTCATGTAGTCCTCGGTTTGAACCCGGTGAGAGCAAAAACAAAATTGGTACGACAGATTCTTCCTCCATGGAAGTCACCGACAAACTGACATTCCACCACTAATGCTGAGGTGTCTATGTGTATGTGTGTGTATATATATATATATATATATATATATATATATATATATTTCACCAGATAGTATGACCTCACGTCTGCCTTCTTGTTTCCGTTTGCAGGAGGCTACCATCTTGGATAATAATATCCGCCATCTTTATTTAGTCTGCTGGAGGCCGCCATCCACCATTTTGTTTTCGTATGCTAGAGTAAGGTACCACCATTTTAGTTAAAATTTTATTCGCTAGAGTGCAGAAATCATTTCTTACTGTTGCACCTGCCATCGTGACATTTGGGTGTCATCTTGGAAATTCTTAATTATTAAGCTAAAAATTCGGATAAAATTAAAAAATTCATTTTGAAAAATCTATTAGTTAAATAATGATTAATTCGATTGATTCCTGTCCTTTTTGGATACTTGAAACGTATTCCAAGTATCGAAAAGTTATATTTCCATGGTAGGCACAGTGAAAACATTTTTATTTCGTCAGACAGTTATCTTGCATAGAGTCGTTTTTCGTAGAGTGAATGATTAATAAATTCTACGAAAGGTAATGAGAAACAGAATTTAATATTTTATTTTAAAATTTATTTTAACATTTAGTTACTGTTATCACAGGTCAAGAATCAAACCAAGGACGGAAATCTATCGAGTCAATATTATATAAAAAGTGATTCTTGGAATTTTTCCCGAATTTCTAGCTTAATAAATTTAAATTTACAGTATGGTGGCCGTGACGTTTAGAATATAGAGTAAATGTTATTTTCAAGTTTATGGACAAGGTCAGTGTCATGATTTCGGCGGCTGATGGCGGCTTGTAGATGTGGACTTTAAGCCGCATTCGGACTTTGCGTTCTTTCAAAGGCAAAAATCTTTTGAGGCATTCTGAATTCCGAATTGTTGAATTTTGGAGGAATACAATTGGATATTTTTCCTTTAAAACATGAATTTTTCCTTCCAACTAGGGAAATTTCTAGGTTTTTTTGAGTAATTTTGAGAAATTTTTAAGAAATTTTGAGGAATTTTGAGTTGAAGATGGTAGAATCATTATGATTGGCAAGCCGCCGCCACCACCAAAATGTTAGCCCCATGAGAATAACCCGAGAATGCCCGAAGTCTCCAATTTACACTACTTATAAGAATACCAATTTTAATTTTAATAACACTCAAAAGATAGTGCCACGTTCGTACTGCTTTAGAAAACCAACAAAATGTGAAATATGTTTAATGCCATGTTTGTTCCAACACAATTTTCCTCGCTAATAAATCATAGGTTTTTTTTAAGTTGCGATTATATCATGTTATTACTATTAAAGATTACAAAATGTACTCCAGAATAGTTTCACTCGAATAAAGTTTACTTTGGCACACCAATATGATATTATATCCCTCAAAATTCACGAATGTTTATTTATATTCTGGTGTATATTACTACACATGGGTCCACCATCGTAAAGACTTCGGCTTTTGGCTATAGCAGTTTATGCATGCATGCACATTAGACTTTCATCCCATAAAATTTCCTTTGCGTAATGCGAGCTTATTTCACTGAATTACTTGTGCATACAAAAATTCCATGAGCCTGTTGAAGTATAAATTAAAAAAAGCATGCTATGATAATTCCAGTCTAGAGCGAAATTTCTAAAGTTAGCTTTGATGAATTTACATGCGACGCATTGGGTACTCCTGTTGTTAGTCTAGCCCTGAGGAATCAATAGTACCTACCATCTTGTCAAACACAATAATAGTTAGGTTTTGAAAAAAAAATCGTTTCTCCCCAAAATTAATACTTTTTGTGTATATATATATATGTTTGTCATTATAAACATTATTTTAAAATATACTGCGTTATATTTCGTTTCTTATATTCGTATTATAAGTTTATTTTCAACTTGTCAACAATTGATTTTTCTCATTACCGATGTTAGATGTTTACACACCACATTAGAGTAATGAAGGACTGACTATTTTTTTTTTAATTTATGTTAAGTTTCCCCGTAATATTATAATAATTGCTACTTCTAATATTTTTTTTTTACTTGAGAGAAAATAAAACAGAAAAAAACATGGTTACACTAACGTCGTCTGGGCTGACTCGTGATAAGGAAAAGTAAATTCTGTGCCCACAAAAATCTCAAAGAGGGTTCCTGGCCACGTGGCGGGAGACAAAGCGAATGAAAACAGGATAGAATGCAAAATTCTGTGGGTTTTTTACATAACGGTCACTCGTACATGGTGCTACTGCAGCACTCAGCCCATTGTGTTCTTGATGCCTGAGCATGGACCTGCGTACTGGTAGAACCTGAGCGTGACAGTTATGACTTGGGATGCTCAACTAACAGCTCGTAGATGATGCGGAATGAACATCTGTTGGGTGGTACGTGGATACAGAATGTTTAACACGTTAAGTCTTTGACGTCATATACAGCGAACACACGATATAAAGCAGAAAATGTTAGGATGAAAAGACACTGAGTGATCAACATATAAAAGCACTAAAAATACATGAACACCTGGTTCAGAGGTCGTGCGCAAGTACTAGGCGTCTGAGACGTCTCGCTATGAATGTAGTACATTTCGTTACAATAAGATTCGCCACGATGTCTATATTATATCATATAAGCCGGTAATCGGTGTTTAAGCACGGGCGAAGGCTCCCAAGTACATTTTTCTCACGTGTAAAGACGCGGCCTACAGCAATATCACGTGGAAAATTAATTAAGTACCTACGTAGTAAATTATGTTGAGCGTCTACACCTTTCGTCCGTGGACGGCCCAGCGCGGGCGAAATAAGGAAAAGTACACACGTGCAGCTTCCTGCACGCTTCCTCTCGACTACAAATGTGGAAAAACTAAAATAAAACTCGCGAACGCGCGGTTGCGAACGAAAAATATAAGTTAAGCGGTGAGTTTTTGAAAGCTGCACGAGGTGAGGCAGGCCACGGGACCGATGGAGAAGGATGAGATAAGACTCGCGTAGGGCGTAATGGCGGTCACAAGCATCGAGGACCCCGTGGCCCGCGGTCGCGCCCTCTGAGCCTCCGGCAGCTGCGCCCGACAAGCACGCACTCGGGCTGAGCTTGTGCCCTGTTCGCGTAGTGGATAATATTTGACTGATTAATAAAAACAAAAAATGATGAAATTTTAATTAATAATTAACATTTCAAGGAAAACATAATACAATTTTGTGATTTCATTCAGCGGTTTGATACATGAGGTTCCTGCGGAGGAACACGCATGACACTCGACAGCCGCGCGGGCGGCCATCGACCCAAAGACATCGGGGTCGTTCTCCTCGCTGCACTATGTTACACCACTGTGGCGTTCGTGCACACACGCTACAGGGCAGGCACCGATGTGGCATAACGGCCTGAGCGAAGGAGGTACACTCACGGTTGGCGTCAACATATATCCACAAAAATACTTAAGCGATTGTATAAAAAAGAGTAAAAAGTGTTATTCCAGAAATGAGACTGTTTAGCACCAATTTAGATTAAGTTGAATCTTTAGCAAACTTTTTAGTTTACAACAAGCAATTGAAGAGAAACTTATTAGAAGCCAGGTGGGTAAGTATATGCAGTGACGTCTTCAGAGCGTTACGAAAGGTGCAACGCTTAGAAGTGAGAAGATCGGTAACGTGGCTAGAGGGATGTGCAGTGATGTCTTCAGAGCGTAACGAAAGGTGCAACACTTAGAAGTGAGAAGATCGGTAACGTGGCTAGAGGGATGTGCAGTGACGTCTTCAGAGCGTAACGAAAGGTGCAACACTTAGAAGTGAGAAGATCGGTAACGTGGCTAGAGGGATGTGCAGTGATGTCTTCAGAGCGTAACGAAAGGTGCAACACTTAGAAGTGAGAAGATCGGTAACGTGGCTAGAGGGATGTGCAGTGACGTCTTCAGAGCGTAACGAAAGGTGCAACACTTAGAAGTGAGAAGATCGGTAACGTGGCTAGAGGGATGTGCAGTGATGTCTTCAGAGCGTAACGAAAGGTGCAACACTTAGAAGTGAGAAGATCGGTAACGTGGCTAGAGGGATGTGCAGTGACGTCTTCAGAGCGTAACGAAAGGTGCAACACTTAGAAGTGAGAAGATCGGTAACGTGGCTAGAGGGATGTGCAGTGATGTCTTCAGAGCGTAACGAAAGGTGCAACACTTAGAAGTGAGAAGATCGGTAACGTGGCTAGAGGGATGTGCAGTGACGTCTTCAGAGCGTAACGAAAGGTGCAATGCTTATAAGTGAGAAAATCGGTAACGTGGCTAGAGGGATGGTGAGTAGTGAGCTCCGCACTCCTCACTCTAAGAGAACCGTAAGTAGTGCGACGGTACAGAGCTCATTTATAATTACGCCGCCGACACACTACGTCACACTCGGCCTGCTGACCACCGCTCCTCACTGACACGGCCTGTAGTAAACACTCAAGTCGTATCGCAGCGGCGCATGTCGTTCACACGATGGTATTTAGTATGTTATATATCTTATATATTATTTCTCTAGCCTGTTTTTCTGCGAGATCTTCCATATTCCTTTATCAAATTCCATTATTTACCCCTAATTTTAAAGCTTATCGTTCCAGCTAAAGACAGAAAATAGACCCACGGTCTAAAAATTCACCGCTTATCTTAAGTTTGAGATTTAAAATAATTTAAGAAGAGGTCCTTTTATGTATGCGTCGATTTTTAGATAGATATCGAATCAGATTCAATAAATATCGAATCGGAATTCCACTTGAAACATCAGCGTTTATCTTTCTTTTTTAAATTGAACTTCCGTCATAATAAGCATAACTTATGATAAAGAAAAATTAGAGGATCTTTGAACCTAACCAAAAAATTTCACCAAAAAACCACTTAATCAAAGCTTCTGGCACGTCAAATTTTCTTATAAGTAAGTTATTTTGAAATAACTGTTGATATTTTGTATCACAAACATAACCTACAAACATAGCCTCTTATATATACGTCTCATAGCATCAGTTAGTATTAAAGATTCGTACAACCAAAAAGTGAACGATGATCACATCATTACTTCCAACATTATATTTAAAGAGATTTTGTAAACTCGTATATTATTAGTATGTTTGAATATAATACTTCTGTAAAAAAAATGTGTAACAGATATTTGTACTGATGTGTTCAAATACTACATGTCTTATTTTGTACCAACAGCCGTTTACTTTTTTCTATTCTTCTTCAAAATGTAATTTCTATCAAATGTTTAAAGAATGGAATCCCACACAAAACGATTTGGTGCGCACTGCGGAATTCCACACGGGTCGACTAGTTGCATTCTATTAGTGGTTTTTACCGTTCAAGTGTATTAACGAATATTTGGTTTTGCCGTACAAGTTGATTGCTGAAAATGCGTATTTTCACTTCTAACGCACGTGTCGTATACGCACCCATTTTTAAAGTAAAACTTCCTTGGGCGTGATGAGGGTAAAATATCTTGAAACATAGTTGTGAAACGTTTCTGACGTGAAAACGACGGAAAATAGGTACTTGGCCAAAAAGATATAAAGAGAGCACTATGCTATATATGTTGCTGAACTCGAATTCGTTCTCCTCTTTGTGCGATGATACAACCAGCAGCGTAGAGAGCGATTTTGAGACAGTCTCTGCATTTCCCGCATGAATAGCGCTACCTGTTATGATTTTAAAATTTCGTTCAGAGATTTAGGGTGTTATAAATGGCAGAATAGTTCAATAGTAATGGACAAAGTTTTGCTTAATGGTGTATTTCAACAGTGGGTAATATTTATTGTTAATTAATAATTAAATAATCAATTATTATTTATATCATGAGCAGTTATTTTTAAGTGAGTAACCATTTTGTTAATGCATTTTATTCAGAAAATTTTCTTCTTTCTCTCTTTCACTCTCTTTCTCTGCAGTCTTACCTCTTGAGATATACTAGTTACGAGTCGAGGTTTGAATTGACAAAATGTTTTTACTTCCTTCACGTCTACTGAGCTACACGTGCTCTTTTTTACTATATTATTTTATGTTTCATACACAACCGAAAACAATGTAAATAAAATATGAGAGAACGAGGTTAGTGATTTAAAACCTGGCAGCATTAACCACATGGATATATTTAAATTGGAATTGGTATTTCCACATTCACTCTCCATGCAAGTGAAGGCACGAGTTTCCTGTTTCAACACCAGATTACGTTCAACTTCTAGCGAAGAGAAAAACTGAAATAAATAGATTTAATTAGCCTATAAACTTATGTGATATACGCCGTGACGAGCGCAGAGATATGTGTAAACTTTCCTTTCAAAATTATCCACTTTTCAGAAGCTCTTACACAAATTGTGGAACTATACGAATTTGCTTATTTTTTTAAAATTTGTTACATCATTAATTCACTGACTGGTGACTGGTGATTGGTTTCTGTCTGCAACTGCTCTAAGGAAAATCATACTTCTTTTTGCGTGCGACCTTATATGTCATCATAGTATCCTTAAAACACTGACTGAACAAAAATATATAAATTATGTAACTTGTTGAGAGCTACAAGTATTGGGTCAAGATGAATTGGGAGCTCAGTAAATTATTCTTTGCAAGCTCTAAAATTTTTCCAAACAATTAAAAAAAAAGGTTTGAGATAACCTGTTCCTGTTTTTTTTTTCTAGAAAGAAAGATCTAAAAATTGTACAATACGTGTTTTGATTATTTTTCTCTATTAGTTTTGGGCAGAAAGCACTCACTACGTATATTGTTTAAAATTTCTTACGTTTTCTTATCTTCAAAACCTAAGGTGTGTATAGGTAAAAGGGACATTAAGCAAGGTCAAGTAGAAATTTAACAACATTTTGTGGAATCAGTGATTACCTTGATCTATCATCCCTTATATATATGAGAATTTAAGTATTAATATCAAGCTTAAAAAAATCTTCCGGCTGCCATAACATATTTGTTGTATACAATTACAACATTAATATTTTGTGGCAACAAAATAAATCAGTTAAAAATAAAACACAGGTGTGCGTCTCTGCCACGCGCGTTGGACGTGAAAATTCACATATTGGGGTATAAGAAAATGTAAACAAGTACAAGTATGCGAGTGATCATTTAAGAGATTGAACAAGTATGCGACTGCACAAGTATTCGCGTGGTTTGATTATGCGAGCATGCAAGAAGGCCAGTTTGCAGTTCCTAAAATATGCACGTGTGCTACAGTAAAATATACCATCGAGCGTCTCACTCCAGACTGTCATAGAACTGGTTGCCCTCCGAGCGTCACGTTTTCGCTCCGCTCTGACGAATTTATGTCTCGAATATTCCTGCGGGCTAATGAAGAAGTTTCACTTTAAAGAATAAAATGAAACATGATTTCGCTGACGGTAAAAATACGCTTTGGGGAAATTAAAAAAAAAATCATTTCGTAGGCAATATTAAATATTAGTATTCGGCTGTGTTCCCAAACACCTTGTGCTGGACCCAAAACAATTCTTATGTGTAACATCTTAGTTCTCGGTATACTGCCTTTGGTAGGAGTAATTTCGTGAATATAACGGAAGTCAAGAAACGTAAATGTTTAACCACGGTGCTGCAATATGTGGCGGAAAGTTCACAAAGCCAATGGGAATCTTTATAGGTAGTATTTAATGTTTAGTAAGTTTTAACAAGATGAACAGTATTTTGATAAATAAAAAAAATCAGGTTTTGGTTTATTTTGATGACTTTTTAGCTTTAATCGGAGCAGTTTCATTATAATTTTGGAATTTTGCTCTGAAAATCGAATGCTTCTACAGTACACATAGCTGCTCTAAAATCGAATTATAGCGGCGGGTGCGAAAACTACATTTGATTCGCTTCCAGCAATTTAGCTGAAAACTATATTTGCTTGTATGATTATCACGCTAGGTATTATTATAAAGAATTCTATGTTAAATTGCGTGTCCGAGTTTCGCACTATAAGAATATTTGCTACATGAAAAAACTCGTTTCCAAAATTAGATGTTACACATCACTGGCGAGTTCTGAAAGACGCAGACTTTTGTTTTTCAGGGCACGGCACCGCCGCTAGTGTGATCAGCAGTCGAACGCTTTCGGGTGATTCTTAACCGAAGAAGAGTAAACGAGGATTAAGTTTTAGAAGGGAAGGGACTGCTATATGGAACGTAGTGGGAGGAATTGATCGAAGGTTGAGTTACCCTCGAGCTCCCAGGCTCCACCACACCCGTTGGTTGAATTTAGAATTCATTCTCCCCCTTCCTCCTTCGCAATTCCAAGACCTTTGCTCCGTTTCTTCCACCCGTGTCTACGCGTTGAGGATTCGTTTCTGGCTTCAAAAGGCAAGAAAGATTATCTCTCTCCCCAAGTCAAGACACCACGTCTCTTATCTCTCTCGCCGATCCTTCACGTCTGGGGCTGAATTTTGCTGCCGCGTTTCCTGTGTGCTCAGAGATCGGAGTTTTCAGCAATCATCACGAAACATATATATATTTTTTTTAAATGAAATGTGCTGTATGTCGAAAAAATTAACATTTTCAGTAGGATTAAAATAAATTTTAAATTAAGTGTTTAATATTGCAGCCAAATTTTTCCCTTTAAAGTAAAACTCTTTGGAAAATTTATGATTTCTTGAAATAAAATTTGTCGAGTTTGTAACAAAATGAAATCAGGAAGGCTTTAAATATAATTTCAAATTTATCATTGCAAACATGTTGACTATTTCCCTTGTTATGGACCCATGAGCAATCATCTTGAAAGTGCTATTTTATATTTAAAATTTTCATTATTTATCAAACCAAATTGGTCCAAGAATTCGTTAATTGAATTGGGCGTTGAATATTATAATAATACGGGCGTTAAACATTTACTTCACAGAATCAAGATGTTTGGAAAGGAATGAGCCATGATCTATATAGTAAGGAAGCATCCCAGCATTTGACTGGAGTGATCTCGGAAAAGCCATGGTAACCTGAAATAAGAAGTGAAATCCTCAGAAGAATTCGCGGAACGCGCGCACATGTTTCGAAGCTTAAGCGATTTGTACGCTGACGTCACAGGGTTCGAACGTTTGATTGTTCCTAAAATTCGAAGGCCTACCTAATAGTGGCAACCATTTACCAACTGTAACTTTCCAAGTTAAAACATGTTGTTTGTATCCTAACACTGACGAAAACAATCTCTTTACAAACACAGTTGATGAATAACAATTGTGGAAGGATAAGTGTACATTTGGTACTACTTTTGAGATGTATACATTTTTAAACAAGTTACATGGACTATAGGTGGGTTTTGAATAACTGCCACATGTCTTCCAAGATCCACTCAATTTATGCTCTTCCATTTAAACCTGCCCACACGATACCCATTCCTTACTGGTTTCATGCCTATATTCTGTTAGTGTGGCTGCTCCCGTGTAGGTATCATTTTAGCACCCTTTCAAGGGGTCTGGCTCTGGGTATAAAAGGTTTCATACACGAAGTCTTAGCCAAAACCGTAATAAAACGTGTTCTTTTTTTCTGCTACACCCACGAGCCGAATTTGTCAAGATGGATGTCCCACGTGTAGCAACATAAACACGTATATAGTAATTTTCGTTAACTTAATGGGACATACCAAAAGTATTTGTGTGCCAAATGAAACTTGATGATAGTGAAACTACCCTGAAATATATTTGATAAACTTGAAAGAAGTAATCACAAGCTTTAAAATACGTAAGAAAAATGGATATTACAATGGTGATAACACATATTCTCTATTGCAGAAATACTAGACTCAGTATCGCAAAGATAGAGCACGCGGTTGTAAATGACAAGGTAGAATTTTTGACGAGGTTCAAACCTCGTCACTCGGAAAATATATGATTCTCCGTATTAACAAATATTACTGCATTATAAAAATTTACTTTAAAATTTTTTAATAAATACATTTTATTTATTCATCTAATTGCTATAATATTACTAAATACATAGTTCAGTCCATTGGTATATTATTTTAAACTAGACATGCCTACCTTCTTTACAATTATTTAAATTAAATTAAACACTATTCTCACAAGTTATAAAAATTATTCTCTAATTAAAACACCGAATTTTATAAGGAAATTAATTTCAATAATTTATTAATGATTAAACTAACACTCATAGAAAGTCCATTCCAGTTAGCCCAAATGAAAATGCGATTAGGTTTTCTTTCACTTCATATTTAAGTTTATTCTATGAATTACTACTATCTTAAACTATGGGTGTTTCTTTGTCCCACTTGGTTACAAAAGTTGCTAGTTAAATTTCTATAAGTCGTATATTAAGTTAGTAATAAATTAACATATACAATTATGTGAATCGGCAGCATTTTGATTTATTAAATTGATGTTAGCACAGTTAATAATTTGAATTAGCTAAAGGCCTATGATCTGCCTATAAATGTAATATTAAAAATATATCAATAATAAACTACATTAAAGCAAAACTCAAATAGCCTTATATTTTTTAAATTTTATATTACTAGATTTTGAAACTAACGTAGCAAGGATAAAGCTATATTATTAATTTTAAATAAGCTCGTTATTTGTTTTTAAGTACTAAACCAACTATGTTGTAATTTTTTGCAAGTGAAGTGTAGAACATAGCACAATTTTTGAAACACACATGCTACAATTTTAATATATTTTCGGTGTTTGGTTACATGGACAGAAAAATGTTTATCCTCTCTCGATATATTTTTATGATCGGCAATTGCCTTGGCTGGTTTTCTGTTAGCATTCTCGTGCTCGTCTGTATGGAGCTACGAATTATTTCTTCTCTTGTGCTATACAAACATTTATGCTCAATATATAACCGTGAGTGTAACAAAAGGTACAGCAAAAATTGAGCATTGTGTGGGGTGGGCTTCAACAGCTTCCTTATATATTCAATTTCCCGTTATATTTACCGCCTCCCTCCCCAGTCTTCATTAACCAACCAAGACTTCGAATTTTGGTCTGCGTGGTTCGATGTCGCGGGCTTCACGAAAATCAGATTTCGAGTTCTCGAAACTTCCCTGGCGCGCGCCTTGGGCTGTTATCAGGCGCCCTGATTGGGCAGTTTGACGTCTGACTAACTGGCCTTGCTGCGTGGCCGCAGTCCACAAATCAAAAGGAGAACATATATATATATATATATATATATATATATATATATATATATATATACACGTAGAAGTGAGAACATTGAAACTTTAAGTTCCTAACAAGAAGTCTTCACGTAATAACCGCAGATTTGCATGGCGATGTATGGCATCGTACACATATAGAAAAAGTTCAGTTTTTGTGGCGTTGTTGAGTTTTGCACGATGCTTGAAAAAGTGTTCTCCAAGTTATTTCTCTAAAATATATTGTGCTGGACTTTCGCAATCCTGTAAAAAAGTTTGTTACAAGAAATATAGCATAAAACAATCTTACATACATAAAAAAATAACTACAAATTAAAAATTCAATAATTTACATCTCAAAGCTTTCTATCATAGATTTTAATATATATAAAGCTATACAAACGTTTCGTTATTTAAAAAAAAAACTGTTTATGTCAAGTATTAAAGTAATAATCCCAAATATTTCAAGAAATACAAATATAATTTTCTAGTCGTGACGAATTTCCCACCGATTAAAGTCGTAAAAAAATATTTTTTATGGCTAGTGTGGTTTATCAAAATAATTAAATGTTAAAGAAATAAAAGTATGTACAGATATAAGATAATATGAAACTTTTGTGGAAAGTTAATTTGAAACATTTTTCAAATATTTAATCTTAAATTTTTTTCTAAGGTTTCCAATTTTTTTCCTTGTAAACCTATTGTCATTAAAAACAACAGATTGCTGTATTTCACCGAATTTGCAATTCAATTCAATTCAATAGGTTTTAATTGTCACAATTTGTACACTATACAGTTTTTGGTATTGCAACAGGGCACTCCAGCACTCAGTGCTCTTTTACCTAATTTAATTAGACTATATTTACATTTCTGATATGGTTATTGTAAAAACATGATTTGTTATTAAAGGAAAATTAAAAAAAAAACCTTTAGCAATGTCTTTTTGAGCCTCTTTTGGCTCAATGTCTTTGTTTTGAATCTATACCTAAAACACATTTACACTATATATTATTTACATATTCATAGGAACAAATTGTCTTTCACTGTACATAAAATTAAAAACATGGCTCTAAAATGTAACTATTTACATACATGGCACTGTGGTGGGCGTCCATGGCTATGCACGTCGGTGAGCACTGAGGTCGGTGTCTCTGCCTGGTTTCACACGCGTAGCCCAGTCAGGGTGGCCTGCCAGGCTGGTCATCGGTGATGAGTTTGTGTGGGTATGGGCGTGTTATGTCGTGTTGTCCGATGTTCTGGATGAGTGCGGACGCATGTGAAGAAAACGGGTACCCGCCAGTAGGCCTAAAATAATTTGGCCTAAAATTAGGCTAAATATTTTTAGGCCATGTGACTATGCCAAACAATATTAGGTCAAATAACTTTAGGTCAGATATCTTTATGCCAAACGACTTTAGGCGAAATAATTTTACGTCAAATGACTTTAGGCCAAACAAATTTATGTCCAATGGCTTTAGGCCAAATATGTTTAGGCCAAACGCCTGTAGGCCAAATTATTTTAGGTCAAATAAGTTTCCGAAAATTATTTTAGGTCAAATGATTTTAGGCCAAACAATTTTTGGTCATTTGCTAGAAAGTAACTTTATTTCTGGCAAAAGGAAGTGCTTGCACATTTAGCTCTCTCTATTTCTATATATCTACCACACTCTTCGAACATTCAACATGGCTAGAAAACTTAAAATAAGTATAGCTGATTAAACACTGATGAACTTATTGTGTGGTTCGAGTTGAGTGAACCAGAATAAATTAATAAACAACTTGAGTAAGACTTGTTTAACTATATTTTACTTAGGTGATAGGTAAATTTCCCTAATAAAGAACTAACAGTATCAGTATCAGTATCCAGTACCTAACTGAATACATGCGTAAAACCAACTGTAAACATAACATCAATAAACAACACGGAAACTATCTTTGGTATACCATCTGGCGATCTCGGGTTCGGTCCAGCGGGTGATCCTGTCAAGTTTAGTAGCGTATCAACTGGATGGCGCTGCAGCGCATCAACTTCTATCTTACACTGGCAGAACCATATCTACCGGGTTCTGCTAATTAGCTATAAAATGCTTCAATCAGGCTTTAAAGCAGAAAAATTTGATTGCCACACAAAAATTACTTGCTGCAAAATTTTTTGTAGATATCAAAAACATTTTCCAATACAAAGTCAGTAATTGTAGCCAACATTTTTCCTAGTGAGATGCACCAACTTGTAAAAAAAAACTTTCACTCATCCAGTATTTTTTTGTGTATTTCAATTTTTTCGTCATACTGAGTGCATGCACTATTTGCTTAACTCAACAAATTATTTAACACGTAAATGGGAACCAGTTGTGACATGGATAACAAACTGGCTCTACTTTCTAAGTGACACATAGGTTTCATAAGACAGTAGGGGTTGTTAAAATGCATGTTGCCATTATCAACTGTAGGGCACAGAAAATACATCTTGTTACTATATGTCGGTAATCCAAATGTAACAGCGATAATTGGAAGAATAAAAGACAACAGATAAGCGTAATAAAAGTCTCATCTAAATGACTGTAGAATAATTAACTGCAAACATTACCAGCTATAATTTAACCCAAAGCATCTCGAAAATAATTTCTTTTAGATTTATTGGAAATGTATTTTATTTACGCACTAGTAATTTCACATTAATTTGTGTTTTCTTGTAACCAAAACAATAATAATCTATACTTATAAACACAGTGAAGGATAGTACTTAAAAATAACAAATAATTTGTGCAAAAAAAAATGGTCTTCCAAAAACTAACTCAACTGTTTGTTAAATATTTGCTTTTTGTTTAATTTATTATTTAGTATAATAAATTATAGTATTTTACATATATTCTTTAATTCAAAACATAATGCTATGAGTCTGATTTATAAATGCTACTTTCCATAATCTCTACCAATATGCTATCACTTTCATTTTTTTTACAAACGCGAAACAAGTTTTGATTAGTGAGCAAATTTGCAATTAACAGCTATAATAATATTGTAAACTGCAATTCTGTGTGCATTTTAGAAATTTTTGTATGTCTAAATAAATGGTTGTAAATTATTGCTCTATAAACGCTACAACTCAACATATAGCATAGCTGGCAGTAGGTAACTAAAACATTCTACTATTTGCTAGAAGTACCTGTTAAAAGATCAGAGTTAATTATTTTAAAAGCAGTTTTAGGCCAAATACCTTCAAGCTAAATTATTTTTGCCAAACGACTTTAGAGGAAATAATTTAAGGTAAAATGACTTTAGGCCTAATATGTTTAGGTCAAATGACTTCAGGCCAAATACGTTTAGGCAAAACGTCTTTAGGCCAAATAATTTTAGGTCAAATAAGTGTCACAAATTTATTTTAGGCCAAGTGACTTTATGTCAAACAATTTTAGGTCAAATGACTTTAGGCCAAATAACTTTATGCCAAACGAATTTAGGTAAAACTATTTTAGGTCAAATTACTTTAGGCCAAACAAATTTATGTCAAATGGTTTTAGGCCAAATGTCTTTAGGCCAAATAATTTTAGGCCTAATGACTTTAGGTAAAAAAGGTTTAGGCCAAGTGAATGTTCTGAAACAGTTGTAGGCCAAATATTTTAGGCCAAACGACGCGCTCCCAAGAAAACGTTTAATAAATACAATATACGGAATCAGCAATGTAATTTAATTGTTTTTTTTATATTGTCCCAAGCATTCAAAGATTTTATTTTCCTTTTGCCTTATTTCATAAAGATTTAGTTTTCATAAATTATATTATATATATATATATATATATATATATATATATATATATATATACTAGCTGCCCGACCCGGCTTCGCACGGCTATACTACAGGGAAAGGAAGACCAAATATCACATTTACAGTAATAATAAATTAAATACCATGGCAATTAATTTATTAGAAGATTTTTTGATGTATCGGAGAGAAAACGAATAGCACCGATGGTTTCCCGACTCTAGAGCACGCAACGTACAACTGGTGTACCCGTACTTCGCTTCGGCAGTCTGCAGGCAGTACACTCTTGCGCCGCTCATTTTATATGCCCCTACTTGCGGGTACACCACTGCAGCGCCTCGAATGGAAAAAGAAATCAAAGCGATGCCCGTTGCCATGTTCTGTTCAAACGTTTTAAATTCGAAAATTTACAGGAAATTTCCCTGAATCTAATCGCAGCGTCATCTGCCGGGTCGAACTGAAATTACTATAATTACTTTAAGATAGTATAAATGTTATAATGTTATAATTTATTTTACAAACTTATATTTTTATCTTCAAAGAGACATCAATACGTCATAAGTTGCATAGAATAAAATGAGAACTAACAATTTAAAATTGTACGTTAAGTTGATTGTTATGAATGCACGTCTATACATAATTAAAAGTAATGAAAAATCGTGTTAAATACTCACTTTGATACTGCACCTTACATATTTTGCACAATGTATATTTTTTATTACATTTAAATATGTAGAATAAAATGAGAACTGACAATTTAAATTTGGAGGTTAAGTTGATTGGTATTGAATTCACGTGTATACATAATTAAAATCACGAAAAATCATGTAAAATACTCACTTCAATACTGCACCTCACAAATTTGCACCTATATTTTTAATTACACTTTAAAATGTTATTTCAATAAATAATAATATAATAATCTCAATAACCAATTCTATTTTAATTTTAAAGTAATAACAACAATTCATAAAATCCATCAAAAAGATTAACAACAACACATAAATAAATACACAACACACATATATATATATACATATATATATAAATACTGTAAACCTAAACCATTCCAAGATCAACAACAATTTATAAATAAAAAATTAATTAAATAAACATTTTCCAGTGGACCAAATTGTGAATCTAAACCATCCTCGAACCCCCGTGAACTCACACAAAAAATTTCATTAAAATCGGTCCAGCCGTCTAGGAGGAGTTCAGTGACATACACACGCACACAAGAAATATATATATAAAGATTCTAACATCAAGTTTTTAGAATTAAATATATTTTTAATTTGGGGGTTAAACAATATTATTATTATATTTTGTACAACTATTTAAATGCACATGACACTGATTTTCAGGTCACTGTGCCTACCTAATTGTATAAAATTTTTGTTAGACCTGAATAAATGTTTATGCTATTCAGGCTATTCATGAAAAGGGAAAGTGTTACAGCACAAGTCTACGCGTGGCTGAACTTCTAAGATTGTGGTAGGTTCAGAACTACTTGCATCTGTTATCTAAGTTCTCATATATTTGGATAATGCCTAGAGATATGGTCGAACCCGTGACTTTCAACATAAGCATCACGTGTTAGATATCAGGGCCACCAACGGCATATAATTTTAATGTGTCGCGTTTAATTCGAGCACATTTATTTTACAAAAGTCCTACTTTAAAATTAATGCAATGTATTAGTTTCTTAGCAAAGTTATTTTTTTAATTATTTTTATTTACTTATGTTAAACACAATAACTTTTTTCAGGAAATTAAACACTCACAAAGGCAAGGTGGTGTGTGAGTGCTACAAGTATACTTATGCTACGTGCGGTATTGTAACATCATTTTTTATATTATGAAAGATAGTTTAAAACTGCCAAAACATAATAAATTGATCAAAATTAATTATGTTTGGCCTCTATAAAATGTTTTAGGAGCCATAAAAATTTATTTATGTTGCAATTAATTGTATTTATATTAGGTATGTAAAAATCCTTGCATTGTTGGCTTAGCAGCACTCCATATAATATTCATTTTAATGTTATCAACATTTCGAATAAGAATTTCACCATTGACAAGCATTCTATCACTACCATCACATATTTTGATTTTGCTAACGAGAAAATGCTGTGTAACCAAACCAGCTATGTAAATTACTAAAATTATGTGAATTTACAAAAATTTCTATGTCATTACTGCCACAAAAAAATATATATATTTTCTCGACAAATAATTTAAAAATAAAAATATATCTACCTATGTTTGATTTATCAAGTTCAATTTTTGTTATTTGTTTTATATACGCACTTATAAAAGTAAAATTAATTATTTTCAATACGGATGGCTGTTTTGAGTTATAATACATTTATAGACTTTTTAAAGAAATGTGCACTTCAAACCAATAAAGGTTTGATCTAAGTTTTTTTTAGTCAAAAGGATATGGTAGTAAAGTAGCATAATTTCAAATCAACGGGTTTAGGTATAACTTTTAACAAGGCACGTGGACAAAATGAGAGTGTGTTTGGCTGTGGATGCAATACGTTTTGTACAAGTTTCGTTACTGTACCATCATTGTTCACGAGAGTTCGTGTTGTGTTGAAAGTAAATAAACACGGCATTCGTAAATTAACAGAGGTAAACGTTCGTTGGCGAATGTCTCTTGATGGTTTGGAAATATTATGAACATCTGCTGTGGCCTAAAGTGAGGAGAATTCCAGTATGGAGTTTTTTTCTGGATATATTTATGGAAGAACTGAGATCAGGATGGACGTACCGGGGTTCCAGGCCTTAGTCTCCCGAATGAAAGTTCAACATTTACCATCGAGCCATCCTCTCTTGGTCTTCCTTCTTTATATATAAATGGATGGAAACTGTCTAACTCTCAGGATTTCATGGCCAAATATTCGATTACATCAGACTTTTAGAATATCGAGTACCTCAATAGAGAACACAAAACTATCTGTCAAACAAAACACATATTGTTAGAATTTCCCCCCTGAAATGTACTAAGAACTTTGGTTACAAATTATCCAGAAAGCATTTCTGATTTATTTTTATCTTCGAAATTTTACATGCGTTGAGTTAACGTAATTTGATAATGATTCGTAGTGACAAAATATTCAAAAACCTGTTGAGTCTACAGCAAAAACTTTTTTTTCTTTCTCGTTTGTGATTACGTAACAAAGATCTCTAAAATTAGAACCCGGAGTAGTTTCTATGAAGATCCATTTATCTGAGATAACGAAGAACCGATCGTTTATTTCATGTCAAATCACTGTTCGAAATTTCGTAAATTAACTGTAATTTCTAACGGTGCACAACCTAAATTTATGAGGTGCAATCTCCTTCGAAAGAATTTTGGTGTAGCATTAAAACTTTTTTTATAAAGTGGATAGTGTTGGTGGAACTTAAAACCCAGTTACAGTTCAGCACTGAGATAGTGCAATATTATCGTAAGAGCTAGTTAAGTGTGGATAACGTAAAATACAAATTATATTTTCTTTGTCCTATGTCCAGTCCTACAGAGAAGAAACTCTGGATTCGTCAACTGCTTGGAATTCCGGTTCGGTTCCCCTCCGTGGAAATAAATAGGGGTCTATGTGCTCTAACCTTTCAGAATGCCCTGTTGCAGCCATCTTAAAAGGAATATTTACATCTAAAAAGCCTGGTGTCCTTGCGAAGTATTTACATAAGGTCGTTTACAGCCGAGCTGTGATTAGTCCCTGTCGGCGGCCATGAACAGTGAAATATCTTGCCGATCAGGATGAGAAACTCGTCATTAATCAACGGACGTAATCTCGACTCAAAACCTAAGAAGCATAAAAAAAATTGGGCGATTTGCCCCCACGTGCGTTTGAAGTGAAAATTTACACTTATACAAACCATTTGAAGGACGAGGCTATGTGTTCAGTAATTAATTTAAACGAGAGAAATAAAAAAAACTGAGTACACAGTTAAGATTCACACATCAGAGATTAACAACTGTAATACACATGAAGACGAGAAACCGTGTGTTAACAGTTGTCTGACTACTTTGTTCGTTAGTCCTGCTACTTATCTCCATCACTGAGCTCCTGTGCGTTTGATTTTGCGTTGTACTGCAACATTTTTTTTACTTTTACAAGTAAAGTCCCATGTAAACTCAGTTGACAACGGTATCACCTGTAAAACCGCAAGGCAGAACTTTGTACCATTTGTAATTTTACGAAGCTATGCCTTGTAGTTTTACAAGTGATGTCGTTGGCAACTGAGATTCCAAGGATTTTTCTTGTTAAAGTAAAAGAAAATATTTTTACAGTGTGCGCTCTCGACTGACATTACATATTGTAATTAAATGTTACCTACTTAAAAAATTAAAACGTTCTAGCAATTGTCGCCAGCTGGGTACAGGCAGAATCTAAACAGATGCTTTGTTTCCAGAGGGGCTATTCCCGACTCTATAAGAGAAGGCTGTGGTGCTTATTTAAGAAGAATGTAGTGCCTGCTTTCCCAGGTGGCGAGAAAAAAACTCTTGATGCCGAATTTAGTTTGCGGCCACTACAGCGCGGTGTCATGGCAACGGACATTAATGTTGCAAAGGCTCGTGCGGGTCATGTTACGTGATGTCACTTACGACCCTCTCACCTACTTCCAAGCGTTAGTAAATCCACTCTTTGTTCACCAAATTTAAAATTGGAAATATTTCTGTCTTTGTATATTTATCAATAGGCTATTTATCTTTTAATATAGTCTGTCTCACGAAACTCGCCTCAAATTGTGACAGTTTTCATTGCTGTTCTGTCACCTTAATTTTATTTTCAGTGTTCTTAAAATAAACTCATGCGTTGCTTTGAGAACGAACCATGGAAAACAGTTACCACTGCTAATTATTTTTGAGGACTGTCAGAATTGAAATAATTTACATTACACAGATATGTCAAACCTTGCAATAGGTAATAATAATAATAATAATAATAATAATAATACCTTCGACTACTAAACACGAAAACGGTAGATTGGCAAAATATCCAGTAGTCGGTTTTATTATCGTTACCTATGTTTCGGGGTGCTGAATCCGAATTTGGAGTATCCAACAAAATTTTCTGATGCGTTTGAATTATATTTACAAAAACAGAGAAATCGTTGCACGTATTTAGCTTTTTCACTTATAATGTCAAAAGTATATGTGGTACCGAAAAATTACTCTAACAGTTTTTAAATTAGACTACATTTTCCACAATATAAGCTCAACCGCCGCGCCGTTCTGTATTTCCTATAGTTCCCAAGATATAGCACTTAAAAAAATTCTCATTTTTTAAAGGGAAAATTTAAATTTTGTGTCATAATTTAATTCAAATATTGGAAACATTCTGATCCTACGAGGAATATCGTTATGAGTGAAGTTGTGGCAAATTTATTTAATTTTTGTTTAAGTGAAAAATAGCCCACGTAAGCACAAAGGATGACTCATAGTTTACAAGAAACCAAGAAATGAGACAATTAGATTTTTGTATGGTTTGATATGTCTTAACCTATGACATATGACATATGACATGACAAAATCACTAAACCTGTATTTCGTATGTAAAATTATAATTATGGATAAAATATAAAGATTATTTACATTAATATAACATTATAAAACAAATGTGATTTTACTACTCGCAAAGGATGCATTTATCATTTACTTGTTTCACTGGCACAGAAAAACTCGAAGGATTTTTATATAAAAATTAAAAACTAAGATATTATTCGTTAACATTTAATTGTTTTTATTTGTAATATAGCATTAGTCCTTCAAATTCCTTTAAATTGACGTTTATTAAAATATATGCTTTAAACTGTAATTTTTATAAAAGATAAAGTATTTTAAAATACCTAATATATACTACTCCTACGACTAACAAACATTTTTAATGATCATTTAAATCACCAATAATTATATTCTTATGTTAAAATTTAGTCAATATTCGCAATCTTTTTTATTGTATAGTTTAACACCAGTAAAGCAAATTAAAATTTTGTAATTTTTTTTAGTTCCGTTTAAATGAAAATTATGAAGAACCAAATTACGAAGTTCATAAACAATTTGTTTTTTTAAAAAATCACATGGTTCTTTTTTTTTTAAGTGAAAATTGTTTATTTTAACATGTGTCGGTCTGTTAGCTTGGTTTTCACTAATGTTCTGGCAGTAGACGAGAACTCATTGCTGTGTTCATGCCACTTAAGTCAAACTTAACTCCATAGAGGGAATACCTTAAGGTTCCGTTTCATGCGTTATGTTCGTTTCAGGTGGATTTCAAATAAATACTACCTATTGTAGCCGTTACCATTGTGCGACTTTCGGAAAATGTTTATATAGTTATTCGTTTAATGGTCCACAGACCTCAAAACCATCGTCAACTCAAATGTTTGTATAGTTATATATATATATATAGAGAGAGAGAGATCTTTATCACTTTTTTGTGGACACAATAACTATCGCAATTTTTTACCAATCACTTCCAAACTGATACACAAAATCTAGTAGTAAAAATTTTCACATCCGTTTGAACGTATTATAACTTGTAGGAGTAATACCAAAATATTTTGTCTGAATAAGTTTTTGATACTACCAACCATAGCTGCAAGTAGTTGAAAAAAACAAGGTTTGGAGAACAAAAAATTATATAAGTAGTATATGAATGGGCGTCCGGGCCCTGGCTTCTGGCTGTGGCGCATGGCGCCGAGTCAATGACCGACCTCTCTGACGTCACGGCGGCCATCTTGGATGAGCGTAACGGGTCACAGCGTAACGGGACACCGCGTAACGGGACAAGTAGTACCACTACCATGACCTTGACCCCGACGGCCATATTGGATCCGCCATCTTTAAATCGAGCGCCCCACTCATTATGAAGAAATTTTCGTCTCTGTCGCCTTTTTGATTTTTTTCTGTTCCACTGGAGGCCGCCATCTTGGATACCGTCGGCTTTGTTTCAGCTGTTTGTTCCTAGATAGCGCCAGCATCGCTCTTGGCTTTTTTCTGTTCCACTGGAGGCCGCCATATTAGATACCGTCGACTTTGTTTCTGTTATTTGTTCCTAGATAGTGCCAGCGGCGCTCATGTTTTTTTCTGTTCCGCTGCAGGCCGCCATCTTGGATACCGTCGACTTTGTTTCTGTCGTTTGTTCCTAGAGAGCGTCAGCGTCGCTCTGTCTCATCACGTAAGGTCGATGTTCCATTACCTACCAGAGCTATTATGGTCCTTATCGACATATTAAATTTAATTTTTTATGAAAAATATATTGGAAACGCTGTGATTCGAACCATCGCAGCTCTGATCTCTAGATTGGAAAACATAGGCCTTTAACCGCTCGGCCATCGAGACATTTACCAGACTGAGAATTAAATAAGGTATATAAAAAATAACATGCATATTTGGACTTGTAATTTTTTTTAAGTTAAAGTAATAATAGCACCACCTGTTCGAGACAGAACCACCATCTTGTATTAAGATGTAACTGTTGCAATTATCGTTATGGTCGCCATCTTGAAAGTCTGTAATTGTTATGTTAGAAAATCGGTAAAAATTTTAAAAATCATTAAATAAATTGACAATCAGTATAATGATAGATAATATCGACTCCCGTCCCTGGTTCTAAACCGGTGAGGGCAAAAAATAAAAAATGGCTACCGACCCTTCCTCCACAGAAGCCACCTACAGACTGATCTACCATCACCAATACCAAGGTTCATATATCGTCAGCTGATATGACATCATGTCCGCCATCTTGTCTTCATATACTGGAGACCACCATCTTGTTTTCATCTGCTAGAGTGTGCTGATACCATGTTAGTTTAATTATCTGGTCACCACACCTTTGACCTTGACCTTGAACTTTGACCTTGACCTTGAAAATTGACCTTGACCTTGAAATTTGACCTTGACCTTGAAATTTTACCTTGACCTTGAAATTTGACCTTGACCTTGAAATTTGACTTTGACCTTGAAATTTAACCTTGACCTCTAACTTTGACCTTGACCTCGAACTTTGACCTTGACCTTTAAGTTTGACCTTGACTTTGAAATTTGACATTGACCTTGCACTTTGACCTTGACCTTGAAATTTGACCTTGACTTTGAAATTTGTCCTTGACCTTTAAATTTGACCTTGACCTTGAAATTTGACCTTGACCTTGAAATTTGACTTTGACCATGAAATTTGATTTTTTCCTTGTCGAACATCATGGATCCGACATTTTATGTTCAGTACATGCTTTGAATATATATACTGTATAGAAGTCGCCAGCCCAGGTTAAAATTTCTAATACGGTTTTGAGGTAGTTGGTTAATTCACCGCCGCAATCGCCACCATCTCTAGGGCATCGACTTGTGGTGGTCCCTAGCGGACAAGTGTCGAACTCTTCAAACAACCCTTCCCCCTCCTGTTGAACGACGTTGAGCTGCAGTGAATGATGGATGAGGGGTTATGGGGAATGACAGCGGGCGACAGCGCTGCGCTCTAACGTGTAAATAACAACTAAGACGATACAGGGCGTTACGGCAGCGCACTGCAGCGGTGAAGTTCCCAAGCTGCTCATCATACGCTTCTGAAAGACGTAGAGTAAATCCTATCCACTCGCGACTTATATACAGTATATATATTCAAAGGTACATGCTACCACGAGCTATCACCTGCTGGAGTACGCCATCTTGTGTGTGTACTTGTATTATAGAGTACATTTCCATCTGGATAATTTTATTCTAACCCGCTACAGTGCAGTAATCATTTATTACGGAAGTGCCCCCCGCCATCTTGAAATTCGGCTGCCATCTTAAAATCATGTAATAATGTAGCTAGAAAAGTGGGAAAAATTCCAAAATTCATTAAATAAATCACTCATTAACTTACATATCGATTCTATCCGCTCCAGTACTTGGTTCGATCCTCGATCGATGCGATAATGTTTAATTTTATGAAAAAAAAAATAATTCCAATAAACCACGTTCATCATTCTTAAAGTGACTTTAAATCCTCTACTACCATCATCCTATCAGACATCAAGACCACCATATTAGAAATTCGTAATTGTAATGCTAGAGATTTGGGAAAAAGTTCAAAATTTATTAAATAAATTTGTAATCTATATACCGAATGATTAGATCGACTAAGATCCTTGGTTCGATCCCTGGCCGATACAAAACAACTTTAATTTTAAAAATGTACCAGAAAAGTGTAAGGTTCGAGAAATAAAACACCACAAAGTCTTTTACAAACATAATATTTATTACACAATTTCTATCCTACTACAGAATCACTTGCGAAAGCCAGCATTTTTTTAAACATTTAGCCCTGCATAGACGTGCAACGACTACTTCTTAGCTCCAACAGCTCCAAATGCTCCAAATGGCTCCAACAGCTCCAAATGGCTCCAAATGCTCCAAACAGCCTCAAAATGGCTCCACCAGCTCCAACAGCTCCAAATGCTCCAACTGCCTTTTCTTTCAACAGCTCCAATGATATTGGGCTACAATGCTACGAGTCTAAGAGACTACGAGGCTACAAGGCTACGAGTCTAAAAGGATCTAGCTGGTTCCGAGTTATACATGGCTGCGAGACTGCATGACTAAAAGACCGCATGGCTACGAAACTACATGTCTATGAAGCTACAAGGATACAAGTCTACTCGACTCCAACACGCAATGTACGCAATGTACGTGCAATACATGCAATTCACACGCAATAAATGTAATGATTACACAGTACACACAGGAAACGGAACGTACACACGGAAAACGGAACGTACACACAGTACACACAGGAAACGGAACGTACACACAGAAAACGGAACGTACACACAGTACACACAGGAAACGGAACGAACACGTAATATTCACGCAATTGACGCACAGTACACGCAAAGTACACGCAATTTACGCAAAGTACACGCAATGTACGCAATGTACGCAATATATATATGCAATGTACACACAATGACTACGCTTCGTTCGCGCAGGACAAGCATTTAATGAAAACGAAGCACGTTTGGACGGAAATTCTATAAAACGAAAGATCATTTAACGAAAATGAGGCGCATTCTCTCGTTCATTCAACATGTTAGGATGCGATCGTAAATGATAAGTTAAGATATAATCTCTCCAACAGTCTATGAATCCAACAGTTTATATTTCCATTAACCATCGACTCCAACAGTCATTGGTTCCAACAGTCATTGGCTCCAACAGTCATTGCCTCCAACAGTCATTGGCTCCATCGGCCTTTTGGTTCATCGGCTCCAATGATATTTGGTTAGAATGCTACGACTCTAAGAGACTATGAGACTACAATTCTACGAGTGAACAAGACTCCTCCAACTACCTTCAAGTGTACAAAGCTGCAACTACTTCAGCAACACTATGTTATAAGATTACATGACTGCTTGTTTACATAGCTACAAGTCAACGAGGCTACTTGGCTACGTAGCTACAAGTATACGAGGCTCCAAGACATCATGACTACGCGACTACGAACCATGAGGTAACGAGACTACGTGACTACGGGTATTCAAGCTTACGAGACTGCGAGGCTACAGAGCTACGAAGCTTCTAGAACATAAGTTTACGAGACTGCGAGAATACAGGACTACAAGTCTACACGAGTACTTAAGTACGAACCTACAAGTCTACATGGCTCCAATTGCGGCATC
Organism: Bacillus rossius redtenbacheri; assembly: GCF_032445375.1. Taxonomy (NCBI): domain Eukaryota; kingdom Metazoa; phylum Arthropoda; class Insecta; order Phasmatodea; family Bacillidae; genus Bacillus; species Bacillus rossius. The sequence continues at coordinate 252,343,698 of NC_086330.1, forward strand.
TGTCTTCGTCTGAATTTTCTCTTTGACTCCAACTGCTACAGCAGCATTATGTTATAATAGTACAAGGCTACTTGACTACGAAGCTACACATCTACAAGGCTCCAATTATCGCATTTGTCGTCGTCGGCATTTTCTCTTTTGCTCCCACTGCTCCAACCGCATTATGTTATATGATTCCATGGATACTTTGTTACGTAGCTACAGGTCTACGAGGTTCCAATGCATCATGTTTACGAAGCTTCCAGAACACAAGGTTACGAGACAGCGAGGCTACAGGACTACAAAGCTTCCAGGACACGAGGCTACATGGCTACGAGACTACATGACTCTAACTGATTACAATAGCACCACTCAGTGGTGAGAGATAGGTTATCTAATGCAAATTGATGCAAGTAGTTCTGCTTTTCAACAACAGATGTTGCCGCATGTTACTTGCAGGTAAATAATAATATTTAGTTCTTTTATGCGGGATGCGGGATGCTCACTAACGATCGCAAAAGAAGGAGGGCTTCTCTAGACACCAAGGTGAAGGAAGTTCGTCTTACATGTTAATGCTTCGCTGATGTCTCATGGCATATTATTTGACTGAGTAATGGTTGTTTATTTCTTTAATTCCACCTGGTAAAATTATTGCAAGTGTCAATTTATTAGCAGAAATTCACTAATTAAATGTAACTCTGAATAAAATGGCATGACTCATTAAGTAAATATCCTTCATGCAGAGATCGATTTCACACAAATAATCAGCAGCACTCTGAGAAAATCATTAGATGTCTAGCCAGGAATAACCAGAAGCACTTGGAGAAAACCATCAAATTATTAACAAGAATAATCAGGAGCACACGGAGAAAACGTAATGACAAGAATAATCGGGAGCACACGGAGAAAACCATACACATATTGAAAAGAATATTCATGAGCAAACATAATGACAAGAATAATCGGGAGCACACGGAGAAAACCACCACACGTTTTATTTCATATCATAAAATTACAGGAAAAAAATATTTATAAATAGCAAATAAATAATAAAAAATTTAAAATGAAAAATAAAAAATATACAAAAATACATAAAATTCTAGCTTGTACTAGAACTCTATATTTGCTCAACAATGAGAAGTTCACAAGCTAGCAGAATCTGTTTATGTATTTTTGTATTTTTTTTACATTTTAAATTTTTATTATTTTTTTGCTATTTATAAAATATTTTTTTCCTGTAATTTTTTGATATCAATGAACTTCTATACAGTATATATATTTAAAGCATGTACTGAACATAAAATGTTGGATCCATGATGGTCGACAAGGACAAAGTCCAATTTCAAGGTCAAGGTCAAATATCAAGGTCAAGGTCAAAGTTCAAGGCCAAGATCAAATTTCAAGGTCAAGGTCAAAGTTCAAGGTCAAGGTCAAAGGTGTGGTGACCAGATAATTATACTAACATGGTATCAGCACACCCTAGCAGATGAAAACAAGATGGTGGTCTCCAGCATATGGAGACAAGATGGCAGACATGACGTCATATCAGCTGACGATATATGAACCTTGGTATTGGTGATGGTAGATCAGTCTCTAGGTGGCTTCTGTGGAGGAAGGATCTATAGCCATTTTTTATTTTTTGCCCTCACCGGTTTCGAACCAGGGACGGGAGTCGATATAATCTATCATTATACTGATTGTCAATTTATTTAATGATTTTTAAAAATTTTCCCGATTTTCTAACATAAAACTTACGGATTTTCAAGATGGCGACCATAACGATAATTGCTACAGTTACATCTTAATACAAGATGGTGGTTCTGTCTCGAACAGGTGGTGCTATTATTACTTTAACTTAAAAAAATTACAAGTCCAAATATGCATGTTATTTTTTTATATACCTTATTTAATTCTCATTCGGTAAATGTCTCGATGGCCGAGCGGTTAAAGGCGTATGTTTTCCAACCTAGAGATCAGAGCTGCTTTGGTTCGAATCACAGCATTTCCAATATATTTTTCATAAAAAATTAAATTTAATATGTCGTTAAGGACCATAATAGCTCTGGTAGGTAATGGAACATCGACCTTACGTGATGAGACAGAGTGACGCTGACGCTCTCTAGGAACAAACGACAGAAACAAAGTCGACGGTATCCAAGATGGCGGCCTGCAGCGGAACAGAAAAAAACATGAGCGCCGCTGGCGCTATCTAGGAACAAATAACAGAAACTAAGTCGACGATATCCAATATGGCGGCCTCCAGTGGAACAGAAAAAAGCCAAGAGCGATGCTGGCGCTATCTAGGAACAAACAGCTGAAACAAAGCCGACGGTATCCAAGATGGCGGCCTCCAGTGGAACAGAAAAAAATCAAAATGGCGACAGAGACGAAAATTTCATTATAATGAGTGGGGCGCTCGATTTAAAGATGGCGGATCCAATATGGCCGTCGGAGTCAAGGTCATGGTCACGGTACTACTTGTCCCGTTACGCTGTGTCCTGTTATGCTGTGACCCGTTACGCTCATTCAAGATGGCCACCGTGACCTCAGAGAGGTCGGTAATTGACTCGGCGCCACGCGCCACAGCCAGAAGCCAGGGCCCGGACGCCCATTCATATACTACTTATATAATTAATAACCTTCATAGGAACAACATAGAATTCATGCAAATTTTTGTATTAATCTTAAAATTTGTATCTAAAACTTTTGTCACAAACAATTTTTTTATATGAACCATTCCTACAAACAGTTATAAAATAAATGCTAGCATAAAAAATTCATAAATTCCGTAGTAAATACACCATCAATTCCATTTAAAATGTTTGTAATTCTTATAATTTTTATCTAAAACTTTTATCTAAAACCATTTTTTATAAGACGAACCATTGTTGCAGGGGGATGAAAAAACTAAAGGAGTAGAATTTGAAAATATTCATAACTTACTTACTGCGTACACTGTTAAATCCGTCCTGTTTTTATGGAAAACCTTAAATTATAATGTACAACTTTCGGCTGAAATAATTTTTTATACGACCAAAAATTACTGCAAGGGGTAGAATAAACGAGGTTTTGAGGGGAAAAAATCACAACTCCCTTCGTTGGTGCAACATCGAATTGTACGAATTTTATATTAATCTGAAAATGTTTATTTAAAACTTTTTTCTAAAACAATATTTGATTTGACGAACCATTGCTGCAAGGGGTTGAAACAATCATAGGCAAATTGTTGAAAATCTTAAAATTTCAATCTAAAACTTTTGTCCCGAACATTTTTTGATAAGACGAACCATTGCTACAAAGATTTTAAATATGGGTGGAAATAAAAAAACAACTTAATATCCGTTTCTTTTACACTATTTAATCCATTCCTTTTTATTGTAAACCCTAAAATTACTATCTGCAACTTTCGTTCGAAATTATTTTTTAAATGACCAACCATTCTGCAAGGGGTGGAAAATAATAGTGCTTGAAGGTAAAAAAAAAAAAATCATAACTACCTTAATATGCAAACTACTAAATCCGTTTGAATGGTTTGTAAAGCGTATGAATATTATATAAAACTCTCTGCTGTAATAATTTCCATACAACCAACCATAACTGAAAGGGGTAGAAAATACATGGATTGTAAGTCAAAAAATAATTATAACTCCCTTTGTAAGGACACAATAGATTCCGTTCAGATTGTTTGTACATTTAAAACTTTTATCTAAAACGTTGTCTGAAACAATTTTTGATATGATGAGCCATTGCTGCAGGGAGTCGAAAAAAAAAACTAGGGTAGGATTGTAAAAAAAATTCATTTTTTTCCGCAGCCTGTACATTATCAAATTCGTTCTAATTTATTGTAAAACCTTGAATTATTATGTACTATTTGTCTGAAATATTATTTTAATACCTTTCATGACTGTATGGGGTGGAATAACCTGAGGTTGAAAAACGAACAATTAATAACTCTCTTAGTAGGCATACTATAAAATCCGTACAAATGTTTTGTAAATCTTATAATTTTTTATCCAAAATATTTGTTTAAAACAATTTTTGATAATACAAACCATTATTGCATAGGGTTGAAAAAACCTGAGGTCGGAATGAGAAAATAAATAGAGCTTTCCTACCCGGTACACTATCGAATCGATTATTGTTTTTGATCAACTGTCCAAGTATCGACTAAAATTATTATTCTTAAAAAATAATTTTTGTTTACACAACCATTACTGCAATGGGTGGAAATAACAAGGTTTGAAAGTAAAAAAAAATAAACATTAAATTTTTAATATATATACTATCATATCCGTTATAATTTAATGTATGAATCTTAATCTTCATCTAAAACTTTAGTTGAAACAAATTTTTATGAAACGAACTTTTACCGTAAAAAACATGCGTTGAAATTTTTAAAAATTAAAAATTTTCTTAGTATTAATTTCATTTGAACTTTTTTAATCAACTTAATATTATCTTAAACGTTGGCAAAAAAACCAATTATATACGACCACGTTATTAGTGCAAAAGGTGAAAAATAGTGTTTGAAGGTCAAAAAAATTACATAATTACCTTAGTTAGCATATAATATAAAATTCGTTCTTAGCTATTCAATGCTGCGTTGTAAACTATTTAATGCTGGGTACATTGAATTAAAAATATTCCTAATATTTTCGCTGCACGGAAAAATGGACGAATATTTAATCGTTCATTTTGTAATATTGAAGGACATAAATAGGGATATGTTATGTACATTGAGTTCTTAAAATGTTAAATATGTTTAAGAAGTTTCCAAATATTTCCAGAATAAATATAGGTACTTCGAAATCTACCTACGCCTGTAGGCTGTCTCGAAAGGTATTTTTTATTTTATTGTCATACTACTTCTTAAGGCCTGTTACTTAAAAATAATATCGATATCTCTTTTTTGTTTTATATTAGGCTCCGAATTCCGTAACACGATACATAGTTACTAAGTGCTGTAGAATATCCGTAAGAATTGTACTAATAAAAACACGTAATTATTCTTAATTCAGATGATTTGCTTGAAATTTATAATTATGTTTTCTTTAGAAATTAAGAAGGTAACGTGACATGAGAACAATAATAATATAACTCAATTAACTTATCTAAGTGCAGAGTAAAGATCTTATTTGTTGAGGAAATGCAAAATACTAAAATTATTTTTTTCTTCCCCAGACTTTTCTTTTTGCCAGTGGCTTCTTGAGTTACATTTTCATTCCTCTTTCCCACTTATATACTCTCATATCAGCGCTTATCACTGCATGCGTGTATCAAATATGGACATGCTACCATTAAAGAAACTCTCTTACCTATGGCCTTCAAAAAAAAAAAAGTGTTTACTTACTTCCCAGAGATGTGTGGAAATAAATAATCCAGCAAATGCAATAGCAAACTTGATTTGTAGGTTATCCTTACTTATTTTATTTAGGAAGGCGGTTTTTTAATATTGCTATTTGCCAACGAAATATTAACTATAGTACCTTTTGTCATATTTTACACTTGACAAGTTTATGGAAGTATTAGTTTTGAAAAAAAAAATTGATAGATTGGTGGTAGTGATTTATTTTTGTATATTCAACAAAATTTTAAAATAAAGTATTTAAAGAAAATTTATCAATTCATAAATCCACGATTAGAGTACGATTGAATAAATAAATATATTACATTTTTTGGAAGGCTAAGGATAAAATTAAATACTTAAAGTGAATTTACCGTAGCAAATATTTATACTAATTTGTCTACACGTACGTACTGAGAACAATTCGGCATCAACTGCACTGCAGTTTATTTTAAAATGTTTGTGGAAGCTTCATATTTGCTTTCCTAAAGCAAACTTTCAGAGCAAACGCATAAAGATATCATGTGTATCCGTTTTAAAATGACGATTACTAAAACGTTATAGTGTCTAAGGCTGAAAAGTGTGAAAAGTAATTGAGTAATCTGGTTAAACATTTTTTTAATGCAGTGTTTTAGTGGGATTACATATCGAACTTGAATTCACAATTTTTGATTTTGAAAACTTGAAGAGGAAAACGTATTTTTGAGCCCGGAGTCATCATGTTCCCCTAAAATTTACTGAGAAAAATAAACAGATTTCAAAATGGCACCAAGATTTTTAAAATCATTTTCGCATAAAGACTTTTTTACTGACCAAAAATTTTTAAATGACATTGATCTTTATTTTAATGAATTGTTACAACATTAAACGTAGCCTGGATAATTATAACCTCTAGGAAATATTCGTCCATTATGGATTTTTAAAATTATTATTATATGCACGAGAATATTGGTTTATTAATTAAATTGTAAATGTAATCTATAATTTGCAATTATTTATTTTTTTGGGCGTTAATTGAATTTTAATTGTTTGACAGAGACTTAGTTTAGAAAAGTTGTTTATGATTATTATTTGAAGTGAAAAGTCTATCTTTATATCAGGGTTAATATTGTTTTAACTAGAACTTCATACAGGACGAATTCTTGTTTGGTTTGTGTCGAAAGCCCGAAAGGGCGAGAATGTTGTCACTGGCCATCGACACTATAACCGCCGCGATCAGCGAGAGAACCGACGGGGACTTTAATCGCGCCGATCTAAATTATTTATGGGGCGTTCCTGTCCTTTCCGTGGGGCGTGCTCAGTCCCAACGATCGATTCACGACTTCGGGCCTTCCTTCGGCTCAGTGCTGCCCCTTGCGCAAAGAAATATTCTCTCGAATGAAACTTGTGATTCTTTACTGCTGGAAGTAACGGCACTCAATGAACTTTCAAAAAAAGAATAATGCCTCAAATAAATGATTATTTCTTCATAGTTCCAGATAAAATGAATATTCGTTGAAACTATTCTAATTCCGACTTCCTAATTTTTTGGTAAGAGAGACCAGGTAGCATTTACACGCGAGGCGTAATTCCGCAATGACTGTAAATAATAAAGAAACATTGCAGTAAGGCACACCATCCGTTAGACAAGTATAGTGATACTTCCTAGCAGGCATAATAACATATATGAAAAGTGATTTATTCCAGAATAATGAATCCCTTTTTTCTACTTAAGAACAATTTTTGATACTTTTAGAGGTCCAATATAATTAATTATAAGATATAATATAATTATACTGATACAAAGAAAAGTAGTACAAAAACGAGTATCTATTTTTCTGCAAATCACAAAACTTGTATACTTTTTTTTTTTGTAATCTCAATGATTCCAAAGATATGGCGATGAGACACTTATCCATTGAGCACTTTTCCTTGGACTATTTATTAAAAACACTGTTCGTTTGTAGGTTAACTAACGATTTAAGCATTTATCTTCAGTAGGTTAAAACATATTTGTGTTTAAACAATAAATGGCATACATTAATAGCTTTAATTAATTCGAGATATAAATTATAAATTTTCTGTGTTTAACAGGATGGCAGGATAATGCCTCAAAATACCTCATTAAAGCATTTGATACATTATAACTTACACAAAAATATGTTAGGTGGTTTACATACACTTATACGATTATTGTAACAGATAAAATACATTTCACAGTGCATTCAGGACCTTTCAGGCTTCAAATTCAGCTCTAACTACAAGTTTCAATTGTAAAGATGTGTAGACGTTTTTCACAATATCTTGCAATGTTTTTTTAAAATACTGAAGTTAGAACCTGCTGATATTTTGAATGTAGACGAAACTGGCTTTACAACTGTGTAAATGCCAAATAAGAGTAGCAGACACAGGATTTAGGTGAATTAGAAAAACTTCATCGGCAGGAAGTTCTTTAGTAGATATATCTGTATCAGTAACCGCTGTGGGGACATTTATTACACGGTTATTTTATATTCAAGGTTCAGGTTAGGCAACATTTTAAGTGATGGCCCGGTAGTGTGTGAAGGTGATACCAACCCATCATTGTGAATTGGTTGAAGAAAGCTTTTCGAAATTTGCTTAACATTTTGTTTCACATGTAAGATGTCCAGCCTGGCATATTTTACTGTATAACCTGAATATTAATTGCTATCACAATTTTTGAACTATTTGGAGAACAATGGAGTGATGTTACTGTTATGTCCCACTCCACCCTCATTGCAGCCATACAGGCGCTGGGCCGCAGTGTTTAAGGTTCAGTAAATAAGTACGACAACACCTCATGTGATGCATGGATAAATGTAAACAAACGTTTAATGACAGTGACAGACATACGCTGTATTTAGCCTCAAGTATTCCTCCAGCAGCAGCTATCACAAATATGTCAAGATTTTTATTAATGTGCGTGAATTGTGATATTTATGCTGACGCGAATCATATGCCTTCCTAAGCCTCTGATAGACATGTTGTGGCCAGTGACCTGGCAACAGTAATATGTTAGTAATTTTTTGCTTTAAATATTATCCCCTTTTTAATCAATTTTGTATTTTTATTGTAAATTTTACATTTCTAAGGCAATCCAAATTTCAGTTAGGTTAATTTACGATTTATTGTAAACGGAAACCTATCGTTTTTAGTTTAGGTTGTTTGGTTTTACTAAATTTAGTTTAAAGCAAGCGATTAAATTAATACTTAATTCTATTTCACATAGCAAAGTCACCGAGAAAGATGCACCTGGACATGGTTATTTAATTACACGGCAGATCGCGCCACGGTTTTTAACATCAGAAAACAAATGAATGTTAGGCAGTGAAGTGCGAAGTGTGTCTTAGGCAATAAGGGCATTGCTATCGGTTTGGCGCAGCGTCCAGTGGTTTTTCATGTTTTATGGAACATTGTCACATCATTCTTGGACTTGCTAAGATTTTCAAGATCACAGTTTGAGTTTTCATTTAAAGAAAAACCTATTTTCGAAATATTTTTGTACTTCTTTGGGTATAAAAATTTCGCTTTGTACATAAATGTATGGTTTCACTGTACCATAACACATTGCATAGAGCGAAAACATTTTACCATAGACAGGTGCTTACTATATTTCATGAAATGATTGACACGGTGTTCTTCACTTTTGGGGTACAGTTATGTATTTGGGGGAAGGAATCGGTTCTGGCACGCTATAACGAATTATCCTAGCATTTGCCTGGAGGAAATAAGGTTAACCTTGTAAGTTCTAAATGAAGATCAATGAATTAGAATCTGATCTTGGGTACTCTCAATTGGCTACTCCAAAATTTCACCGTTCCACCAACTAAAGGAAATCTGCGTTGGTTTCCTGCAGGAAAGTTCGAATAGCTAAACCTCTGAAGGCCATTTCGCAAAGTTCCCGTGGTGGAAAGGGGGAGTGAGGGAAGGGTTCCCAAGAACCTACTTCATTATTCACACAGCTACGGTGTCTTCACCAGTCCTTAACGAGTTCAGGTGCCTGCAAGGAGCAGTTGCTGACGGCGCTCCGGCCTCTTCGGGGCAGCCTGCTACGGTCTCCTCGCGAAGGAAGCTGTCTATAGGAGGGGGGACGTAGGTTGGACGTGGCTACTGACAGCTAACTTAGAAATTTCCCCATCCCCCTCCATTCAATGTAAATGAACAAACATCGACGCAAAATAGTGCATCCCACAGCATGGCCATCTTTGTTCCTTTACAACTAAAACTACTGTTGGTTTTGTCTGATACTGGCTAGCGTCGACGGGTCCTCCAATACTGGAGTGTTAAGTGAAACCCAAAATAATAATTTGAATGAGTACTGTTCAGATTCGTATGTTTTATAAAGGAAATAAGCTTCTGTATTTTATTTTACATTACTTAAAACGTACTCATTTCAGTGTGGCTAGATTTCTGATAATTACATTTATTAAACGTCCACATAATAAATGTGATGCTTGTTTGTGCTTTAAGCATCTACTGGAATTGAGTTTTGTTATTACGGAAAACGAATAGGGGTTTTCTTATTAATGTCTTATTTTGAATTTATTTCAACGAATCTATATTTGTTCGAGATAGTGCACCCGAGACTGTATTAATTATGTGGTTTGAGTATTGTTTCTAATACCTTTAAGTTATACTTCTTGCACACGCTTACCAATTAATTTAAATTCTTATTTATGATTGAGGTGTTTTCTAATTCAACGTACACATGTTATTTTTCACACAGTTGGTTTTAATCATAAGCCACAAAAATTAAGAACTTTCGAGAACTCTGCATATTCAAGCTCACTTTGCGATAAAAAAAAACTGCCCATCGCAATTTGGTGCGAGAGGTTGTTAGCTTGAATAAAGGCTGATGAGATTATCTATTATTCATTAATGACAATTACAGTTAACTTAGGGCTATCTTGCAGACTTATCTGGAGAGTTAAACAATGTTTGCAAATAAAATTTAAAGCTATCATAAAAATTTCAAAATATGTCGATTTACTAATTCAATCATTCGAATTGCTATTTATGTACATGCTTTAATTCTTTATTTGATTAAATCCATCTAGAGTACAACATATAAATTTTAAAAAGTTATATATAGTATAAAAAAAGGATTCTGGGCCAGGCAAGGCTGCGTAGTGGTGAGCCGAACACCATATCGTATTGTGATGTCACGGCGGCCATATTGGATGTCATTGACCTTTGACATTTAATCCTTGACCTTGGTCTGACCTTTGACTTGAACTTTAAAAATTGACATTGACCTTAAATTTAACCTTTACCTTGACCTTTTACCTTGACACTGAAGGCCATCTTGGATTCCGCCATTTTAGATTATGCCATCTTGAGATTGAACGCCACACCCCCTTATTTTACAATTTTCGGTCGCCATCTTGTATTTTAGAAACGTTTGCGATTTTCGTTACGGTCACCAACTTGGAAATATGTTTATTTTAAGCTGAAAAATATGGAAATATTTTAAAATTAATAAAATAATTTAAAAATACAGTTATAATAAAAATCTAACGTACATCAGAGAGTCCTCGGTTCGAAAATGGTGAGGGCAATAAAAAGAGGTGACGGATACGTCCTCCAAAGAAGCTACCGGCAGACTGACCTCGCACCACTAATGCCAAGCAGTTATTATTAGATCAGCCAGAGTGACAACATGGCGGCCAATATGGGTCTGCTATTTTGTTTTCGTATGCTAGAGGGTGCTGCCACCATGTAAGTTTAATTTTTACTCACTAGAGTGCAGTATTACTTATTACCTTTATATTCGTAATCGTGTCGGCCATCTTAAGGGGCCCGCCTACATGCAGTGCAAAAAAATGAGCGGCAGAGGTTTAACAATTAATTGTTTTTATCGAAACTATTTGACATGCGATTACCGATTTCAGATATAAAAGAGATTAAGGTACCGGGCATGATCCTAAAGTTGTTTAAAATGTCTCAGACATATAGTCGATTAGTAAATGCATGCCGAATAAGCCTAATTAGCGTATTTTCAGAGGACCGCCAAGCTCACAGTTTTCATTACTGTTGCGTAAAACCAGTTTTGGGTAGTGCACCAATCATTTCTCTTTCGCTGCGTATATAATTTGCACTAGGTCACAACGGGAAATTTTGAGAAAAACCGTGATTTCTACGACGTGTGCTTCGCGAATGTGCTTCCCGGAATGTGGCGCCGCCACGGCCGCTTGACCTTGGATGACGTGGCTGGAGGAAGGGGGGTCTCAGCGCTGCCTTTCTTCCCGTCCTCTTTCAGTTGTGCTGCGCTCGCCCGGACTGAATACCCACCCCGGCTAGGCCGGGCCTGTGGACACCACACCGGGCTGAGTACACGCGTATTCCACAATTAGTTGTGTAGCGGCCAAACGGCATGGAAATTCAGCGTGACTACAGGCGGGGACATAAGACAGGTTACGACTGAATGTACCTCGGAAGAAGAACAAAATTATTAAAGGAAGGAAACGCCAAATCGTGAAGAATAAGTAATATTGCATTATAAAAGTGTTATATTCAAATCAAATATTATATGGCTTCGTCAGTTACGTATTTATTTTATTTTATATGTGCTTATTAATATTTTTAATGGTATAAATTTATATGCAACTAATACTTTTAACCAAAAGATGCATTTTACCATTTTAAAAACGTCAAATTGAAATAAAGAATTTGACGTAAAATAAAAAAAAAGTATTTAAAAAAACTGCAATGGCGAATGAACTTAGGAATAATAAGAGCCTTTGTGTTTATACAGGGGCTTGGGGGGGTGTACTTGGTAAGCAGAACTTGGTGCCGAAGCAATTAGCTAGTCTACACACTGTTCGGTGTTTGCAAACGTGCTTAAGCATTGTAGTAATTGAGACAGTGTAAGTTTTAATTTGACATAGAAGCTTGTCACTACAGTCACAATAGTTTTTTGCCAGCTGTCCGTGGTTTACCGTGATAGTTTGTAGTGGGAACACCTCTACACATTTGAAAACTTTTATACAGCTAAGAAGAATAATAAGAGCCATAAAAAGCATATGTTGCATGTTATTATTGGCCGTATGATTAGTACACACATTCTATGTTTTTCCAGTGATTCAAGCTAGAAACGTCAGAGTCTAGCAACATACGTGCAAGGGTAATACGTGGTTCTGGAAGACGTGTCACCAAAACCTCTCTCTGCGCTAGCGTGTTACGCATAGCGGAAAAAAGTTATCGTCTGTGCATACTCGTCTCTCGTTACATTCTCATCAAGCACCCAAGCCTGGCAGTCGGACTGCATGCCTGAGTAAATTTTTGTCATTATAGCCCGCAGAATAAAACCATTTGGAAATAAATGTTCACATTTTAGTTTATTTTGCTTGTGAAGAGGCGACGCCGGGCGTTTCGGCGTCTAGGACATTATTCAAAATGCGCAGTCCGCAGTTTGTCAACTGGCATGCGGCAGGCGGCAGTCGGAGATAAATGGTTCCACAGACAGCAGTCCAGCAGTTGCTAGTCAAGCAGTGGGATATCATAGAACTTTATTTCGGACTGCCAGACCACCAGCTGCCAAAATATTCTCACCAATTGGAAAATCTTTCACGATGATGTTTAATAAAATACTCTCTTGGTCATGTTATGTAATTTTGACTAGCGACTCCGGACTGCTGACCGTCAACTATGTATTGCCTACTTTTGCTCACCTTCATCCGGTACTTGATTACATCCGAAAAGAATCGCCCTATGTCAAGACTGTCCACATTTTCTTCTGATGGACAGGCAACTATATACAAACAAAAATATAATTTTCATCTCATTACCACAAGATTCAGAGAATATACTAAAAATCATAACAAATCACTAATTAAATATTAATTAATCCAATTATTCCTATCTTTGGGCCAATTTTGGTACAATCATTAAAATCTAATTTAATTTTAAAATTCAGTTATCAAACTTAATTTTGAGAAAAAACCTAAAAGAGGCTTAATTTCCAGCTTCCAGTAATACGCTGATGACAAAATAGGCACTATCTTGAAAATTTGTAACTATTGAATTAAAAATTCGAAACAAATAAAAAAAACAATAATATAATAAATAGTTTGAAAGATTTTAATCCGCGGTTTGATGCAAGGAAATACATAGTTAATTCAATTTATTAGTTATATATTAAACAGTCTAAGGTTCAAGATACAACTACTAAAAATGTTCAAAATCACATGAAACAGCAAGGCAAAGAAGAAAGTAATTAGTACACACAATGTGCCGGTCACTCGTGCGGTAAGGACCTTGTGATCGATACCCAAATGCCAAATATTAGTTTTATTGCTGCCTAGAATTAAAAAAAATTAATTTCAATAGACGTGAAGTTAAAAGTATACACGTACGACTAGTCAAAATACCTAAGTGCAAGCTCGTTAACCACAAAGTTTTTAAAAACTCTCAAGTCTAGAGGCAAAGGTTGGCTAAGCGAGGATTGCCTACCGGCGCATGCCAATAAACCGACCCCTCGTGCACGGGGAGAGATTCGCAAGCTTGCAGAAGCGTCGGGTCCCGTCCAGATGCTCACTCAACCATCACGCCAATACGTACAATTGTCGTTTAAAACATAACCCTGTACATCAAAACTACTTGTTGGAATCGTTTCAAAGTACGAAAAATGAAATGAGAGTAGAACACTAGCCTACCAAAGTAATATTAGCGCACCGATATTTTTTTTTAGTTCATGTGATCTAGCACAGAATCGAGCCCACGCCATATGCCACAAAAAATAAACCACCAAGAATAATTAAAAACTTCAAATCTCCATACAGGCCAAGAGTCTCCGAACGAAGAAGTATTTTTCGTCGATACTCAGCGAACATTTTTGGCTGATCATGTTTAATGTTAGGCACACATACCAGGCGTCTCTGGACCACGAGGACAATTATTACCTGAATACAGACTCGGTGATTCATCATTAACGAAAAGACATACAAGCAATGGACACGCAATGAACACACTGGACACGCTGAACACACTACTTGCTCCATCACGAGACATGCAAGGTATGTTTTCTCAGGAATTACCAGAACGACTCGGAGATAACATACAAAATATTGAAAGGCATGACCAGAAGCACTTGGATAAAACAAAAAAAAAAAATATTGACAGAAATAATCAGGAGCACACTGAGAAAACCTTGAAGATATTGACAGTAATAATCAGGAGACCACGGAGAAAACCGAAGCAAGTTTTGCTAAATCAAGATAAGTGAATCACAAAAATTATGTTTTAAATTTAAGAAAATTACAATAAATTGCTTGTGCTAGAACTATATCCTTGCTGAACAAAGGAGAAGTTCACAAGCTGACAGAAGTTATTTGTAATTTATTAAATTTTTTAAATATATTTTTTTGTGATTCACTGATCTTGATTTAGCAACACGTGCGTTTGTTTGTACCGTGTGGTCCTTATTATTTCTGTTCATATTTTTATGGTTTTCTCAAAATACTTCTGGTCATTCCATAGAAAACATTCCCTGAATGTATTTTTTTTTCGTAATATGACAAGAAATTTCATTCAGTATTTCGTTTAATTAGTGAATTTCTGTTACCAAATCATCATGTAAAATATTTTTCCATCAGTTGGGATTTGGACGAAAAGATTCATTACTCAGACAAAGATTTTGTGTTAAAACACCTAAGAAACACTTTCATGCAAGACGTACTTCCTTTCCTTGATGTCTGGTGGATCCCTCCTCCTGCGATCGTGAGTTAGCATCCTGCATTACACATAACACGCAACATAACACGCAAGGAATTAGCTGTGACAAGTTTTTTGTAATAGATTAATTAAGATTTGCTGAAGAAATATTAAAAATTACAATTAGGTAACTGTCCTGATTTAAAACTCTTTGTATGCATAGAAGCTAATATGAATCATGGTTCGTTGCCTGAAGCTGTATCAAAAGGATACCACTGTAGATACTGCAGCAAGGAGTTTGTCCTGAGAAAGAATGCTAGATGCCACGAGAAGAATGATTGTGTTAAAAACTGACTACACAAAATGTTAAACTTTAATCGGTGTAGCAGGTTGTTTACACGAATTGATAGTTAAAAAAGAGACACGGCAGAACGTGTAAAGCTAAGCCCACTTACAAGATATAGAAAAACGATGGAGCTATTATACTAAAGAAGAGTGTGCTGCATGATGTACACAATATTATTTGTCTTGAACAAGATTATGTTTATAGCTCTCGTGATCTCGACTGAAAATTAAATTGAAGTTAGCTGACGGTTTAAGGGAGACTGCAATCAATGAATGTGAGAATACATTCAAACTATTTCAAATATATCCTCTGCAATTTGTAAAAATATTCCTTAAAAGGAAGCTTGAAGATGATGAAGAAGCTTCAATATCCACGATTTCGAATTCTTACAGTAATCCAGGTGAAAATACTGATTTTTACGAATCCATAAGTGTATTAAGAGCTCCGCCTACCCGGGCACACATACGGTGTGCAGAGCTTCAGGAAAAACAACGCGATTTCAAAACTACTCAAGATATCCGAGTGGGGTCTATTTACGAAAAACATTTAAGAGTTCGCTGAGGGCCGGAAAGTACTTTTGATTTCGGATTAAGTTTTTAAACTGTATTTTTAGAAGAGTTAAAATGGCTAAAACGCATGTTTTCAGAGTAATTTTTAGGCGTAAAACAACCAATACAAATTCTTGAAAGCACTTAATGGACTTGTATTACACCTTTATCTTCATTTCTCGGCCATAATGTTACGGTCACCGCTCAAGTTTTACAGTTATCCTGTGACGACGAGAAGACTGCCCGTCAGGTCACAGCTTTGAGCTTAGAGGCTATACCGCGCTAGTAATATCAGCGAGCGTCGCGCTTATCATCCAGCCTCACTAACACACATACACCCCTGACGAGGCGGGCCCCTCAATTAGGGATTTATTTGATGAAATTTTGAATTTTTTTTAAAAATATATATCTAAATAAATAGGTATTTATTTCCAAGATGACATCCAAATTTCAAGATCGCAGACGCCACAGTAATAATAATATATTTAATACTGCACTCTAGCAAGTAAAAATAAAATAACTTGGTGACTGTACACTCTAGCAGAAAAAAATATGATGGCAGCCTCCAGCAGACGAAAACAAGATGGCGGATGTGACATCATACTAGCTGATGATAGTTCGCCATTTTTTTGCCCTCACGGGGTTAAACCAATGACTCCATTACATAAGTGGGTTTCAAAATAATTTTTAATAAAATTTGATTACTTTTTATCAATAATAAAAAAATTCCGATTTTTTTGGAAAATAGTTATGGATTTTTAAGATTGCGGTTGTAACGAAAATTGCAACGGTTTTTAATAATATTTTATTAGATTTTTAATTACATAATTTTTTATAAATTTAAAAATTGTTCCCGAATTTTTAAGTTAATTATTACGAGTTTTCAAGATGGCGGCCATAACTTAAATTTCAACTGTGACGTGATAATCCAAAATCTCAGAAATATCTAGAAAACAAAATGGCAGAAATTTCTAGAAAACCATATTGCAAAATTCAAAATGGCAGAAACTTCTAGAAAACAAAATTGTGGATCCCAGATGGTAAAATCGAAATGGCAGCTGGGGTCAATGTCAAGGATAAATATCAATGTCAATGTCATCCAAAATGGTCGCGATGACTACACAATCCCAGATGGTGTCGACAATCCACAATCCACAACCTGAATCCTGGGACAGTATCCCCATCTGTTTACTACTTACCTGCTAGAGTATAAAATTGAAAAATAAAAAAATTATTTGGATTAGAAAAAAATTATTTCCCGAAATATGATTTCTTACTAAGACTGAGTTCTCTCGAATGTGTGTCCAGAGTGTGTCTTTTTTTGTCAAATGTGTGTTTATTGCGTTTTAAGTGGATGCATTGCGTGTCCAGTGTGTGCATTGAGTGTCCATTGCGTTTAAAGTGTGTGCATTGCGTGTCTATTGTGTCCAGTGTGTGTAAATTGTGTCCATACTTAGAGTCCTTTGTTAGAATGTGTGTCCAAAGAGAGTTCGCTTTGTACAGTTTGCGTTTTGCGTGTCCTGTGTGTGCATTGCGTGTCCAGTGATTGTCATTTTCTTTTGTTGAATGTGTGTTGTTTCGTTAATAATGAATCGCTAATTCTGTAGTCAGGTCATTGTTGACAACGTGTATCAGAGACGCCTGGTCTATTCGCCTGACATTGAACATGATCTGTTTAAAAGGCTCGCTGAGTATCGACGACAAATACATCTTCGTTCAAAGACTCTTGGCCTGTATGAAGATTTGTTGTTTCTTATTATTCTTGGCGATGTGCTTTTGTGGCGTATGGCGTGGGTTCAACTCTGTTTTAGATCACATGAACTAAAAAGAATTTTCGGGGCGCAAATGTTACTTTCGTAGGCTAGTGTTCACTCTCGATCCTTTTTTTTTAAACGATTTCCACAAGTACTTTTGATGAAATGGGTTATGATTTCATCGACAATTTTACGTATTGGCGTGATGGTTGGATGAGCAGCTGGATGGTTACCCGACGCTTCTGCAACCTCGTGTACGAGAGGTCAATATTCATTTGCAGCAGCCTCGTTTGGCCAGTCTCTGCCTCTGGACTTGGGAATTTTGAAAAACTTTGTGGCTAACTACCTTGTATTTAGGTACTTTGAAATTACAATACAAAGTTGGCGTGTGGGTATCCATTGCATGGTCTTTACCATATGAATGACTGGCACTTGGTGTTTTCTAACACTTTTCTCCTCTTCCTGATGTTTAATGTGATATTGAGGTTTTTCAGTTATTGTACCTCGGACTTTATCAAACCACTAACGAAAGACGATCGAATAATTCATTACATTAATAAAGGTATTTATGGTGATTTTTAAAATTATTTCCAAATTTCTAAGTCAATAATTACGAATTTATAAGATGGTGGTCATTATGTCATCAGAGTCTTAATGGAGGCTAGTGGATGAGGAATTTAAGCCTCTTTAGGATTTTTCAAAATTTTAGATTGAATAAATATTTTTAAAATAATATAAATATTTTAATCAAGCCAGGATTTAACTGAAGACATAAATCAAGTAAATCATTATTATTTTAATGAGTGATAATTTTGAGGTTTTTTAGAATCTTCCTTCAATTTATAGCTAAAAAGTTATGATTTTCAAGATGGCGGCAAGGACGGCCGACAATATGGCGGATGTCAAGTTAATAAATAATACTGCGCTATAGCGGATTAAAATTAAACTGACATTGTGGCAGCGCCCTCTAGCAGACGAAAAGAAAATGTTATATCCATGCTGGCCGCCATGATGTCACACTGGCTGATGTTATACTTGCTTTGGCATTAGTGGTGGCAGGTCAGTCTGCCAATGGCTTTGTGGAGGCAGTTTCCATCACATGATTTTGCCCTCACCGGGTTCGAACCGAGGACTCCAAGATGCTGTTTTTTTTATTAAAATTGTATTTATAAAATTATTTTATAATTTTAATTGTTTTTAATATTTTATAGATGACAGCCTTAACGAAAATTGCAACAATTCTAAAATCCAAGATGGCGACAGTAACTAAAGTGTAATGTTAGGGAATAGGGCACTCAATGTCAATATAGCTAAATCCAAGATGGCGGAATACAAGATGGCCTCGGGATTAAAGTCTAAGGACAAGGTCAAGGTCAAATTTCAGTGTAAGCTCAAAGATTAAGGTAAAGTTTAATAGTAAGGTAATAGGTCAAAGTCGAATGTCCAGGTCCAAGATCAAGGTGAAAGGTCAAGGTTAAGGTCAAATGTCAAAGATCAAAGTCAAGGTTATCTAATATAGCCGCCTTGACGTCACAATCCAAGATGCGATCGGCTCAAAACTCCACATCCTAAAGCCTGGCCCATAAGCCTCTTTTCATACACTGTTATTAATTTAATCTTAAAACTGTTTAGGATCTTGTTTATAATTTTTTCATATGCCACGCAATATATTAAATATATTTATTAGTTCCTTCTTGATGCCACATATATTACTTTAAAAGCTATAAGAGAAGTAAAAGTATTTATTTTACCCTAAATTCATTTTTTATGGAATTAAATACGTTTAAGCCACACACTATTAAAAAAAGGCAGGAAATAAAAGTATCATAATAGTGGCTATGTGTACACTAAAACTTAAGCTAAGCATAATATACTTGCCTCATTCCTATTTTCCAAATTCACGACCTTAATGTTTTGAGGAATTTAAGGCTTCCTTTTATAACTCTATTGGCTCTATTTAAATTTGAAACTTCAGAAATCATCTATAGTTCCTCTGTGATCCTAGAATAAGGTTGAAAGGCAATAAACCTGCTAAATGTGCAAAATTTGTATACATTGCATTAACACGGGGAGTAAATTGGAGGATGAGGAAATTATGTTGGCTCTAGCATCAATGGCGTGCCTTATAATTTCTCCTGACTCGCTAGTGTGTTATGTACGTGCTACCACGACAGTTCAAGCAAAATGATCTATTTTTCGTGAAAAATTCTGATGAAAGTACTTCATTTGTTTATCTTTCTTTATGCCATAAATTTTCATGAGTAATATGTACTGACAATGCTCATATTCGAAGTACATCAGAGAATCAGTCCTGTACCATTCTGTTATAAGAGCTTGGATATATTTATTGATGCAATCAAGTACCAAACCCCAGAATATATGGTTATTTAAAAAAGGATTTGTTAACACAAGGCAAGTATGCAATACTTTGAAAAGCACCTAATTTTTTTTTTCAAAATAGCTTTTCGTACTATAAACAAGATTTAAAATGATTTTATTCCATTTCGTACTTACTTTTGTTTAAAAAATATACCTTAAGTATATAAGTGTATTTTATAATGATGTTTTATCTAAATCAGTTTCAATTATATCTTCAATTATCTCGGTGTATGACCATGGCAAAAGTTTGCTTAAAAAATATGCTAATAGTTTATTAAACTCTTTAGTTAATAGGAACCATGTATAGAATTTTAATAGTTTATAATAGTATGTCCGGTGCCCATTTCATGGTTGAGAGGGTCAAGGAGCAGTCCGCCATCTTGAATTGTAACATCATGGCCGCCCTCTTGTATGTCCTAACCTAGACTTTCAACCTTCAAATTTGCCCAAATTTACCAAAAATTTAACATAACTGACTTGAAATACGAAAAAAAAAATCTCAAATGATCCCGTTATTAGGAAAAAAATCTGTAATTTCAAAAATTTTAATTTTTTAGGTAATATTTCCCATTAAAAATTTTAAATATTAAAAAAATTAAATACCTATCTTTCTGTTTCGCAAAAAAAATAACCAAATATCCTAAAGTAGGCACTCTATCCCTTAAAATTTTTTATTTCAAACTTCTGAAGCCATGAACTTCATTTACCTTGCCTGCAACCTTGACTTTGTTCAAGGTCACCATTTTGGATTTGGACATTTTGTTTTTTAGAACTCTCCACCCATCTTAGATTGTAACGTCACGTCTCTTCTTGCATCATAGAACATTCTTACAATTTATTTTTCGACCTTTTGAATAATAACGACGGATCCACCATATAAAAAAAATCAAATTATTATTCTAAAAAATTGAAGAAAAAAAATTGTATATTAAAAGTATATTAAATTAAATTTTTTAAAAATTTTTTTACAAAAAAAAGGAACTTAAGTAATGATCATTGGAATCCTCTGTTAGATTCCCGACGAGGGAATTCAATGAAAAATTGCGTCAGTACCTGCTCCCATGTTGGTTACTGGCAGACATATCCCACACTACTAACGCCAAATAATTTATGTCACGCCAACCAGTATGACGTAGTGACAGGCATTTTTGTCCTCCGTATGGTCTTCCTCCGATATAGTACGCTGCCGCCTTTAGTCATAATTTATTATTTGCTTGATTGCAATAGTATCAATCACCACACCATAAGATGTAACATCCGCAGTGTGGTCGGCTATCTTTAAAATCTGTAGTTATTAAATTTAAAATTTGGAAAAAAATTCCCAAAGTCATTTAATATATAATTTATTTTAAATAATAACATAAATTTAAAATTTCACTATAACAGTATAGTTTTTAGGTAAAAGAAAAAAATACAAATTTTACAAATAATATTTAACTTATTAAAATTCTACTCTACTTCAAGTAAACTTTAAAAGTTAATATTCCATAAAGACTATAATTATGCATTAGTTCGAACTGACTAATTTTCAGCTTCAATCAGTTTACCGGTCTGCAAATCTACACCAAGCAGTTACAAATACTACAAACTATGCCAAGGTTAGTAAATCATTAAATAAAAGACATCAAATACGGAAAATATAAATAAGTTTGACAGATGACATATCAAAAACATATTTGGATAGAGACCAAAACTTACAGTTTAAGGATATTTACCTGGAATAAATTGAGGAAAAAACAAAAAGTGCTGAATCTATACCTAGTGGATTAAATAAAAAATTGGAAAAACTGTTAGAAAATTTTCTTTAAGAAAAGAAACTATATCTGAAACTCAAAATTTAGGGAAATTTGCAAAAGATTTCATGATTGAGAAATTCACGGGCAGAAACTCAAATGATTACCAGTGGATTAAAGACTTCAACAAAGAATGTGAACGTTTCCTAATCAAAGAAGACAAAAAGATAATAGAAATTTTAAAACATTTCTTAGAATACTCCAGTGTAGTTTGGTATAACTGCATGCAAATGAAACTTACATTGGAATCGGACTGGAACAAATGGGAGAAAATTTTTTTGAGACATTTGCAAACAAAGGATGGTCACCCATCAGATATGCTGACAGAATAAACATCAATGATTTCCCGAATATATTGATTTTCATAGCAGGATATTGAAATTATTGAGTTCAAGCTATATTGGATATATATTTTAGAAGCAGCCAATATCTACTCAAATTCACTTTAATAGTAAAGTCATGTAATAAATAAAAATTTGAGCCACATCTAGAGACACTTCTGAGATAAAACAATATTTATCGATTTTAGTTTAACTGCAGCCAGTATACTTTAATAGTAAATTGATATAATAACTATAAAGTTTTTTTTACACTATTCTTAATTCAAATTTATAAAAATTTATTTTCTATTTTTTAGTTTGGTTTTCTATATAAAGCGTGTTTTTTTAGTTTTTATAAACTATTATTTATTTCAATTTGAAACGATACAAATCGATAATTTTATCTTCTTTAATTCATGCTAATAAATAAACAATAATAATATTTATATCAAGCGGCTATCAAACCCAAAAATATTATTTGGTTTATTTTACGTCTTATTAAATCTGAAAAATACTGTTATATAAGTGAAACAGCGCAAAAAGTCAAGGAAACTATTTTATACCTAGGGAAAACGTCCTCCTCATTCGTCCGTAAGAGTGCATCATAGTATCCAAAAACATAAATTAAATCAACTATATATAATTTGACACAATATGTGGCAAAATCTGTTGTTATAGACGGAACCACTTGGTACACGTATTGTTATTATTGGAAAATTAATTCTCACTGATTGATTACTAACTTATATTCCTATTTATATGTGTCATTATTTAAAACTTTAAGTATGCATCTGATTTTAGAAGCAGTAGCTAATATGGATTTCGGATCGTTGTCTGCAGCAGTATCGAAAGGCCACTGGTGTAGTTACTGCAGCATAGATTTTACTTACTAAAAAAAATTATAAGCATCAAGAGATGAGCTAGTGTATTTTGGGTGCTAAACAAAAAATAATGCATTTTCAGCCAATACCTGAAATCCTTTGATTGAAAATATATCTTGAATAAACATTGCAAGTTTTGTACAATCAACCTAATGTTAACGAAAACGATTCTATAACACCAAGAGAGTAGAATGAAGAAAATTTGAAAATGCTGATGCTACCAACACAATAAACTGAAATATTTTTCTACATCTAAAAAACTTATATTGAGTTAATTTTTTTTTAAGTGAACGTTATTAAATAATTGTTTAGCTTTTATTGTAGCATCCTAATTAATTTAACTGTGAAAAGGCATTTTAAACATTTTAAAGCCCGTTAGAAACTTGTAAAAAAATATTTTATATAATTATTGAAATGCCATTTTTTACTTAAGGAAAGCAAAACGGTAAAGAACAGGTAATGTTTACCGCGAACGCATTTTACGTAGCGGAACAGCGAAATGTCTAGTTGGCCGACCTCATTTCCGAGAAATCGTCAACCCCTGTTCCTCAACCAATCACGTCATTCTCTTTGCATCCCTCATCTCATTTCCTTAAAGATAAAAAACAAAATAACGTACACGAATATTCGATCAGATTTTAATTGGTTTCTTTGCAGCTTGTACTCTTCCAACCTGGCGTTTTCCCTGTGACATGGTCTGCGTCTCCACGTTAGCCCGGCGAACTTCACGGCAGTCCTCTCGGTGTTAATAAAGTTTGTCCCAGAACTCACGCAACTCATAATTTTGATAAAAACACAGTTTTTAATTAAAACTTATAATTTTTTATTTATTCATAAAGTATACAACCTAGGGTTTTGTATGAAATGGCATGATACCACTGAACAGTCCCGCTCTCCTTTTTTTTTTTTTCGTTGCCAACACTTTACCGCACAAATGGAGCACCGTTTAAATCTTGCGTGAATATTGGCACGTTCTATATATAACATTTGAACAAAATTTCTAGTTATTTTAGTTTACTCATGTTTATTTACAATAAATATAGACAGTAAGAATTTTATTCAATAAATCAAGTGAATTTCAATTTTTAATGGCTAAGCTCACATTGCTTATCTCCAAGTTTTTATTTCACACAAATATTATTAATTAATGTCAATGGTCATTCAAGATATTGTTAAACCAAAAATGAAATAGTAAAGTTATTAAAAAACAGTTTAAATGAGAGTAAGCCCAGGTTTCTTCTGTAAAAATTATTAGCACATAAATTGTTAAAATTGTTTTGAATTATTACATACAATAATTATATTAGAGCTCGTAAAAAAATGGAGTATGACTGCTGCAATTTAACAAAAATAAATCTTATAACGTTAATTTGCTGTATGCTTATCCCCGTTTTATTAAACATAGATACAACTGTAAAAAAATTTGCGACATGATTGAATAAAATACCAGAGACTGCAAAAAATTAAAATCCATAGCGATTGCAAAACAATCAATTGAATCCACTTACACAAACGAAAACAAATTTTTTTAATCACGTCAACACAATTTAACTACGATAAGTAATATCTTAGTTAAATTTACCCGTCTTTCTTATAATTCTGTGAATTAATTTGACACAGGAAAACAAACAGATTTTCTCTGAATGGGCTAACAGTCTAGCTAGTCGGGAAGTCTTTGGCTCGTGTTTGACCAATAGCTTCAAAGCTTCAGTTACTCTTCTTACCATACAAGTATTTTAAAATTGACAGAAAGTGAGTGAATAATATACATGTGTAACTCCCCTGAAGATAAGGACTGCAATATGACCCGTAGATTTAATCGAAACGTCGGTTCACCCTAAGCCAAAATCAATGTAGAATAAAGTATTAGGTACTAGAGTCACATTTTAATTTAGTTTGACATAAACAATTAAATTTAAATACTAGTACAATGCTGTTTTTTCACGCTTGAATAAATTTTTTTTGAAGAATGCAGCTGAAATTTCAGAAAGAGTATAAAAGGTAGTTTCAGTCTGTAAAAGACACGCACAGCATTTCAATTCGCAGAACATGGGCTTACCCGGAGGGGCTACGTAAGATTTTGTAGTCAGAGAAAAATATCGTTACCAACCCTCTAACAGTATTGTTCAATTTTTTTATTAATTGATGTTTTCTTTTGTTATTTTTAACTATTTTTCGGACTCATACACCCATAGACGCTTCATCCCAGTAAAAAAGGATAAATTCCGGAAAATTACCTACTCCCCCTCACCAATAATTGGACCGATTTCCATATTATTTCATGAGCTGGATTCATTTTCGATGCTGTGTTTACTTTATAATCACGAAGAATCAAATTATCCAGTGAACTTTGTAAATTTATGGATACATTCCGTGATTAAAGCATAGAAAGGTTACTTTCTTCGAAAAGGAATTCACGAGTATTAACACAACATAAAATTAAAACTTTTAAAGACTCGGTCTCACATGTAGGGTTTTTTAGTATTTTTTGTAAGTAGGACTTTATTAAGGGCTACTTCTAAAAAATTTAATACGACACTCCGTTGCACTTTTTTTCTACTCTTAATATTTTCAAGACACATTCTTTTAGTGTTATATAACGGGTGTAAAAGTTGGGGCTAATAATTATAAAGACTTGTGCTCCTTTTAACACCAATGATATTACCAAAATATAAGTGGGCATTTGTGAGAATATTTGTGGCTGAAAAACACATGCAACGAAGATATCAAGTTAAAATTAAAGAAATGAACATTAAATAAAAAGTATTGATGAAAAAACAAATCAACATTGCGTGTGAGACCGAGCCATAAGTGTACAGCAAAAACTGTCATCTTCCTTCCACACGCCTCTTTAACCCGTTTAAAACGGGAAACCTAAAGTCGGAAGTCAGAATTCAGCGGATGGTTT
The DNA here is from genome assembly GCF_032445375.1 of Bacillus rossius redtenbacheri. NCBI lineage: Eukaryota > Metazoa > Arthropoda > Insecta > Phasmatodea > Bacillidae > Bacillus > Bacillus rossius. Next base: position 252,369,601 of record NC_086330.1, read on the forward strand.
CCTCAAATATCCAGTTGCCTAAAACTACGAGGAACGCTTCTTTTATTTCGGATGCGTTCTTTGTTTAAAAAAGGTCGTAAATTTTCTGTAATTTAAAACACCGCGAAGCCCTCGCACGCAGAGCTACATCTTCTGTGACTCTACGGATTCTATTTCACTAGCTGCTTTTTCTTTCGATACTTAATTCCGAAGACTTATTTTTATCATTGCTTCCACGCAAAACACCCAATAATTTCGTTTACAAAGTAATATTTTGCTTATGAAGCATGTAATTTAGCAAATTGGTTTCTGAATACAAATTTTTTTAAAATAATTTTTTTTCTTTATCCAGTATTAAGTTTAATTCAGTGTTACGATGTTTTTTTAATTATTCCTCTGACATGTTATATTAATTTTTTTAATACTTTTTCATTTCAAATTTAGCGTACTTTAATTTACTCACTATAAATATTTTAATTAAAATACACAAGAAAAATTACTAGAAATAAATTTGTAAAATCCTTTTCCAAATTTTGACTTCTTTGTTTAACCTACTTTAAATGTTCTTGCTAATTATTTACACTTAATATAACTCTCCAAGAAAATATTCTTACTATATAATATTATCGGGTTCAAATTAATCAATAGTTAAATGTTTAGTGATCAAATGTAATGAAAGAAATTTCTCTGGGTTTATACTTGTTTAATCCAGGTTTAAACTTCAATTTCATTGTGATAAATTGGCAAAATCGCAGAATATATATTTTGAGCCGATATTTCTTTTTTACCTATTGCCAGAGAGATAATTGAGGAATAGGAAACAAACTACCAATAATTCTCAAAACACCCTTCTTCTCGAGATGGAATTCAAAAACGGAGATGTTTATGTTTAAAGGGGACGTATTTTCTAAAGTGAAAGTGATTCTATTTAGCGGATGGTTTTCAAAACAACCCACATTATAAAAGCAAATGCTAGAGCTATTTTTAGTAGCTATAAAGATTTCCCTTAAAATTAAGTGAGAAATAGAAAGAAATGATAAAAAACCATCAGCAAGGAATTATCCTTAAAATTCACTAAACAAAAATATGTATACTTTACTATTTTTATGGCGAATGAGGTGGGGTTAGGTTTTGATATTGAATTAAATAACTGCCACGGCAATACCTAATTACTGACACCTACTTCCCAACTTCTAACGTAAATGGACTTAAAAGTACCTACCCAGGATTAGAAGTAATGTTTACACTTTTTTTCAGACCATTGAGGAAATTTTCATGAAAATAGATGCTTTTTCCAATTACCTACATAATAAGTTAATACAAGTTTCAGCTGTGTAAGAAAGTTTTCACTGTAAAATCTGTATAATGTAACTTATAAAAAATCTGACAGTTCTCAAAAAGTAGTTCAAGTGGTATCTATTTCCTCCATGAGATTTGTTTACGAACATTGACAACCACTTGAAGTTGCTTGTGAACAATGTTGATAGAAAAACAATCCGAATGATACGAAGACCTCTGTAAAATACTTGTGAAAACTTTCAAATATGAGGCAATTGACTCTACTCAGACTATATTCTTATACTCTAAGCGTACATGCAAGCTTACTTACAGTGATGGAAAAACATACCAGGAGATGGAAGCAAAATAAACGAGAATTACATTTTGTGTATACATAAAAAACTTTTCGTGCTGTTTTAAACTCTGGTTTGAGTTTTGACCGTCTACAAAAGTAAAATTTATGAATTACTTTTTGAAATACTTACGTATTTTGCACGTACACGAGGAACTGAAATTTATTCCTTTGGGGAAAAAATTGTATGATGTTGGGAACATTGATTATATTTCACAAGCATTGATACAAAAAAGTGTTATATAAATATAAAAAAGTACTTTTACACACGTTAGAAAAGGAATTGTGTCGGGAAAGTCATGGGTTCGAACCCAAAACCAGTAAATTCTCTTATTTATGAGCACCGAGTCAGTACCTAAGATCTCTACAAACGAATGAAAGAATAACTTTTCTTACAGGTTGTGTAAAATATATAAATAACAGTTTTTTAAGCGTGTAAGGAAAACTGATAATCGACTTGGCGTACCTTGTAAGCAACTGGTCGTTTTAGCTTGCCCAACTGACTGACGTGTATGTCCTACCTATCTGACGATCCTAGAAAACCAACTGGATGTTGCTGACCACCGGCTGGATGTGTCTGGCAACTTATTGGACATGCCTGGTTAATAGACTCTAGTGTAGATCTGCCTTGTAAACATAAATGTAAATGCATGCAAAGTTTTTGCCTCGCCTTCTAAGAAGATTGCCGAAATCAAGACTTGCAAGTTAAGTGATTTTTTTCTACCTTTATTAATTAAATACTATTTTTTATTAATAATTTTGTTCTTTTATTTTCTCCAACCTGTAACTTCAATATTAAATTCAAATAAATTTTTACTTGAAAGTATATTATATATATATATTAGAATTAGTTTATAGTGGATTAAAATTAAATTAGATTTTCGAGATTGCAACAAGTGTTAGGAACTGTAGATTGTTTTGAGTGTAGTAGTTTTAAAATTAGTGTTAATGTTTAGTAGGGGTTTAGGTTAGCACAAAGGGGAAATTGCAGTGTCGTCATAAGACATTAGTGTTGCACTTGTAGTGTATGTGGACAAGAAAGATGGCTGCCGACGAGCTTAAGAATGTCCTGGCATTATTGGCTGAAATGAAGAGCGGCCAGGAAGAAATGAAGAATGAATTGAAAAAAACAACGAGAAATTGGATGAGATGAAGAGTGGCCAGGAAGAAATGAAGAATGAAATGAAGGGCAACAGGGAAGAAATGAAGAATAGCCAGCAGAATAAGGGAAATAGGCTGGACGAGGTGAAGAGTGGCCAGGAAGAATTGAAGAATAAAATTTATAACTGCCGAGAGGAGATAAAGAATGCTATGAAAACCGTGATCGAAGACATCAAGAAAAACCAAGAAGAGATGCGAAACGAAATAGTTGCTGCACAAGAAGAAATGAAGAAGAAGATAGATGAAACCAGCATCCATTTTGAAGGCAAAGTGCAGTGTTTGGAGCAGCATCTTGCAGAACAAGAGCAACAACTAGCCGAACATGAAGAAATGATGGCACAACAGCTACTTCAGCTCAAGCAGACCACCGAAGAGCCAGTAGCAGCTGTAACTGAAGACTGCCGTCGGATGATCAAGGAAGCTTCATTGGCTACAAAAAGGAGCAGTTATTCTGGAGATGTGAAGGTGGAAGGCGCAACCAGTCACCCAAAATTCAAGCCACCCACCTTTGATGGGCAATCGTCGAGGGCTGTCTACAGGCGACAGTTTGAGGCAGCAGCTGAAATCAATGGCTGGGACGATGATGAAAAGGATACGGCACTCGTCTTGGCCCTGCGAGGATCTCCACTAGAGCTGCTGCAGACCATACCAGTTACAGACCAGAAAGAATATGGGGTATTAGTAGAGGCCCTTGAGCTGAGGTATGGCAACCGACACATGGGCGAGGTGTACAGAACAGCTCTGAAGACACGTCAACAGAGATCTTCAGAAACCCTCCAAGAGTTCGAAGCCGACATTGAGTGACTCGTGCACCTCGCCTACCCAGAAGCACCAACAGAGTTCCGCCAGCAGATAGCCAATAGTGCTTTTATAGACGGGCTCAGAGATGCGGAGGTTCAGCAAACGCTTTGTTTGGCCCGACACAAGAAGAGCTGCAAGGCCTTGGTTCATGCCCTGGAAATCGAGGCAGCATGCAGTGCCTCAAGAGACACAAGCATCAGGACAAGGAGAATGGGACTGGAGCCCTACAATGCAGCAAATGCTAGAAACACCACTTATTAAGTAGATATTCTAAGGGCATTGAAGAAGCTGCTGAATGATACTCCAGGTAACCAGATCAAAAGATCAGGAGGATGCCGGCGGTATTTCATCTGCAATGAACTAGGACGTATTAAGTGGTACTGTCCGACACGCGTGAAGACAACACAACAGGAAGAAAAAGAAGAAGATCAACTGGGAAACGAGCAATAGCTGGTATGAAGGGGCGCATGCCAGCAATACAGGAAATGGTAGCCCCTAGGGTTTTTCCTGTATCCGTATTGCGTAGAGGCCATGACAGTTTGTTAATCAATGGATGGATCAATGGCAGACAGTGTTTACTTACTATTGACACAGGAGCATCGGCATCTATTATTCGCACAGATATTGTAAATAGAGAAAAACTGAAGAGAACACCCATTCCATACAGACTTAAAACAGCAACCGGCAACACCTCACCTGTGATGGATCTGGAGTTAAGGTTTGGAACTTGGACATTATCATAGACCTTTCTTGTTGCTGATATCACTGATGAGGTAATATTTGGAGTAGACACAGCATGAACCGATACGGATTCGTTATTGACATGGAAGAACAGGTACTGTGTATTAAAGATGAAGACGTGGCTTTGTTTACTCCCGACCAACTAGAAGTTCCTGTAATAAAATTGGTAGTTAGCAAAAATGTTTCAATTCCAGCATTTCATGAGAAGATAATAGCAGCCAAGATTACGGGAGACCCTAGGGGTAACATGAGCTACCTGATAGAGCCAGATATTACGTTAGGATTGAAGACACTCCTGGTCGCTCTAAGCATTGCAATATGCGGTGAGGTTGTACCAGTCAGGGTGGCCGACCTCGACTCTCGAAAAAGGGTCCTTAAACCAGGGGACCCAATAGCTATCTGCGAACCAGTCACTTAGGTAGGCCAATGTGAGTCTTCCTCACCCGCTAGACATGATGTGCAAACACTGAACCTGAATATAGAGCAACTTTTAAGGCGATGCCAAAATAATCTGACAGATGGGGAAATAGAAGAAGTATCAGCTTTTCTGGCAAACAACCAGGATGTATTTACCTCAGGGGATACTGACCTTGAGAGAACAAGCCTGGTCCATCATCACATCAACACAGGTGATGCAGAGCCGATCCGACAGGCACCACGAGGGCTGCCCCTAGCAAAGCAGGAAGAGGCTGTGAAGTTGATCGTGAGTATGATGAAAGGTGGTGTAATAGAACCATCAGCAAGTCCTTGGGTTTCCCCAGTTGTTTTAGTGGCGAAGATGGATGGCCAACTGAGGTTTCGTTTGGACTACTGGAAGCTGAATGACACCAACAAAAAGGACAGCTACCCCCTCCCACATATCGATGACACACTTGATACACTTTCTGGCACCAGATGGTTCTCTACATTGGACTTAAAGAGTGGTTACTTGCAAGTGAAGCTACACCCAGATGATAAGGAGAAGACTGCTACGACAGGTAGTGGTCTGTTCCATTTCACTGTGTTACCATTCGGGTTATGTAATGCTCCTGCAACTTTTGAGAGATTGATGGAACTTGTCCTACATGGCATTACTTGGAAAACATGCGTAATATATCTGGACGACATTATTGTAGTAGGTAATAAAGTGAAGGAACATTTGCAAAACATCCAGGATGTATTCGACAGGCTTCGCCATGCCCAACATAAGTTAAGTCCTAAGAAGTGCTTCTTGTTCCAGCATGAGGTAACATTCCTTGGTCATATTGTATCGCAGGATGGAGTGTGAACAGATCCTGAGAAGATCCGTTCTGTTATGGAGTGGCCTCAACCTACGAACAAGCATGAAGTAAGAAGTTTTCTGGGACTCTGTACTTATTACAGACGGTTTGTGCCTGGGTTCTCGACAATCGCAAAACCACTGCATTAGCTGACCGAGGACAAAAGACAATTTATCTGTACCTCAGCATGCGAGACGGCATTTCAAGAACTCAAGAAATCCCTGTGTTCTAGCCCCAAACTTGCCTACCCCCATCTACTTGGAGAGTATATCCTCGACACAGATGCAAGCGGAGATGGTTTGGGCGCTGTCCTGTCCCAGGCTCAGGGTGAAAATGAACGAGTAATAGCATACTATAGCAAAGTTTTGTCTAAGCCAGAACGCAGCAATTGTGTCACAAAACCAGAACTCTTGGCTGTAGTAAAGTTTTTGCAACATTTCCACAAATATTTATGTGGGAGAAAATTTCTTTTACGCACTGACCATGCCACACTTAAGTGGCTACTACAGTTCAAGAATCCAGAGGGACAAATTGCTAGGTGGATTGAACAGATACAGCAATATGATTGTCATATATAACACAGGAAAGGTCGAATTCACAGCAATGCCGATGCCCTCTCCCGAAGGCCTTGTAAGGTAGACTGTTACCATTGCAACAGGGGAGAAAAAATGAGGGGATCGAAGATATTCGGTGAACAACGATAACTAATGGGGAAGAAAAATAGTATAGTACCAGCTTGAAGGCAGCACAGCGGCAAGATCCTGACCTGGCACATATCATCAGCTGGTTAGAGAGTGGTGCTGGATGTCCAAAATGGCATGAAATCTCCAGTGACCGAAGGGTGGTGAAAGCTTACTGGGCACAGTGGGATTCATTGAGAATGTGGATGGGCTACTAATGAGGGCATGGGAGATTCCGAATGGAAAAGTAGTTACCATGCAACTACTCCTTCCAAAGAGTCTAGTGGCAGATGTGTTGAAGGAAATTCATGATGATACCTCTGGTGGTCATCTAGGGGTGAACAAAACTCTAGCCAAGACCCGTCAACGCTTCTACTGGTTGAGGTGTCGCCAGGATGTGGAGGCTTGGTGTAGACAATGCAAATCATGCTCGGCTAAAGAGGGGCCACAACACTGGAGTCATGGGAAAATGAGGGCATTCAATGTAGAGACCCCCTTTGAGAGGATAGTCATCGACATCGCTGGACCATTTCCCAAGACTAAAGATGGTAACCGGTATATTCTGGTAGCAATGGATTACTTCAGCAAATGGCCAGAGGCTTATGCACTTCCTAATCAAGAAGCCTCTACTGTTGCAGATGCAATAGTCAACAACTTAATTTGCAGATTTGGGGTACCAATGGAGCTCCACTCAGACCAAAGCCGCAATTTCGAGTCGACAGTATTTCAGGAGGTGTATCGGTTACTGGGAATAAATAAAACCAGGACTACAGCCCAACATCCTCATTCCGGTGGCATGGTGGAGGAGTTCAACAGAACATTGGAGGAACACCTTGCCAAAGTTGTGGCCGAGCATCAACAGGACTGGGATCAACACATCCAGTTGTTCCCAATGGCATATAGATCTTCCATCCATGACTCCACTGGGCAGCCCCCTGCGAGTATTGTGTTTGGACAGGAATTGAGGCTGCCCTGTGATGTCAAGTTCGGTCGTCCGCGCAAGGAGCCGACCAGCACTACTGAATATGTAAATCATCTAGAGGAGCGAATGTCACTTTTACACGAGGAGGCCCGCAGGAATCTTTGATTAGCGGCGAATCGAATGAAGACTAGGTATGACCTGAAAGCCAATTCATCCGGATTACAGAAGGGTTATTTAGTGTTGTTGTATAACCCGCAACGAAGAAAGGGAAGGTGCCCTAAATGTCAAGCATCATGGGAAAACCCCTCTGAGGTCTTACAGCGCCTAAATTATGTGTTTTACAGGATCCAGAGAGGAAAGAGGGGACGTATGAAAGTGGTACATTTGGACCGCTTGAGGAAATATGCTGGAAGGAATGAGTTACCTGTTCAGGACGAACAGGTTTAAGGAGGGGGCAATGTTACGAACGTCAGCAGAGCTTCGGCACCCAGGTGCAGCGCTAGCTGGCTGACAGGTGGCCACTGCAACATGAGACATTCTGTGCGCACCTGGGTCGCCGTTTCCCCCCTCCTTCCCTGCGCTCCCCGCGCGGTGGTGATAGTTTGACATCCGAAACCACAGCTGCGGAGTTACACGAGCCACCCACAAGTGTTTTGAAAGATTTCTGCCGTCGGGTCGACGCGGAATGACGCGACAGGCCCCAGCCGCGCTCGTGAGTTCTATAAATGGCGTCTGTGATATATAAAATGAGGACGCCGGCCTCAGGTTCAGTTCAGTGAAGTCGGGAGATTTCCCGCGGCGGAGTTTCTGGGCGATAAATCGGCGAAGTCCCTGGACGAAGGTTCCAGGGCGAAGAGTTCAGATCCGGGCGATAGTGTCGCGGGCGCGGCGGAGTTCCAAGCGAACTTCCGAGCCAGGCGTCGAGTGGGATCTCGGCGAAGGGGAAGTGTGACGGCGGCGGCGGAGTGCGGCGACGGAGTCCTGCGACGGAGGTCCACGAGGGGTGCTGCGGCGAGAGTTGCGCCAGAGGTACGACCCAGCGATGTGTGCGGTGTGTAAAAACAAGTGACTGAGGAAGCAAAATTTTTAAGTACAATTGATTAATTGGCATTTTTAGATTATTTGCTAGTAATGTAAATAGTGGCAATAAATAAAACTATGTCTGTAATAAAATCTTTAATTGGGCTATCCTTTACGAACCTAGTAGTTTCCCACGACGATTTTTTTCATTTTTAATAAATCGTAACAATATTATTTGTGCATCGAGAAAGGATCAAACTCAAGACAGGAATCGATTGAATGAAGCAGTAAATTAGTTTTATATGTTTTTGCATTTTATGTTTTTTTTCATAATATCTAGTTTATTAAATAATGGTTCTTAAGATGGTGGCTAAGATGGAATCGGCAGCTTACTGACGGCTGGTGGAAGAGTACTTTAAGCCACTTTTAGGACTTTTTATAATTTTTATTGAAATGTGTTATTTGTTTACCTACATAAATTTACATTTTCCTGTATCAAGCAAGCATCGAACCAAGGAAAAGAATCGAACTATTTAATTGGGGGCTGGTAGATGAAAACTTTATACCTATTATAGTATGTTTCACCAAATATTTTAAATAAATATTATTTTACCTGCAATTACCATTTTTGCATCGAGCAGGGATCGAACCAAGGACAAGTATCCATAAAATCTATTGGAGGCTGGTAGGTGAAGAATTTTTCTAAGATAATCAGAAGTGGCTCAGATGTCGGTACTACTTTTATACTAAAATTAAAAATTGAACTTACGTCCGTGGTATGGACCTTGAACCACATACTCCAAAGCTAAACCTTTAACCAATGACGCCTAGAGATCAACTCAGACAGTACAGGAAGCTCACACTGATGAAATGAATATAAATTATGGAGTTGAGTACCTCGATGAAACTTACCCGCCAAGGCACTGTGCCTCGTTTGGAATAACCCTTGCCGTGTATCAGGGTTAAAACCGGAAAATAGGCTAGACATGTTTGTTAAGAGGGTGAAGGGAAGTTCCTTTTGAATAACTAATAACGCAATCTCGGGTAATCTAAGCATGATAATTTGCGAGAAGCCCTCCAAACCAGGCGTTACTTCAAGGAATGTACATTTTTATAAATGCATTTACTTATTGCCTTTTAAATAATAATCCAATTGCCTCCAAAAAATACTTCGGATAATAAAATCCTACAAAACTTATTTTGCAAATGAATAAATCAATTCTATTTACTGATCTTAATTTTTAGAAATATATTTGGCAACGTAAAAATTTAAATTTTATATTCTCCTTCAGGTCCATCAGATAATAGGTCGCACCATTTCCACATTTGACCAACTAGTTAGCTCCCAAATGATATGGACCTTTATCACGTATTTACTTACACTATGCTTATAAAAACCATTGATTTCAGTTTCTTAAAAAATATTAGTTAAACTAGAAATTATAAATACTTGTAATTTGTATTTCAATACAGTAGTTGTCCCAATTGTGATTTTAAGAAAAAGTAGAGTTTTCTGTTATTTTGTTATTCTGAGACCCGTAGTCACAGACCAAATATATTTTTTAATTTTTTAGGAAACTTTGTTTGAGATTAAGTCTTAGTCAAACATAAAAAAATCCTTTTTAATGAACTATTTTTATTGTTTCTTATTTAAAATCAATATTTTATTTTAAAAATACATCGAATCACAAACAAACCTTTAAATCATTAGAATGAATATTGTCAGTAGCTTACCTTCCAGCAAGGTGAAAGCTGCAATTAACAGCAGATCCAGCCCCAAAAGCCTCATCTTCATGCTGCCTCTGCTTCCAGTTACACGAGTTGCCTTCTACTGTTCTCGAGTGGCGACCCTCGCGAACAACTTTCACGAACTCGCGAACAACTTTCACGAACTCGCAACAGCTCGTTCTACGACTCTTGAACACTCCTGTGCTAGGCTTGTCCCATCGCCCAGTCACGAACCAGTGGCGTTCGCAGTAATTGTTCCACGAGGTGGTCGAGTTAATCCCCGCGAGAGTCGGGTTCGGTCATGTATTTTCCAGGCGCTTAAATCAGATGAATTATCGTGATGATTAAAAATATATTTTAAATCATTGCTACAAACTTTTACAGATTGTTTGACATTAATTTATGACGTCAATTCGGCTAAATTTCATTTTCAAAACAACACCTAAAAAGAAATCAAAACGAATGTATATAAGGCCTATCTAAAAGTATGTTAGTTAAGACATTTTAACGGTTATTTTCTGTATTTTAACCCATAATTCATTATTTTTTTACAATGGTTATTTTATTGGGCAGACACTATTAATGAAACTCAAGATACAGGGTTAAAATAATGGGTAAACCATTGACCACGGAAAAAAAAATTTCATACCATCTGCTTATTATCGTAAACGCCTAAATCAGGGATATTAAAAAGCAATTAAATTAACTTCTTTAAACAGATTAATAGGAACACATTATGAATAATATGAGCTGATGGAATATTTGACGTGTGTATTAGTAGTGAATAAAATGTACATAAGATTTTTTTTCAACTATGCTTGAATGACCTCGAGTAAAGATCAAATACCGCAGCCTTGAATGAAGCTGGAAAGAGCTTTAGCGAAGACTATGACTGTAAAAGTAATCGATGTGTAAGTTGATAGTTTAGTACACACGTAAGACCTTAAAGAAATTCATGTCAAATAAATTCATGTTAATTTTGTTATTAAAGTGCTTTTGAATAATGGTTTTAGGTTTTTGGGTATCATTCTTTTATGCAAATATTTCATTTCTTTACTCGGATGTGCTTTCCACTAAAACACTGGAAGATATTAACACTTGAGCTAAATTTGCCACCAAGATTTTTAACTGTGGTTTTAAAAATATTTCATATACATGCCTATTCTAAATATAAAAAAAATACATTTATATAATGTCCTGAGAGAAAGAAGCACATAAGACGAAAAGGTTTAGTCAAAATTAATAAAAATAATAACATTTTCTCGTGTATAATATTTTTTTTTTTCGCACATTTCTTCAACTCACATTATAAATCCTCGGTATTCCAGTAAATTAACATGTGCCGGACAGAGCCAAAAAAGGTGGAGGAAAAACCCCTGAGGACGATAAAGAAATCAGATTATAACAATGAATCAGGTTGCAAGAAGGTCCGGGCAGAATAGTGGGGGAAGGCTTTGGGAACTACACCGAGTTCCGACAGCCGGGAAGCAAGGCAAGGTTGAAATCTCAAAAGTTTCGTCTCGGATTCTGAAACAGTTTTTTTCGCCCGCCAAATGTTGGTTTATTCATGTGCGCATACTTCCCCTCCCCCACCCCATGCAGTCAAACCTCTTACCAACAGCGCAGACGCATGCCTAGCCTGTACATCGTTAAAAAATTATTCACTCGAAATTTGTGAACAACACAGGTTAAAATATATTTGGGTAATTTCTTAACTGACATATACACGGGCGGAAGATTAAATTCCAACACCAAGAAGATATTAGTATAGAAAAATGCAGATTAGGCTAAGCATTGGTCTAGACAACATACTTATTTAATTAACGTTTCCAGGTCACAGATCCAAGTATGCATGAGAAGACATATTATATGGTGAGACAGTAACCGGTGTAGTCGTCATGAATTTGAATGCAAGTATGCAAACATGAATGCATTTTCGTACAGGTGCCTTATGTTATTTTGTAGTATAAATTTCCACACCTGTGGCATTTGTCACTTAAATCAGCAACAATTACTGCTGATATGGGATTACTCTGGATATGTCTTCCCATGATATTCCAAACGTGTTTAATGGGTGAGAGGTCAAGGCAATTAGTCGAAACTCTGTAGAGCACTTTGGTTGACAGCAACAGTATGAGGACGAAGGTTTTTCTGTTGAATATAACCGTTATGAAATACTGCGAATGAATGGCAGCACAACTGTTCTGAAGTCACGTCCGGTCACCAGTCTGACGTACGCAGTCGCCTTCAAAATTTTTAAGATAATGACGAGAGTGCTCCTGCTATCAAAGTAAATCGCTCCCCAGACCATAACTCCTGGTGTAGATCCAGTGTGGCGATGCCTCAGACATAATTGTTCCAAGCGACCATCTGGCCCCCATCTTGTCAACCTACAGCCATCACTGGGACCAAGACAGAAATGCCTCTCATCTACGAACACAACAGATCTCCACTCAGCCCTCCAATGAGCTCTAGCTTGACACCACTCATGTCGCTAATGGCAGTGATTCGGAGTTAGTGGCACGAACACTACCGGACGTCTGGCTCAGAGCTGTTCCTAAAATAATTACAGTTCGTTGTGTTACAATTGTGCCAACTGAAACTATTAAGGCTGCTGCAGATGAAGTACGATCCACCACAGCCATGCGGTATATATGGCGGCCTTTCCTTCGTTTAGTAGACCGTGTGCGGTCGAACCTGGTCTTCTTGAGACATGCCATCCCGTGACCAGTGTTGTCAACATTGGTGCACTGTAGATACATCCATGTCAAGTCTGTCTGCAATATCACGGAAATAACATCTACCTTCACTTAGCCTTGTTGCACGGCCTCGTTCAAACTCAGTAAGCTCCTGATACTGCCTTCTTTATCTTATTAAAGACATTTTTGGCTCACACCGATCCCCCAATTTCAACACCGTACGATGACTAACGCCAAAATGTGTACAGGGCGTAGGCCTATTTAAAGCAAATTTACTTAGTAAGGTCATAGACGAGTACCACTCTTCGATGACAAGCGCGCCAATTTGAACAGGTGTCATCTTTCACATGTGAGAACACGCCTTCCGAATTTCGTTTTATCTAGAACAATTCGTTCTTTTGGTGTTGGGATTTGATTTTCCGACAACGTGGTTTACTTTGTTTGAACGTAAAATAACGCGAATGATCGTCGAGTGCAAATGTTAACTTCTAGAACTTGTTATAGTGTGAGTCTTGTAGCTGGTTCCAAAAGTGACAGTCCTGGAATGTAACACAAGCGGTGTACGCGCCACTTGCGCCACCGTTTCTCCATCAGCAATGTTTGCTGAGGACTTCATGTGGCTGAAAGTGGTTCGTCAACAAACATCATGGATGCTTTGCGAGTGACGTTCCGGAGATGGGTACCAGCTGTACTACTTTTAAGGGGCTCGCGTATCAGGGGTGAATGTGTTAGTCAGCGGAAGGATAAGTACGACGGTCGACGTCGCGTCGTCTCTAAGCGCAAGGTTCTGACTGGCGCACCACTATGTAAATTTAATGGTAACCATGACATTGTATGTCAGAGAAATGAAGATGAAGGTGTAATGTACGGCCCTTGGTTTACCGGGCGTTTCATGTCTAAACATTCTCTAAATACACGCTCTTTTGCCCTTTTCTATTTCCTAAAAATAATGTTTAAATACGAAACACGAAGAGAGAACTAACCATCAGCCATCAGCGCAGTCTCGAATGTTTTTCGTAATCAGACATCATGAGCAGTTTTCAGATCACTTGGGTTCTTCTGTAACACTGCACACCATTTTTGTGCACGAGTAGGCGGGGCTCTTAAGTTATATGACACGGAGCATAGACGTAGTTCGCAATACAGAGTAAATGGCGCGCACTGTTGCCAGAGTAATATTAGTCGTTTACATAGATTATTTGTGTCTCACCAGTTCCTCATTGGCTTATTTACACTAACATTATTATTTTTTTGGTTCTTAATTATATATATTTTTTATTTATAATCATTTAATTTTTGAAGATTATAAAATATTGTAAGGTGACAGTATATATATACAACTATAGCCATTTTAAAAACACTTTTCCAAAACTAAATGCCAATTTTTCAAACTAGAAACTATTTGTTACTATTAATTTGGGGGATTTTACTAAATCATATGCTAATCTCGGACAGAGTCACGGTGTTAATATTAAATTGTAAACGAAACAACTGAAAAAAAAACATGTTAACTTTGGGTTTTGTCTCCTTAAAAGTAAAAATATTTATTAAGGTTTACACAAAATACAACATGTAGATGCAATATTTCCCAAATACTTATTTAAAAATTCCTATTACAGCATATTTTAATCCAGAGTTTAAAAAATGTATGTATTTATTGAATTACCCAAAAGTAATTTTTTCTGAAACTTTACAAAGTTGTGTCCAAACCTTTTTTGCTCTGTCGTCTCTGTTAGGTAGCAATACACACCGAAACAAGGAAAGTTTTAATGGCAAATGTGTATTCGGAAGAAAGAGAGAGAGTTAATGCCTATTAGACAGAAAACTGCATTCTAAGGATGAGACGCGCTACATAAAGTCCACGCCAAATACCCTTTTTTTCTTTCCACGCGCTTATCTAACCTGTTTGTAACGGAACATCGTAAACGTTAGTGGAAATCCGACGTAGATATTTCACGTACACACGGCATTACGAAAAAAAAACTTTCGTTTGACGTGACGAAAATTCCTCTTTGGAAAATGCCTGAATTGCAATGTGACTTCTAACAGTGTACCGGCGCCCAGGGAAAGCGAGGAAACCCCGTTCATTATTATTTTACTGGAGGCGCCTAAAGTCCCACGCCGTGGAGACACAGTACCGGTGATAACGAATGGGCCCGGCGGTTTCCATTTCCGTCGCCCAGAAACTAAAGAACTTTGACTCGGGGTTGGCACGAATGCGTTTAACTGTTAACGGGCGGGTGAGGCAGAAAAGACATGCACAAACTTTTCGGAGAGAGATTTCGAAGAAACATTTCTAACTAGGTTAGCCGTTAAAGAGACTTCCAGAAAATCGCCACATATTAGTTTTTGTTTTGTTTCATTGGTCCTAGATCCTTAAACGATTTTTTACTAAAAATTTTATCCAAATATTAATAAATTTGATATATGTAACTTTTAATGGCCACGATATCGGCCGTGTTGTTGCACAAATCCCTTTACGACTGAAACATAGAAATTTCTGTTGAGTTAATAATGGGAAAATGATTTGTTTGTAACCTCGTAATGAAACTGGGGATAGTATTTAAAAGCAAGGGAAAATAAAGTATTATAACTTTATTAATATGGATGATATTTCATTTCTTTAGATTTATTTTAGCTCCTAACAGTATTTTCAAAAGTATTTTTTATAACACAAACCGCTAGCCCTTAATTGTGGGAAAATCCCATAGCAGGAAAAATAGAAAATCCGTAAAAGTTAATGTAAACCGTCTACATTGTACACAATAAGTTTGCATTAGGCCTAGTTTTTACATTGAACCATTAATGTAAGAGATTACGTTAAGAACGAATGTTTTTGGTTCTTTTGTTACAACGAACACAAATATTAACTTCGAAATCTACTTGCACCTAAGGAGAAGCCAAAAGGGATATTTTTCAATTAATATCTGTGTTTATAACCCAGATTATGTTTTAAAGTATTTGTGGTGGAAAAAAATTTATAGAAAAACTTAATCCGAAATAGAAATTTCGTCTTTGGTCCATTTGTTTGATTTTACCCGCGTAGCATGTGCCAAATTAAGACGCAGAAACTTGATAAAAAATTTGTAAACCTATAAGAGTCTCCCACTCATCTCCCGTTGCAATAATGTCTGTCCATGTAGCCTTATGTTCATCAGGGTTCACCAGAGTTTTCCATTTGGTTTACAGAAGGACGCGCTTGAATATTTCAATTTAAAACTTTCCGTGGTTTTCGCAAAACAGCTCAAAACTGTTTAAATTATATCTTTGGGTTAGTTATAAACAAGGGTATTATCCACACATGTAACTTGCATGGCAAAAAGGAAGGGGTGGTGGTAAAGGATAAACTTTAATTTCACAGTTAATTGGAATTTGGCAAAATCGACCCAATATGGAGTTATATGAAGTAGATTTCAATCACAAAATAGGGATACTCTAACTAAAAGTTATGGTAGTCAGTTAAAAAGCTATTTTTCATGAACATGCGAATTAAGTTGGTTGTAATGACACTCGTTTTGTGATAAGCATACATACATTATCCCATAACCTAATGTTTAACCAAAATTCGATGAATGGAAAGAAGCATTTTGTGTGCAGTATTAAATTAGTTCATCGAATCCTGCATTAAACTCCATTATAAATTCCAAAATAGTTATGCTCACTATCACTGTCAAAAACTAGCCTTGCCTGATATCTCGCCATTTCTTTTTCTGATGGTCTTCAGCTTCATGTTAAGCAATTAGCCACCAGCTCATCCACGGTAAACTTTATTAGGAAGAATATCTCGGAGTCAGGCGCTAACAGAGTGTCGTAAAGCTAAAACAAAAGCTATATTGAAGTTAAATTGTAGCCTTAGGTTTAATATAATATCATAAAACAAGCCCTTACTCACTTCCAAATTACTGTAAAAATAAGAAAATGCATAGATAGCTGACAAAGAAACGCAATTTTATCGCAGGTCATAGAACCAAACTAAGGAAGGTTATTTTGGGCCAGCCACGCAAAAATGAGCTGTGCAAGGACGCACTGCATGTAGTACAGAGGTAGAATAGAAGGGTGGGGGTATGAGTGGGGGTAGCGATGTTCCGTATTTCCGTTTCATAATCAGTCCCTTTGCTACTCCGCCTCAACCTGTTCTCTGCTTTATTTATGGTACCTAACGCCAAATCTTTAAGTTATCTCTTTAAAAATACTTACATTTATTTAAAATTATTTTTATCATAATAAAGTTTAATTTCAGGTTCAGTCCAATCACTAGTCAACTACTGTACACCTGTTTCTAAATGTTCGCTTACTTTATTTCCTGTTCACATCCAATCTAGATTTCCGAGTATTCAATTTCTGCTTTTATGAAAGATTAAATTATGTCAGAACACGATTGTTGTTTAACCAGGTTTTCCCATATGTTTACCTAGAGCTACTGTCGTGGAATTCATTGCTATTAATAGTATAATAATACCTAACAGTGTTTGACCTATGAAAGGATAAGGACAGTGTTTTTGAAGTGAAACTTCTTTGCTGAGGGGCTAAAATATTTGAGCCTTACGAAAATTCCGATTGCATGAGGTAGAGCAGGAGAGTGTATCAGCGGCGACGCCACTCCAAAGCATGCACTAGAGATCGAATGGGTTCATAGCAAGAGGCGAGATAGGTACGTAACGTGGCCTGCTATTTGCAACGGCATGATGAGAGGAGATGTCAGGGGAAATGTAGAAATGACGGAGCAGTGATGCTACAGAATTCTCTCAACTCTGCTTGTGTTTGTCTACTACTCAGTTTTCGTAACGGCAAATGATTGAAGCTAACATATTTATTTTATTTTATTTAAAGTATCTACCACATATTTATTCGTGTGAAAAAGAGTTATTGATTTGTGCCACTACCTTTATAGGTATCATTCTATTTTATGTGAATAGTGTTACTGAAAATGTAATGATAACGTACAGTCTTAAGAGGTTAGTCTTATAAGTAAATTATATTTGGTACGTAAACGCTGTTATTTTAAATGTCAAAAGGACTCATCAACTTGTAGGATGGACTTCATAAGACTTATTTATGTTCGATTGGAATGCTTTTTTGTTCTGTTATATTATTCAGCTGGAAAATGTAATTTAAAATTAAGCCTAAAACAATAAAAAAAGCAGGAGCAAATAAGAGGATATTAGCAAAGGCAACGTGGGAATAAACCACCAAAAGAGCCACCAAAAAGTGCCAGTGAACAGATGCGAGAGTACAGGGGGCGGAAAAAGTATTTGTTTCATTTGAGATCGTACCCACATTATTAATATTCTCATTTATTTTCACTCGTTCAATAAAAAAATATACTAATAATCTTTCTACGTATACTTAATAAGCAAGAAGATTAACTTCTGTCGCACGTGGACTCCACGGAGATATAGGACACATACTTACTTGCCAGAACCTAAAGTTTCAATGTCGTACAGCACATCTGTAACAGCTAACTGCGGTTTAAGAGTTTACTGCGATGCCGCGCAGTAACATGTACCTTACTGTTGTGGAGTACTAGGCTTACAGTTCCGTAGCGAAGCACAAGTGCATCAGCTAATACACATAGTTATAATAAATTTATGTAATAACTATATCAAAAATAAATTGATTTCTCAACTAAATAATGTATAAATTATTTTATTATTTTAAAAAGGTATAGTTTATAAAATAATCTAAAGCCTCTTCTAGATATAAAGAAAATTACGTCGTCGTTTAAGTTGTTATAATAAATTTAACTTTTTAAAGAGAAATTATGCATACAAATTTCGAAGTGAGCTATGTTTGTGAATTTTTAAATTTATGTAATTGTTAATGTTAGGTTACATTTTTTAGCATAAAGAGTTTTAAAAATATTTTTAACAGTGTGGAGAAAATACATGAAAAAAATTATTTACTTGTCAGTGGAATCCACGTATTAGCTATATATTATTGCAAATTTTCAATACTTTTATATTTTGGTGAACTAAACTTTGGTAACGCTAATAGAGCTATAAAAGCATTATATGCGACCAAGGTCAATGTTTTGTTTTTTGAGATATTAAAATTTGCTTTAAATATAAATAATATTTTGTCATAAACAGTTTATTTCGTACTCGCAACCACGTGTTCAATGATGGAAAATAGGAAAATTGGCGTTTATTTTAATCAGCATTTACTCATTTTGCACACACGTTTATTAAGTGGGGTTTGAACCCACGAACGTGTGATGATACACGGATACTTTAATTCTTAATGATGAAATAAAGTACTCTTACTTCAGATGTCCTAAAAAAATGTGCTATCTTCTGACGTTTCACAACACGGATTCTTTTAATCAAATTTCCTTCCGCCAATTTCTTCCCGAAATTCTACCACCATTGGCTAACACTTCTCGAGGAAAAAATGTTCAACACAATTCGTTGTTACGCAGTTGACCGCACCGCCAGAGATCGCGCGTCAAGAGCCGTGCCGACTTCACCGAAGAAGTGGCAGCAAAACGTTTAGCCGGCGAAATAAACAGCAACGCGTCTGCCTGCAGCCAGCGCCGCGACGTGGTTCCCCCGTAGGCCAACAGGTGTCTCCAGAAGGCACTCGCCCGCTGCCCCCACCATACCGCAGACGGTGACGTCACCCTCGCCCACCCGCACGAGCGCAGCCGAGGTTGCGCGAGCGACCCATTCGACTGGCCGCCGTCGCAGCGACTGGCGCCCACGACACGCCACGCGCAGAGCGCCCGCCGCCCTACCAACCCCCTCCCCCCTGCTCGTCGGCGCATGCGCAGTAGGACCCTGAACCAACAGTCCTCCTCCCACACGGCTATTTCTGCTGTGGGACAGCCAGTCATATTCCACCTTGCACCTCCTTTATTGCTATCGGCAGTTGGCTTTTGTACTCCCTCTTTCACCCTCGAGTTCTTTAACCTCACATTCCTGCAAGCCAGAACACCTGGACATCAAATTGCATTTATAAAGACTGTTTTTGACTAATAGTAAAATTACCAAATTAACTAAATAATCAAATAAAAAGTAATTACCCAATCAATTCAGTGTCGTAAATACTCCACAGTTTGTAATGAAGTTTAATTGAAAATAAATATTGTTAAATAAATGGTTTTGGTTCAAACATTTTAAAGAATTATAATTACCTATCTGAGAAATACACAAACATATGAAATTTTTTTATGTATTATACCCATAAAAATTAACCCTTTCACTCTAAAATTTTTTTATTAGGTAAAAAAAAAATTGGATATGAAATTCTTTTTTAAAATGACTTATTTACCCTAGAAATAGTTTCATAAAAATGAATATTTTTTTTTTATACAATTTGATAATGTCCATTGTAGTGGACATATATATTGTCAAGCGTAACAATTTAGAGTGAAATTATTTTTAATGCTGCAAGTAAGAAAATTACAATAAAATCAGTAAACATACGCCAAATTTGTTACAGACACAGAAAATTCATGTCATATATTAGCATAAACACTGTTTAAGACATTTATAAGAGATATTGATCCTCAAATTGAGGAAATTACATATTCATAATAATTCCATTTACAAATGTTTTTATGCTTCAGACATTGAACGCTGACATGAAACATGTCCCGTCTTTTACGGAGCATACAAAACTGTACACTTATTACAATTACATTTCTTACCCTTGTAATGTATAAAAATAAAGATAATTGTACAACAATTTTTTTTTCAGTCATGAGATACACGGACCCTGGAAAACGTCTGTGGAAATTTCTTCAAACACATATTTGGAACAAATAAATTTACACTTATCACAATAAACCCTTTAGCCAAAGAATAATTGTCAATAGCAGATGATATGCACACTGAATATATCTTTCAAGAAAATTACACTCTGACTTGAAGATTTTATCTGTAAATTTGAACAGTCTAGTTTCTATGAAAATTCTTGAAGCAGTTTCTTCCTTTCACGAAACACAAATGAACTTTACATTTATCACAATAAACATGTGTTTTTCCAAGACATTTCTTTTCTTTACAACGTGTTGCTTCTTTGGCATCATCATACTCTGGCATATGATCTGTCAAATCTTTTTGAACTTCTTCCAGTGGTCGCTTTTCAAGATATTTCTGCTTTACTGTTGGACTATCACTTTGCCTCGGGTGCCCTCGCTTTTTTGCAGACCCTGAAGTAGGTCTGTACATTTTCACCAGTGACTCACCTAACCTCAACTTGAAATGTAAAAGATCAAGTTATTTCTTGTCATTTATGTGTTTGTTGTCCTGCTTGTACTCGAGCCATGAATTCACGATAGCCATGTCTATTGCATGGAAAACCATATGTAGGATCCACTTTGTACTCTTCAAGTAAATTCTGTAGAGTGAAACGAACATATCGTATTTGTCAACCCCACCCATGCTTTCATTGTACATTTTGACAACTTGTGGACGTTTAACATTTACATAATATTTTTTTAGTTTTGTCCCATCTCTTGACTTCATCACATTCACCAGTACCGATGAAGTTGGATGCCAAGTGTACACTGCGGTTATCAGTCCACTTCACGAGAACTACTTCTCCATCTCGACTCACAAGCTCTTCACAAAATCCACGCCCTTTCTTGGCTGACTCTTTGTCACTCAAAAATTGAGGCTTACCAAACCTAGCGGCACGAACAGTTCCAGCAATGTGTAACTTCTGCTGCCTGAGTTGTTCAACTAAGTTGTAGGTAAGAAAATAGTTATCACAGAAGAGAATGTGATGCTCTTTTGTCAGTCTTGTTGACAAGTGTATAACTATTGCTGCACAAAAACCAAATGTTTTCAGCACATTTGGGTCGATTTCAGTGCTACTGCCCTGATAAAGAAGAAAATCATAACATAAGCCACTTTTCCCACAAAGAACAAAGTTTTTTATCCCCCAAGGATTTGGCTTTCCTCGCATGAACTGTTTTGTCTTGGGTGTTCCTCGAAATGGAATCATTTGTTCATTTACACAAACATTTTGTTCCACATCCAACTCTAGGCAACGACGTCGTACTGCATCATAAATCGGCCTGACTTTATAGAATTTGTCAGTATTGTCGTTCCAAATTGTTTACAACGTGAATATGTGAACGTAGTTTGTAAAACCAATCTATTGACATAGTATCTGGAAATATGTTTACTTGTAGTGATTTTTCCCAGAACATGCTTATCCTGGGATACTTCAGACAACTCATGACTGCGTGCAACCCTATAAAAGCTTGTATCTCCAAGTCATTTGTTGGAATAAAAGAAGTCCCTTGTTGGAGAGCATAGATGTTGGTCATGGATGAAATAGTCGCATTGTCTTTATCTGAAATGTATCTACTAAAGTACTGAACAGGGGTCAATTATGATATTCCACTATCACACACCTCGGAATCATTCCACTCAATACTTGGTGGGTCGAAAGGTCTTCGCCTCCACCCTATATCCTTTGTTTTGGTAAGTTGTTTGTAAACTATGGGTACAGAAATTTCATTTAAGGAAGAAGTTACTGGCTCGCCTTCAATAAAGTTTGAAGGAGATGCAGAATCTCTGTGAGGAATATCTTCTTCAAGAGTGTCGTAGACATTCTCCAATAAATCTAAAATGCGTGCCACGTCTTTAGGATCCGACAGATTGAAACGTTCTGAAAAACAAGTAAACATAAAGTAAACTCTTCAAAATGTAGTAAAACGAATTATTCCTGTTTCTAAAATGAAATTTATACGAGAATTAATTTTGTAGACAGGTGTAATTATTAATTATATATTATTCATACATACATGTAAAGTTTTATAATATTTATTCGCATGTATATTAAATAAATTTCCATTCCAGTGGACAAAAGTCTTTAAAAGGCTTGAAGGCGATTTGCAACTCTTCAAACGATATGTCAATTTTAATGGACAAACACTTTGAAGTCGTATTATAATAAAACCTTTAGATTAACAGTGGTATACATATTTTTACAACTTCATTTTATCTTAGCGATGCAATCACAAATGATAAAACACTTAAACCACTTAAAAATAATATTAAAAATGTAAAGACAAAATGATGTTACCTTGTCTATTGCGCGCCATGACAACATGCCAGAGATAGAATGGCCAGGCAGTTCCAACCATCGTCACAAGATAGCACCACACGTCAGGCAGCGCTCTGGGATGAATAAAGGTGCTTTCCAATACTTGTGTGCAGCAAAATGCTGCATAGTTTAAAATAAAACCTCGTTTAAAGTTTGTGTCCATTACAGTGGACACCAGGAGTGAAAGGGTTAAGATAAAATAAAATTTCAAATCTTCAACTGAACATTACAGAGATCATACATAGATAATTTATTTTTGTTACATGCCTAGTAGTCATGATTAAGGCGCCGAGTTAAAAAATTAAATACAAAATGTGTTGTTGAAGGTTTTCAATCATCATTTAGGAGATATATGTAGGTGCGCCGTGCGCCAGCGCTAAAGAGAGGTAACTATCAACACCTGCAAAAAAGTTTTTTTTTTCTATAAAATTTTTGGGGTGGCAAGTGCCCCTTGCCACTACCATATCCCGCCTATGCCAAATGGTGTAAATCGTAGGGGATACCCAGCAACGAGACTATCTGGCGATAAACATAGACTAAAAATTGGTAAGTACGTTTTTTAAGGTTATAAATTCTCTGAAATGTTTGGTTTCTTAAACTTTAAACATAGTTCGTGTTTTATATTTCATCATAAGTGATTTTAAATATATTTACGCCCAAACAATACTTTATATTGTTTTGTAATTCAAACCAATTGGGTAAGTATTGTTTGTAAACAAATGCACGTGTCAATGTTAACAATATATGATTTGTTACGATAATGATGGAAAAACATTAAGATTTTTGTGTGATTTGAAACGATTATTTTGATTTACCCCATCTGTATATATTCGAGAAAAAAGGGGAATAATACGCTTTATTTAACTTCGATCAGTTCCCGAAGATATGCGAAGTTTGCTTCTCACTACGCAGTTAGATTATTAACATTTTTTTTTTGTGGTAAACGTATATTTGAATGATTTCAGAGTACTTTTAATACATCTTATTTAACCGTAACTAAACGAAAGTTTAGATTTAATTACGATCACCTAGACATATGGAAAGCTAACCTTTCAAAAATAACAAAGAAATTTATTTTGCGAGTATTTTATTTGTGTAACACAACTAAGTCAAATTAAGTTCTACTTTTAGAAGAGCAAAAAAAAAAGCCAAAAGCAAATTATTTGGGAGTTTGACTCAATGTCAGTGAATTGCACAAGTTTCACGAAACGCAGCAAAATAAAAAATGTTCTCCTCTTGTGTTGCGGGGCTGTTAATCTGTGCCACATCACACCCCGCATATTGTTTTTATTTTTTTTCCTCCTTTCTTTTAAACGAGTTTTTTTTTCTGTCCAGATCGAACGCCTCGTTCCTAGCTATTTGTTCACGAAAACTATATGCGGATTTGAAGGAAAGTAAGCAAAAATTGATGCAGTCATTTGGTACTCTTAAAATAAACTTGGCAAGTAAAATATTCTAACAATGAAATGTAGCTTAAGAACACTATAATTTAAAATATTTCTTTAAATATTATCTGTGCGTGGTGTGTAAGAAATAAATGCAGAGTATTTTTATTTTATTTTGAAATTTAAGTAATAAATGTGAAATATTCTGCATAAAATGTAAACCAGTAGCATTTAAAATGTGCAATCTTTAAATAGCTTATAATGACAAAAAGTTAATAAGCTTACTTTTACGTAATACATTTTTTTTTCAAAAAACAATAAATAGTTTTATAGCAGAATCTCAGTGAAGTTATTTTTACGTCGCTATTTATAACTTTCATGCTGCATGACCAGAAGCAATAGTTTTATTGGAAAAAATATAATTTCGAAAAAGTAAAATGTTAATAAAAGGTCAAATTACAGTAAATGCATTTTTAATCTGCTTGTGTATGCTGACGTTAGTACGAATTCTTTGAGTTATATACGAGTTTTCTAGACTCCTGAAACCTTCTGTAACTAAGTAATGCGAGTAATCTTTTATCGAATCATATAACATTTGATGGTGTGGTCCTAGCAAAGAATTCGCAGTGCTATTTTTTTAGCGGAGAGATTTTTGAGCGTGTTATGTATTGCGGTATAAAACAACTTATACCTAATTGGCTTCATAGAGATCACTGGTTCAATTTCAGAAATTAAACTGTCGACAAAACCACTTAATTAGTTTAAAAAAACTTAAAATTTTCTTAAAGACTCTTTAAAAAATTCATTAATACTCCAAACATCACACTGACATGCTATAGCATTATACTCTTAAATCTGCCATGTTAAAATTCATAAACCAAATATTTGTCGTATGTGAAAACCAAACATATTCACGAAAGAAATGTTATAATATATTTTAATTTAATCAATGTTAGCTCACATTATTTATACTCAATATGCTAAACTTAAATAAAGATTAAAATATACGTTTTTAAAATAATTTTATATAAATTTCTAAACATTATAATAATAACAAAACAAAAAAAAACATTAATATACATTGTTAGACAACCTCGATATTAAAAAAAGTATTTTTTAACTATAAATATTTAAAATTCATTCAATAGTTTAAAAATTTTTTTTGCTAAATATTAGGATAATTTACTGCCAAAATTTATTGGAATTAAATTAATTATATAAGAAAATAAAAAACAAAATTAAATGTGTTAATGAAAGTCTGAAATAAATTTATTGGAGAGATTATTTGGGTCATTAATTAACTAGCACATTTCATTTAAAGCTTCAATACGTAAATGAATTATACATTTCTTTAATAAGCCCGCCAATGAAATTAAGAACACTGTTATTCTCGCAGTTTAAAATAGAGAATATTTTTTAGTTATATGTATATGACGCCAGCTAGAACGCAATAGTGTTTCGTGTAAATAATTTAAAATTTAAACTTTTGGGGAAGGGGTGATGAAGGAAGCATGTTGGAGCCGACTATAGTTGGATGATGGGTATTCGCCGGGACGAGTGGCCGTTTCAGAAACAAGTCAAGCACCGGCCTTCGCCTCGGCGACCACCCGTCCGCACTCGGCTATTGACTGTAAATAACAGATGCCGGGCAATTCGCAGTCCGCCAAGGGGCGTAAAAGCTTCGGCACCTCCCCTCCCTGGGGATCCCGCTTCCTAGGGGAAGGAGGGGCGGGTGACACCCGTGACCTGAGTGCGGATGTGCTGCGCTCCGGCGGCGAGGTAACGAAACATCCGCCAGCCAACGCCTCTACCTCCAGGGGGCACTTAAAAAATTAAACCTCCATTCTTTTCTCCTCCCTTACCATTGTTTTTCCTCTCTCTCCACCTTCCCCCATTTATTTTCTAACCCCACCAGCCCACAACGCCTACCTCTAAGTTTCACAGTTTTGCCAAAGAGACCGGTGCTTCTGATGCCAGCAGTTCGCGGCGTGAGTGCGCGACACTTTCCCTCGCGAGCCTGTTTCGCCGACGACTCGACTCCAGCGCTTTTGGCGGGGAAAGACAGAAACTCTATCAAGTGGATGGTACCCATAATCATAATGCTTCTTGAAATTAGTGTTTCTACTAGTCATTTAAAATTAATTAACTGAATAAAAATATGAATTTTTTTACAAATTTATTTAATTGAATTGATTTTGTGAAACGTAACAGCTAATTCATATATCAATCGTAGCAAGAACCAAGTCATTTAAACTTGTGTTGTGCCATTTTAAATTTACGGTTTTAATGAGGTCTTTGTTTACAAACTCCTTATTTTGAAAATATCACTAGTAATTAAAAATAATAATAATAATAATATTGTTTAAAAAGAGCACAGAAACTTTCAGGTTTTAATAAAATCGAATGATATTTTAAATATGATGAAATTTAGGACAAAGGCTAAATACAAACGTTTAATACAAAACTGTGCAATACACGATTTTATGCACTCAATTCATGCTAGTAATGAAATAAAAGATTTTATATTATTTAATGAAATAAGAAAATGTTAATTATATCTAGTATAATTAATATTATTATATTAAAGAATCAACTTTAAACACTGGAAAAATACAAAATTTAAGCTAAAGAATTTTTTTTAATTTACCACATAAACGTCTGGCTTGTATGCTAAATTGGTTATTTTTAATGCATGATTTTCTTGAATAACACATTGAAAGATGCATTATAATAGTATGTGCACTTTACAGTAGTAAAAAAAAATTGAATCTATGATGTTTAATTTATACGCAAATATGAAGATAAAATTACAATATTTCGCGAGTTACTATTGCCGAATAGCAGATTTCAGTTGTGTGGCGAATATAGGTATTTGAAAAATAAATTTTGGGTATGCTGTAATGATTTGAACTAATGCCGCCAGGGATTTGTTTCTTGAACTAACGCACTGAATGAGAGTTTTATGAGTGAATAAATAAAATAATTTAACAACTTTTTTTCATTTTCTGACGTCAGTTCGATGAAAAATATTGCTTGACGGTCGGGCGGCCACGCCAGAAACATTGCGACACCAAACCGCGACAAACTCGGCCCATCGTCACAGCCACTGGCTAAGCTGACTCCATATCAACATCAGAATCATCAGCGAGCATATCCACGTCCATTACCAAGCAATGTTCTTTCTACATTCCCCGTCGCTTCTCGCGAGGTAGACGGCCGAGGCTTGCTCGAGCGCAAATTTCAAACCTCGATCGGGGGCTCCTTTTGCCCCACTGGCTCATTTCCCTCGGCCAATTTTTGTCTCATTCGATACCTACGGCACTTTTCTGCATTTTTAATTGCTTGTGATTGGGTTATTTTTTCTTGATTCCTTCCTTTTCTCCAACAAAACCAATATTCGCTTAGGCATTTTGCGATTAATGGCTCCAAAACCAAATTTAATAAATTTATTGTTATTCCACTCAACTAACACCACACAGTGCTCACTCACGAGCCACTTAAAGTTTTAATCACTCTCGGAGATACAGCTCTCACTGACTTCAATTCGACTCTCTCCACAAACGCTCATTACATCATCACTGCGAGTGTTAACATAACAACCACGAGCAAAATCTGCTCTACCGAGATATATTTACAACACTATAGCTTTCATAATTTACTGAGTTTTAAGCGGTGTAGAATCCTCAGCCAAAGTGACACACAACCTGAGATTAAATACATTCATATGCATGTCAAAAATGTGAGCAAGTCTTTTGATACTCACCAGTGATGTGTAACACCTATCTTTGGTAACGAGCAAACTGCTGTGTTCTCGTGCTGCAGATAAACTTGTAATACGAAACTCGGACACGAAATTTAATGCATAATTCTTTAAAGTAATGCCAAGAGTGATAAATATAAGCCAATTGTGTTCTTAGCTACATTTTTAGACGCGAATCATACGTAGTTTCCGCACCCGCCGCTACAATTCTCTGCCGGAGCAGCTACATTGATTATTGAGTTATTCTACTAGCAGTCCGAAATTTTAAATTATATAATGAAAAGAGAGGAAGACTTGAAAAAATGCTAAACTCCGGCTATGGGCCTGATTTTAGATGAGGGGTTTTATTAAAATACTGCCCACAATGTTAAAATAATTTAACAGTTAATACTATAAAGTTTCCCCTTTATCTTTGTGAAATTTGGTTCGCACCATCTGTCACAGATGGCAGTACCGATGATGTTACAACATTCTGTTTCTTGTCTTCCGTCGCATTCACGAGTTTACTCCCACCAAATGCCTTATACCGAGAGCTAAGATGTTTCACATAAAAAAAATACCTAATTTTCAAACCCGTCAAACGAATGACTCTCTTGATCGTCGCTGAATAATATAAAGAAGACAAAACTAAAATATTATTCTTAAACTTTATGCATAGGCCTATGTCCTTTACACTGTGATCTTAATAAATCAGTGAAAATATTGAAATGTTTTTGCACATTAGAGAAACCACATGTTTCATCTTTCGGGAAAAAGTCATTAAAACGTACACTTATTCCTGATAGAATCAAAATAGTAACTGAAAATATATTCAAGCATTAAGGACATGTAATTTAAAAAGTACCAGTAGAGATTAAAAATAAAAAAATGATTGTAATGTGTAATTTACGATATTTATTGTAATCTTGATAAGGCAATGTAAATTATTTGACTATTTCGTAAAGATTTGGGTGGTGTAACTTAATTTTCCTACATGATGCACTGGAGCTTGTTTGATGACAACCCTAATGACCTTAATAAAAATTATTTTCTAATGTTATTACTTATTGCGGCATTTTCAATACACAATCTAAACACATCTAGAACGATAGAAATACATTAAAACCTTTCAATTAAAAGGTAATTTAATAAAAAAAAACTATCACTATGAAAAATACAAAATTTTCATTTAGTAAAATAAAATTATGTATTGCTTATTTCAGATAGATAAAAAATTTAAATTTTATTCCATCAGATTTTTTTATATAAGTTTTTTAATTATCACAAATTATCGAAAACTTGTAGCTTTGCAATAGAATTTTGTTCTCTCATAGATCTCGTCTCATAAGCCATGTGGATTTATTCATCAGTAATATGTTTGTCCTGCGCTAGAAGCCAGGGAATGTATGGGGTCCGTCATCTTGGATTGTAACGTCACTACCACCAATTAGATGAAATTTATCTTGAGCTTCAAAATTTGACAAAATTTACCAAAATGACTCAAAATTTTATCTTTGCCAAAAATTCGTCAAAATTTGCCCACATATCAATATAAGATAAATGAATTCTTTTTTGAGGGAATATAAACCATAAAAATATTAAAATTGTGAAATTGAAAATGCCTCGAAATATTTTTGCCTTTAAACAAAAAAATAAATTCCCCAAAGTGGCTTAAATTCCCTGTCGACAAGCCGCCCTAAGCCACAGAGGTCATGACTTCGACCATTAGGATGTTATCGGAGAAAATTGAAAAAAATAAACTAATAAAAATAATTAATTGGTAATCTTGTATTAATAATATTATATAAGTTGATATGATTACATAATCTCCTCCATCTTTAAAATCCTTAATAACTACCAGAAAAATTGGTTTGAAGATAATATTTTAAAAATGTAATTAATACAATTTTTATTAAAACATATCTGCCATCTTGGATGACGTACGTACACCATCCTTAAAATCCGAAAATAATAACAGGAAAATTACGGGAAAAATTAAATAGTGTCAATTTTTATAAGTTTTGAATAAAAAAAGGGCACTTGTGTCATGGAGCTCGGTGTATTCGGTTCGAACCCGTTGAGGGCAAAAATAATGACAATGGATCATTTCTTCACGGAAGCCATCGGAAGAATGACCTCCCACCAATATTATCAAGGAGTATATGTATGATGTCACGTTCGCCATGTTGTATTGTCTGCTAGAGACCATTATCTCGGATTATAAAATCACAGCCGCCATATTGTTTTAGTATTCTGTAGGCCACCATTTTCAATATGTCATAAATGCCGCCATCTTGATTTGTCTTCTGGAGGCAGCCATCTTTATTTTTAGTACTTGCTACTAGGAGTGCTAGTGTCACATAGAGCACACATCGTCTGTTATAGAGCGCTGCTATAATCTTTTTTTCAGTACTGGATTTCAGAAGCCATTGTAATACTACGGTATTATCAGACTAACTGAAACTGTTTGTTATTGTTTAACGTTCGAGGTTAATACCGCTTCCCGGACTTTCGGCAGTGTTTTGTTTTGTTTCTCGCATGGCGGCGCGCGCAGCTCGTGCTGCGTCGTCATGACAACTGCTGATATAAATAATCGCGCGGCTTTTGGAACAGCTTCTACAAGCCTATGCTTGTGTCAAAATGACGTTTTATTGGCCTAGGGAAAAAGGACGCTAACGTGTCGCGGCCGTGATTGGCCTATTTCAAGTAACAATTCATTTTTAGGCAAGAGAGAAGAAGAAAGAGTGGAAAATGACGCCATTTAGTGCGTGGTGAAGTTTATTCCCTCGGGGAATATTTATACGTGGCGAGGCTATTTTCGGCGTTAGCACTGTGAAAATTACTTCTGCATACAGGGCAATAGTCAGATACGCCCTGACATTGAATGCAGAGGGCTTGCATTCAATTTACGTGAGTGGCGACGTACTTTCTGAACGATCATAATCGCCCAGAGATAAGGTATGGCCTGCATCGTGTTGGTATTGGGACGCCAACGTAATTTTAAAATAAAATACTAATTTCTTCAAGTACACCATATACCATATAGTACACACATCGTCGGCTAGAGGGCGCTGCCACCATTTGGGTTTAATTTTTACCTACTACAGTACAGTAGTAATTATTACTGTGGCATCCACTTATTTATTTTTCCGCCATCTTAAGTATCTGTGATTATTATTAGCTAAAAATTGGGAACGATTTTCCAAAAATAATTATGATAATCAGCAATTAATATAGGCCTACCTATTTATTAGATCGATTCCTGTATTTGGTTCGATACTTGTTCGATGCAAAAATATATTTCAGGTAAAAAAAATAATTTCAATATATATATGGTGGAAAGTCATAAAATAGGTTCAAAATTTCTTTACTACCAGCCTCTAGCAAGCCAAAGATGAATCGGCCACCACTTTTTAAATTCGTAAAAATTAACATCAAATTTGGAAAAAAAATTCTAAAAATCATAAAAAAAAATCACCTTTTAATGTCATGTTTGACTCGATTCATATCAGTACTGGTTCCGTTCCTTGAACGATAAGAAACGTAATTTGCTCTTAAATATTTATTTAATTAATCATCATCACTGCAAACAAGGGCTCTTACCGATTGAATAAATAAGGTAAAGTGCCCAAATCCCGTCCCCGCTCCTAAATCCGTCCCCTACGCTATCTTACAAGGAATGTGCTGCCACCTGTCCCAGAGGCTACGAAACACTTCGGAACGATCCAGTAGAGAGTCGACAACGAGAAAATCCGGACGTTCTGTTCGTCGCCGCCATATATTTGCGTTATAACTTTGAGGCGAAACTTGAACATATTTGTATTTAACTTCACAACCATATTGTGATGCTTCCAGGTATGTTTTATCTTATTGTTTTGTTTATTGCATGTAAAATACAGTCTGAACTTTGTGTAGCAGCTTTCCGGTTACCGTTATTTAAAAAGGTGTGACAGGAATGGCGGCTGTGTTTATGTTTGCGATATTCCTAAATTCGCCCCCGTGTAAATCCTAAATTCGTCCCGGGGACGGATTTAGGAACCCAACGACTCAGGGATCCTTAAATCCGTCCCCTACATCCATGTTAATTTTAAGTCTAATTTTGGTAGGTAGAAACCTTGCACACATACCTACCTATTTAAAATTGTTTAATAAACAACATTTAATAGCATTGCGCAAAATATCTTGAAGCAATTTTTGTACACGCAATAGATTGAAACAGTTTGAACTATAAACGAATGTATTTTGTTTATACGGAAATAAAATTATGTTTTATAATAATATACATAATTAATGTCACACTGATATAAATAACTAGCTTCTAGTGCAATAAAATTAATCAACGATATTCAAATAATGTAATTAATGTTATTATTGTTTCTGTAACTCCACAGATGGCTCCCCGAAAATCTTGGAACTCTGCTGCCATGGTGACAGCCATCATTGCTGTGAGAAACAAAGATATGGGGTATAAAGCGGCTGCCAAATTATTCAACGTTCCTAGGGCTACCATGAAGGACTACGTGAAGTCTCCTCATACACCAGAAGAATGTGTAAGTACAAAATTTGGAAGAAAACCTGTTTTTTCTTCAGAGCATGAGAATAGTCTCGTGGAATACTGTCTGGACATGGACCACCATTACTATGGTCTTACTATCTCAGATTTGAGACGAATGGCCTACCAGTTGGCTGTTAAGAACAACCTTCCAAATCCCTTTTCAAGGGAAGCAAAGGCTGCTGGTAAAAAGTGGGTCCGACTATTTTTTAAGCGTCATCCTGAACTTACTCTGAGGAGGCCACAGAACCTCTCAATAGCTAGAGCCAAAGGGTTCACTAAAGATAACGTTCACAAGTTCTTTTCACTTCTGAAGGTCGAACTTGAAAGAATTAACTTTGATCCATCGAAAATCTTCAATGTGGACGAAACTGGGATCAGTGTGGTACAGCACAAGGCATCCAGAGTGGTTACCAGTAAGGGACAAAAACAAGTGCACAGACTGTCATCAGCAGAGCGTGGGGCAACAATTACAGTCATAACCTGTATGTCAGCTGCCAGCCACTACATCCCCCCTCTTCTAATATTTCCGCAGAAAAGGTGGCAGGTTGAACTGCTCGATGGTGCCCCTCCAGGCTCGATTGGTGGAACCTCAGAATCAGGTTGGGTTACTGGACCTTTGTTCCTAATGTGGTTTGAGAATTTCATATCCATAGTTAAGCCTACAAAAGAGGCGCCTGTAGTGCTCATACTGGATGGGCACTATTCCCACACCAGGAATGTTGAGGTCATTGACCGGGCAAGGGAAGTCGGGGTGTCAATTGTTTGCCTCCCACCCCACTCAACAGACAAAATGCAGCCGTTGGATGTGGCGTTCATGTTCCCACTGAAAACTCTGTACGCAAAGGCCATTGAACAATGGTTGGCTAATAACCCCAACAGAATTGTGAGGAAACTCCAAGTTTCCTCTTTGTTTTGTGAAGCCTATCTTCGAGCTGCTACACTCGAAACTGCGGCTAATGGGTTCCGAGCTACTGGAATTCATCCATTTAACCCTGATGTCTTTCAAGAGCATCATTTTGCTGCTAAAGCAATGGAGGTTGTGGAGGAATCAGTCAATGATGAAACTGCAATTGGGATTGCACCTACTGGTCCACCCCAAGTGATCAGGCCAAGAGACATCAGAGAGGTTCCTATCATCCAGGCTTCAACATCTGCCAGAGCTGGCACATCTTTCTTGGTTACAGGATCTCCCCACAAGACAGCACTAACAGCCTCCTTGGAGAAACGTAAGAACCGTGAAAAGCGTCAGACAAAAGGACCAGCACCACAAACCAAAAAACAGCTCAACATGGGATCTACATGTCAGCCAGTGCCAGGAGCATCCTCTAAGCTTACAAAACCACGCAGGATGCAAACAAGGCGATGTGATGTGAGTTCCAGTGACACCGAGGACGAAACACACGTTCCTCTTGTATCGACCGATGATGAAGACAGTTCTGATGAAGGTGATGTGTCATGCCCTATTTGTGGAAAAAACTTTTCGCAGGACAAGCGAGGAGAAAAATGGGTTAAGTGCACCAAATGCTTCCAATGGTGTCATGAAATGTGTTCTTCCTCCACAGGAAACAAAAATTTTGTATGCGATTTCTGTTTGGATGGATAATTTTACATGCCTAACTGTGTGCAAATAGGTATATTTACGTTTATTATGAAAAACTATTATTATTTCACAACATTTTGTATTGTTAATGTGTTAATACAAACATTTGTGGTTTCGGAAGTTATAAATGTAATTTTCCATAGTTAGCTACTGCAAATAACACTTAAATCGAATATGGAATAAGGGGGACGGAATTAGAGCACCACTTTTGAAATCTCTACAAACACATTTTAATGATGTTTATTGTCTCTGTGTCGCAAAAGGTTCATTCCATGCAGTTACGATATCAGCATACATTGCCATTGAGTTGAGTTGTTTACAGGATTTTATTCTATATTTTTATCCCTAACCACATCGTCACAATTACAAGTTTCCCTTAGGGGGACGATAAATGGGCACCTTACCTTATGTTTTCGATATCACTACGTCTACAACGGAGATTGTATTCGGTGCATTTTTATTTAAAAGTTCCATCTACTAGCATGTAGGCTATTGTTATGGTAGGAAATACCTACCTAACGAGAATTCCCTAAAAGGCAGGACAACAGCAATACACGGGAGTCTAAGAGGTTTCATAACTCCTAGGCCCCAGGAAACCTAGGATTCACAGGCAGAGGCGACCCGAGGCTCACAGGCGACCCGCAGGCGCGTAGGAAGCAAATATTTAATGGGGGGGGCAAAGGAGAGTATCATTATAAGTGGTGGATTTAACAAAGGGGGTGGCCGGGGGCTCTCCCCCGGTAGAAAAAAAAAATTGTATTCTAAGGAGCAAAATGGTGCTGTTTAATCATCTTTCTTACATAAAAATAGAATGTACTACTAGCATAAATTTTAACATTTTTTTATAACATATTTACTTAAGGCTCGACATCACAAAAAGTGTTCACTTTTCAGTTTTCGCCTCGTAGAATTCATTTTAAAGGCAAATTGTTGAATTTTCCCACTGCACAGAGTACATAAATTACAAGCACCTTCAAATTTAGTCCCCAGATATCATCAAGTTATCTAGAGCTGTAGAAAAGGCAAATATTAAAATTAAAGATGGAAAAAAGTTTTTCCCAATAACACTCATATCATTTTATTCAGGAAAGTCTAAATTTTATTTCGGTATTAAAAATTAAAGAAGTCAATATTTTAATTTTTTTTACCGTCAGACTCCCCTTAAGAATAAGTTTAAAATGTGAACCCCACAGAATAGGCGAGTGAAGATGCTTAAAAATAACTGCAAATCTGCTTGATAAATTCTTGTTCAATGATTTGTAGATTAAAAGAATTTTTTTTATTACTCGATGGAATAATCACGAGCGACGAGCGCAAAATAATAATGTACCGCCATACTAAACTTTAATGTTAAATATTACATATGGTTTTCGTGATCATGAAAAAATTCGTCTCAGTCTAAACTGCTCAAAAGTAGACTAATACCTGAGTTAAAGGAATCCAACTCTTCTTTAGGATCTTTGTCTTCACAGGCATTATAGCCTAATTTGCACTGCTTTTTAGGCGGTGGTTGTGATGAACTACAGGACTGTGCAGAACGGTTGTTGGAGAAAAAGTTGATGCTTTTCTGAGTCATTGTACGCCGCAAAAATTAAAATACTGTTATAAATTTTCTCTTTAAACCCTAAATGTTTTTCATCACTGCCATTCCGCACTACTCACTCACGATACTAAAGACTACAGATAAATAAGTTTATTTTAAACAGTTCTGTAGTACGGCTCACAAAGTTTCTTAGACTTAAAAGCAAGACGTACAGCTGTCGAATGATGACTGATGTGGAAAGCGCTCTGCACGTCAGGTCGTTACCGTTAGGTAGAAACGAGGCAGGGTGAATGCAAGGATCTGAAGGTCATGTAGACAAGGGTGGACAAAAACGGAGCGTAAGCTACTGCAACGAGCGGAAACATTTACTGGTCTTATATCCCACAATAATATTTCCGCTATCAGCACTGTGAAACGTGAATATTTAGAAGAAAACAAGAACAGTTGCCGTATTTATTGTACCTGTTACCTGTACACTTATCGAAAAGTCTTAATTTATTTAAGAATAAAGTAACACACAGACAAGAAAATCCCACAAAACCACTTAGCATTGCAATGAAGACAATGCCTCTTGTTCATCTGATGCAATGGCCGGGCAAAACCATCACTTTGCCCGGCCATGAAATATTATGGCCGGGCAGTCGCCTGGGTCGCCCCCCCCCCCCCCCCTGGTTCCTACGCGCCTGGGCGACCGAGCCCTTAGCAACAACGCAGTGAGCGCTGATTGGCTCTAGATGATGTCACTTCGGGTCTGTGCTGATTGGATCTTGATGATGTCACTTCGGGGTTGCGCTGATTGGCACTTGATGATGTCACTCAGGGCTCGCCGGGTATAAATACAGGCTTGTTAGCAATCAGCAAGCAGAAGGTGCCTGGCTACTAGCCAGAGGCTTCGGCTTACACCATCTCTCCGAAGAAGACTACAAATCGTCATGCTGCCACCATCGCCCACGACGTCCGCAACTTCGCTGCACCACGACGCACGCGGGGCAGAAGGGATCGCTGCTCCGCCACGAGAGACAGTCACTCTGCATCCAGAGTTCCCAACCGGACTCTGGTTGTGGGGGCCGCGGCATCACCTCCGGAGTCTATCACCTCCGTCCGAAGCCGAGGTGGGACTTAGCCGAATTGCAACAAGGTCGTAAGTGGAACTTTAACTTTTTCACTCTGGATCGGGAGTTAGCCGCAAACGACATACCACGAAGAAACGAACTTAACCTCAGATGCCACGACAAAACAAAACTCGCCACCAATACTCGCCAGGAGCGAGTGGGAACTCGCTCGGCGAGTAATTTTGAGGAAAGCTGCTATTCGAATTTGACGTCCTCAGGGATGGGCGAATACCCCCTGAAGGTAAAATAGTGAGGTGAGCAGACTTTGGATTAGGGACACTCGCTCAGCGAGTGGCGAAGGAGTGAGTCGGCGCAACGAGAGTGGAGGTCGACATCTACGTCGTCCGCATAGGGTAACGAGGGTTTATAGGCATCGTTGGTGAACTTACCCGGAATTAACTTTGTACATAGAGTAGTTAACTAATAGAGACCGGACTGAGATGCCCGAAAGCCGGAACTTGGAATAAAGACTACGAGTTGGTCGCACCTCAAAATAGTGTAGGCGAAAACGCCACTAGGGTTCTGATTTAAATGTTTGTCATATAAATAGAGGGCGGACCCAAACACGCGGCGTAGGTTAATAGTGTAAGTGTAAGTCAAGTATATATTCTGAATTGTCTGTAAGATAAAGTTCTTGTAATTTAACGTAAAGTTATGTCTAATCTTGCAACATAGTTTTTGGAAGTATCAGTAAAATAATTCAAAGAATATTTTAATACAAAAATTACATTGTTTGTTCCCATTGCTATCATAATCTCTAAATGTATCTGTCAGGGTTATTATTCGTTCTGTGTTGGTACTCGTTGCATGGAATTAAAAGTGTGTAATTTGTGTCCACAGACACTGTCAGCCATTTGCTGTTAACCGCTTTCAGCTATTGAAGCAAACGTCGACGTATAAATATCAAGTTTGCATGTTTCTCGTGTGTTATGTTATAACCAATAAAAGCGTCTTGTACACAAAACTGTTTAAGTTTTTTCGCAAGATAAAAACCCACCCTATCTCCCTTGGCAACTCTGTTCGAGTCGCTGCAGGAGATAACACTATGTTTCTCCAAACCACGAAGCCAGGTCATGTATAATGTCAGGCATATATGGACCAAGAGTATCCGAACCGTGAGGTCTTATTGGACAATACCTGTTTTTACTTTCAAACAAATTTGACATATTTCAAGCAGACACGAATCTTCGAACTATAAAACCTACAGAATGAAAGGAATCTATAGGAAGCAAATATAACCACGGAACATATTTTACATTTACTAAGACCCAAAAATTGCTGAATTTATTTTGTCAAGACTAAGAGTTTTTGAACAAGTAAATATTCATAGCTGGCTACAGACTTCTCTACGCAAATTTAACGAAACTGCACACAATCAACTTAAGAAACTGACATGCAATGAACACACTGAAAACCAAATGGACACGAAATGCACACTGGCTGTGCAGACCAATCGTGTACCCACAGGTGCGGCCACTTGGGAATCATCCACGCACCGTGGCTGATCGATCAACCAGCAGGGGCTCAGCAACAGCTGGCAAAGCAGCCAGACCAGGAGAACAGCCAGCAGACCAAAAAATGCATGGGTTGACAGCCTTTCAGTGGAGTAAATTGACCCAGGAAGATGTAAGTGACATCTTAGTAGTAGCCATTGCTATTCGTTGCATGGCTCCGCAAAACCTCTACACTTAAGGTTACTTGCCGAGAGCGACGAGCAAGCATTTCCGCAGGTGGGCAAATCCCACTGTATTAACAATCATCGCGTATGAAGTGATGATAGTCATGATGCCTGATTGAATTTACCAAAATTTTACATCTGGCTTCAGTGGCAGTGTTGTGTGTAGGGTGGAGGTAGGAACAAGCGAGTGCGGCAGCTTGCCCAGAAGTCAACGACGTCTGGCGATATCGTTTCTGCCTCGGCGGACATGTCCTGGGGAGGACCAAATGGATTACTGTGATAACAAAAACACGAAGCACAGACACCGAAAAATCAGCATAAGAGATCTTTATCAATTCTTTACATTTAATACAGTTTCAATTGGGACACATGTCTCATACAATAAATTTTATTACAATCTACCTTCTACTCTTAACAAAATATTATACCCTAAAAATCGTGTGATTTTAAAGATATCCAAAATAGCACAATCTATTTTGCGTTAATTTGACTGACACGAGAAGGTAGAACAAAATCATTTCAGAGAAGTATGTCACAAAATTAAAAAAAATAATTTGCTTTCTAGGTTTGTTATAACATTCGGTTACAGAACTTCGCGCATATCCCAAATTCATCGCGATATTATCAAGTAGAGTAGGTATCCAGGAAATAGCTGTCCCAGCTGGAATTCGCCAAGTGAAGCTCCCAAAAATTAAAATTATCATGTTGTCCATCCACGCGATAAAATTGTCTCCCCATGCACAGCAGAATTCAGGCTAACAATAATAAACTACAATCGAAGCTCCGCAAAGTCTGGTGATCCTTGTAGAGAGCAAAGATGATGTTTTTAATACTGACACACTCCGACTGATTCCCTCGCGGAAATAAAGCACAGCTGTACCGTGGAATAATCGCCTAGTAAAAAAAATTTCCCCTGTACAGGATGGACTAAAAGTACATCGTATTGTCTGAAAAGACAGGGCAGAAGTGGACCTGACCCTGCGGGGAAGCTGATTGTCCCTTGAGGTGTCAGAGCTTTTGCCGGCTCTAGTATCCGAGACATGATCCAACAGGTTCACGGAATGGGTGCAAGGATGCGAATATATAGCCTCTCCGCACCAAGTGGCAATTCTCTGCCTCCACG
This sequence comes from Bacillus rossius redtenbacheri, assembly GCF_032445375.1. Classification (NCBI taxonomy): domain Eukaryota; kingdom Metazoa; phylum Arthropoda; class Insecta; order Phasmatodea; family Bacillidae; genus Bacillus; species Bacillus rossius. Next base: position 252,409,015 of record NC_086330.1, read on the forward strand.
TGGGCGCCGCTGTTGAGGACAAATCGTGGTGACCATGTTGGGATGGGTAGCATCAACCTCTGGTCATGGCATCGCCTTAACTGAAGAGGACAATGCCGGACGTAACCCTGCCGCAGTGCATCCTCAATTGCATGTATGGGACTATAAATGGTGGATTGGCTGAGTCTGTGGGCAACAGCAGATGCGATTGAAACATTTCTGGGGGGTTCGACTACCGAGCACTGGCGTCTCGGCCCCAAAGGGCTGCATAATGAATGGATCTGGCCTATGGTAATGGATGGACCATGAAAGGCGCCCCTGTGTTCGGGTGCACCCGGGCTGAAAAAAAAAGAGCTGTAAACTGCTCAACCAGGTTTGATACGTTCTCCTAGTTCAGTGGTCGGGGGACGTACTGAGGCAACCCCGAGGCCATCCAGCACACGCACCGTGGTTATAATTTATAGCCAGGGCTTCCTGTGATCGCCACTGGATGAGTTCAGGCACTTCCGGGCCTTAGTCGACTGTAAATCTGCCGGGCCGAGGAACGGCAGGTCGGAGGGTAAATCAGAGGAGATGAGGACATCCAGTGGAGTAACTCTGAAGAGTGGCAGTTGGTTAGCAGCTGGCGAACAGTCTGCCGAATCGACGCCAAGTTGGTAGTAGTACAGGGAAGGATACATTAATTTTGAATGGTGTCCTGCTGAGATTTCCTTTAAAACCCTGGATTCTTGTTGGGTAGGCCTCGTACTTGGTAGTGGTGCTCCAATCGCTTGGAGCAGGCTCCAAGGGCTCCCTAGCCTGATGCGGAGTTGACGTGGTGAGCGACGACACAGCTCCGGTACTAGGCTGGATAGCTAACAGAGGTTGGATAGGCCTCAACTGGACCACGGGTTCACTGGGTGTTTTGGGGGGTCCCAGCGTGATGTGGGAGATCGGGGAAGGCACCAGCAGTGCTGAAAAGTCTTAGGGCTCAGGACACAGCCAAATGTTTGGTTAGCTGAGTGTGGTAGAGGGGCTGAGGTGGTGACTATGCTGGGTTGGTGGCCCCAGCCGCTGGTATGCACCAAATCTCTAGTACCCTCCCGATCAACAGCAGAGAGCGATCCCTCACAGTGCTGCATAATAAAAGCTCTGGATTGTTTGAATGAAAACTATAAGTTACTCCCACAATCCCTAAAGGGCGCAAATTGGGAGAGTAATATGAGGAACACCGGCCACAAGGTCGGAGTAAATCTGTCTGAAAAGATAATGGCTGGGGGAACCAAACAGCTTCTACAATTGTTCTATAAAATCCTTGGTGATCGAGGCCGTTCTTATGTAATATTGTGGTTATCAGGATGTCAAACTTGGGGAAAATATCCACGACTACTAACATGCAGTTATTTCCCTTACAATAACAAGTCATTGCCTTAAACATTTTCCAGGTGCATGCCATGCCAGGGGGCGACGGGGGATAGGTGCTGTACAACCCAACCTTTGCCACTGATGTGGATTAGAAACCAGACACTCATTACAGGCCTGTATATATTGTAACTCTGGCCATGCCAGATGGGTGTCAATCCTTTGAAACATTTTCTGAACACCTAAGTGACCCCCAATAAAAGGAGCGTGTAAGTATTTAAGCACGACAGGACGCAACCTTACATGCATATACAGCCTTGCATGCATGTTTATTTATGCTGTTAAATTATTTCAACTTAAACTCCTTCACATAAGGGATTAAATTGTGAACAATGACATTTTTCTTGATGTAACCGAAAAATTAATCATCATATTCACATTTGCGCAAATTAATTTATGAGTTAAGGAACATTTTACAAACCGAAATTTGTACAATTTTCGGCATTATATCCTCCATTATATCTTAACTTTAAATCATTCGCGAAAGCGAATCATCAACCACATTTTCACACCCTTTTACATGATGAAACTTCAAATGGAAACGAGATCAACAAAGTACCCAAAGCCCCAACTTGCCCAATTGATCAGGGTGATTAGATATCCAACTAAAGGCTTGGTTGTTAGTACAGCAGTCAAACCCTCAGTATAAATATGACTGGAATTTATCAAACGTTAACAAACAGGCTGGCACCTTCTTCTCATATGTTACGACTATTCTTACAAAATAAGAATGTTTTTGGCTGGCGAAAGCGATGATCCTCAGGACTTCATTCTCCTTTTGTCCTAACACAGTTCCAAGGGCCAAGAAGATGCATCAACCAGCAGCACAAACCTTTTAGTGAAATCATGGAGAATCTAAACAGGTGTTCATAGCAACAAATCCTTAAGATAGTTGAAGGCTTTTACTATACCCTCAGAACAAACAAAATTCACATATTTGTTGTGTTCGCTATTGGGAGGAGCGACAGCTGAAGCACAATTAGGAATAAACCAAGTGTAATATCACAGTGGCCCTAAAAAAAAACATGCACGCCCTTTCTGTTCTTTGTGCGCAGAAAATTGATGATGGGGGCAATTTTCTCCAGATCTATCAATATTTTTCCCTCTGCAAAGACATAGCATAAAACTTTGACATGATTCTTGGCCAAGAAAATTTTGTTACGTTTAACAGCAAAGCCTGTTTTCCTAAAATATCGGAGACCTCGCTTGAATGAAACAAATTCTCGTTGAAACTTACATTGTAAAATATAATATTAAATATATAATTGAGAACAAACTTGAGGTTTAAATCACAAAGAACATGACCAAGAATATGACTTAGCATAAGACTTCTGAAACTTACCCAAATGGGCATCCTCTGTTGAACTCACACAGGCCTCATGGAGTATATAAGGTGGTATACTTCCCACTTGTGTTTAATTCTATTAGAGTAAATACATTTCCCTTTCCTAGATGTTGCAGGTTTGTCTCTATAGGGGGTAACGGAAATTTATCGTCCTATAACTTATGATTTAGAGGCATAAAATTATGAACCAAACTATAAACGTCACTGACCTTCTAAAGTACTAAGAAAGTAGGCGTGGAATAATCCAAGACAGAAGGTACCTTGTCTTTTGCCTTAAGCAGGAGATCGGTTATTTTTCTCATAATTGACAGTTTGGGGAAGGACACGTAAACATATTAAGCATGAACAGGTGTGATATTTCGTTAGATAAAACTTGTAAGGCATTTTATATAACTTCTCAAATGTTTCGTGATAACATCAAAGTAAAAGGACTAAGTCTCTTATAACCTAGGCTTTAGACGATTCTGTCTCCAACAGCTCGGCAGAAAACCCAATCGGGGAATCCCACTCAGTTGTCAAATTTACCTTAACTGTAGAGGCAAAAGTAAAATATAATCAATGAGCTGAAATATTTAGCACAGCTTGGATTTTGCCTAAAATTCCAAACCTGGGCTGAAATTGTGTGTTAGATTAGGCACAATCAAAAAAATACAATTGAATAAAAATCTATTAATTTTTACATGCAGCATCGCTGACTTGTGGCGCAGTATTTCCTGGTTGGCAACACAAATGTTTATGTGCTCTCTATTTCGCGAAGGATAAAGCTCCGGATTTTTTGCAGCAAAGCTGTTGGAAAAAATCCACACTCAAAAGGGAGCACGTGGTGCCTTTTGTCAACCAAGGCCCGGAAACTATTTTCATACAACCACAGCCATGAAAAATTTGAAATATCACGAGTTTACGATCACGTTTACTACCAGATAGAGCGATAATTTTATGTTTCCTGGACATTGTCACCCATAGTGCCCCACTTGTTTACAGCGACAAAAGGTTCGCTCTTCTAAGCTCGGCGCAAGGATTGGTCCGTCACACAGAGTGTCTCTGTTCACAGCGGCTTGGGCCACAAAAATAGTGGTGAAACGAAGGTTTCAACTCACGAACTTGACCCTTAGAGCCAGCCACCAGGGAGGAAGATGGAAATGCTATTGATATTTCCCTGCTACCAACAACCGGGTCTCAATCTCTCCACTACATTTACGAAGTTCAGGAAGGCTCATAGGGTGAGTAAGCATAGTGCTATAATGTACAACTTGGGGTAAACTTTGTCTAAAATAACCTTAAACAGCTGATCTTCTGTCAGTGATAGCTCAAGCGACTCAACATATTACGACTGAATTAACAAACTCTAAAACTGACTCATTGGGATGCTGGGAGCGGAAAACTAAATCATGCTTACAGCTTTCCAGTACACATAGTGGACACACAAAACTTCACACATTAATTTTAAACACTTAAAGGAATGGTTTTGTTTTCCAGCCTCGCTCAAAATTTGCGCATAAACGCTACCGCACTTACTAAGTATGACTTTCAAAAATGTAGTTTTGCTACCCAGGTTAAGATTAGCGAGCCGCATGGCTTCACTCAAGAAGGCTAATTCAGTCTTCAGATTACTGCGCTTTAGACTCGGAAGAGACTTGAATTAAGTAAACAAAGAGATTGGGACTAAATGAAGAGCCACTGGTTTGACTTGCATTATCCCCATCCCAATTTACCGTAACACCTATCAAGCTTCCCGGGACACTTGTATGTGTCGGATCACTTTGGAACGTAGCTCTCTCACATATCAGATGTTTCATGGTCAACCTCGTTCCCTTGTAGAAATAGAGTAGTTCATTGCAGCGCAAATAATAGACTCATGTAACAGGAGTAGCAGATCCGGCCATTCGGATTTGTAACAGAAAACAAAACACATGAAAAATCTTCTCCCCAAAAGCAGAGTGGCGCAGGTTTTAAAATGATGCTGACCTCAATTAGTCAAAGGAGACTCAATCCTGCTAGTTATGACATAAGTACTGTTACGATAGGCTCCCTTATGTTAAGGATATGGGAAGGAGCGTAAGGAATTACACACTAAATACCACAAGAGATAAGTTTATTCTTGATTTAAACACAACATTAAATCAAATACTATAGTATACAAAAAGTAATTTCAGAGATTACAATAATGATCACAATATCACAATATATACGCACAAAACGTGTATAATTAGGAACACGTGGAGGTATGTAAAGACAACAATACATCATGCCAAAATATATTGAGTGACCTCAAAACAACAAAAAAATTACTCAAGTTTAAGTTTATTATTTATATTTACAGCGGATTATTGTATTTTAAAAATTGACTTAACAAAAACTAAGCTAGCTTATAGTACAATGATTATCAGAAGAAGTATAATCACACGATCAAGAGAATATAAAATTTACGACTCAAAATAGGGCCAATAGGTACTCAATCAGAACAGCATTTTTCAACAATCTCAATCAAATTACCCGTGAGCGAACAAAGAGAACTAAAGTTACTAAGGCTGGTTCAAGAAAAAATCTGGACGATTTCTGGCAAAGGATCTGATAATGGTGCTTTGGTGCATTCGAACTATTCTAAGATTAAAAATTTCAAGAAAGACAGCAAGAATGCAAACAAGGATTCTGAAGATGGTAGCCAGGACAAAATTTAAACTAAAAAGTATCGCCACCACATACCGCGTACCGATACAGATTTATTTACATGCCCCAATAACCAGTCTTCGCCACCCAACACTGATACAAATCTATTAAGCAACCGGCAACATTTAATATTAAATAGAAGCTGATCTATAGAAGATGCGCATGCGCGAGGCAATCCCTACACCGAAGAGAGGCAGTTACAAGCCAAACTGTATCACTAAAGGTTAGGTGAGAGGAACGATTTGAAAACACATATTATAACACTAAGTAGGCGTGTATGTTTGTATGGTTCGATTTATACTTAAACGACTGAAATCAGTATGTAAATACTTCTTACAAAATAACTTTACGATTACAGTGCTGATTCAACATTATTTAATATTATGTTATTAAAAGATAATCAAAACGTTCTCCAGTGACGCGATTCCAAACACGTCCCTAGAAGTTAACAAGCACGCGTTCAACCACTGTGCTATTAAAGCAATTCAAAATTTAGTTTCGAACACGAATGCCAAGGCGAAGAAGAGCGACTATCGCCGAAGCATCTCTGGGGCAGCACCAGCGCTCAGTGATGGTGCAAAATTATTTTGCGAATTTGAGTAAACGTATCACATACTCATGTATGCATTTATACGTTTGGTTTGGTTAGTGTTCTGATATTAACAAATCTGCTATATGCGAATAATTGTTTCTCTTTGTTGATTGATCCTTTGGATATGATTTGTTTATAAGTCATCGGTTTCTTTTTCAAGAATACATTTCATTGGAGAAACTCTGGTGGTATTTAGTTTCATAAACTCAAAGCGTATTTGCGTTATTTAAGCAGACCGGATTACATAAGTCTTAGCACTAAAGGAAATACAACGCTATAAAAAGACACAAGTGTATACCGATATTACTAAATGAATTATGCACTTCGTAGCACTTAAAGTAATTAAAATTCATCGGTGTATAAAAACGTATTTACAGCAGTTTAATATAATAAAATGAAATTGTTTATGTATTTTTAATCTTTATAATTTATTTAATTATCCTCACTTTGTTAAAGATTATGAAAAAAATGTAAACGAGTATTTGAGTACTCTTCAGTGATGCGTAACAATACAACCTCGGTAACAAACAAACTCATATTTTCTCGTTTTGTTCATGTAGCAACTAAACTTAAAGCTCGAAACTTTCACACAAAAGTTAACGTGACCTTCTTAAAAATAATGTCTAGCTTGATAAATAAACTGTTAAATAAAATTTTAAATACATAAAAGACTGGACGCGAATCACACACATAATTTCGGTGCCCGCCGCTAGAATTTACTACCTGAATCGTAAACGTTGCTTACCATCATCAGAACGCAGGTAACATTTAGCAGCACGAAACATCCGAAAATTTTTAACTTTTAGAAACGGCTCCAAAAAATCCCTGGCTTTGGACTTGATTTTCAACAAGTTATTTTAGTAAGACATGTTAAAATTCACTAAAATTTATTACGTTAAAGTTTCTGCACATGTAGGAAGTTATACATCTATGCGATTACTAAAACATTAACCTGAACTATTTGAAAACACATATTATAACACTAAGAGGCCTCTATGTTTGTATATTTTTGCTGAAATTACTGAAATCAGTCTGTAAATACTTCCTACAAACCAACTTTATGATTATTGAGCTGGTTCAATATTATAATTGAATATTATATTATTAAAATATTTTAAAAACGTTGTCCACTAGCACGATTAGAACCACTTCCCTAAAAGTAAACAAGCAAGCATTCTACCACTATGCTCTTTGCTAATTATAAATTTAGAAGGAAAATATTTAATATACTTATTGTAATGTCAGTTTACTTAAGTATTTTAAAACTTGATATTACTTTATCAGTTGGCTATTTTAAATTGCCAAATATATTTAAGTGTAGTTACTATCATAAGGTTTCATTTGGAATACCCTGAAACGCCCCTCGTGCCTCAAAATTAAATCATTTTAATTTAATAAAAAAAGGCCTAGGAAACAGCTGGGGAAAATAATAAAGAAAAATACAAGTATTGCCAGAGGGGGCACGAGTTGGTGAACAAGACAATTTGGAACTCCCTGTACACAAGCAACTTGGGAGCAAGTGGATCGTTTAAAAGGATGTAGGTGAATATGCAACAAATAAATCACAATATAGGTAGATTGGTCTATAGGCTTCCTGGGTTTATTTAGAATGGTAAATTAAATCGGTTTTTCCTTTTTTTGTTTTAAAATAAAATATATTAACACGTAACAAGTAGGAGGGCCGGCCCGATATTATTAATAACACGTTATATTATATTAAATACACATCATCACAGAAACAAAAAAAAATTAAATATTCCACCCTATTATATTCTTTCGATGATTACGTAAATAACAGTCTCATTGATTTTACATATTCTCGTCGATTAGGTTCTTAAGGCACTGTTCGCTGGTATGCATTTAATTAATTTAGTTCATTATCTGTAAGGGGAAAATATATTTCTTATATCAGCCGGGTCTTCAAAGTATGACGTCGGGCTGGGAAAAATTCTCTTCTTAAGGGGACTCGGAGCTCGATGTCCCGAATGACATGCTGGGAGCAAAAACGTCCCCCAACACTTGGACCCTGTCAAACAGGGTGTAGCTCCAGGGCTCAGGAGATGTCTCGCGCCGACATCCAAATGGCGCGGACCGAGAATATCATGGATGACGCGAAAGAAACCATGATTTAGGAAGATACAGAAATTAATAAAATGTAAACTAAAACATTATTCGTTGCCTAAATACAACGACTAACCGGCTACTGCTACATTAGATTCTGGGATCTCATCCCTAAACACAGCTGACTACATCTTGAACTGAAGGCGATTCCGTCGTAGCCGCGACAAGAGACGGCGAGAAGGTCTGGCCGACCTGCAGCGGGGTTAGCAGCCAATGTCCAAGTACCAAGTGCCGCCGTGGCGGACAAAACTCCTATTTAAATCGGGCAGTCGGCCCTAGGGAAAACATGCGGAGGCGCCCGAGTGGTCGTAACCACGACTTCAGTCGTTTGCGCCAAAGGGCGACTGCTGCGGTCTCTACCGGCAGGTACAGATAGCAACATACAATCGACTATTACAGGCCACGAGAAGGAAGCATAGGGCCTTATGGCGTAGCTGGTGGTGCACTCTGGTGGCCTAAAGGGGTCATAAAGGGGGGAGTTAGCAAGCTCGCCCACAGGTGTCGCGGGCGTCAGCTCCACGAGCTGGCGCCAAGAGAAGACGTTACAGTTTCTGCCGCTAGATGTCGTGGGTGGTCCTGTAGGACAAGGGAGAATGTCCTTGGAGTAGGCCACTGCCTTTGCGGGGTTCACCACAGGGCAATGATCTTGGGTTAAATTCTGCGAACCAGGCGGTTGGAGAGAGAGGGGAGGGTGAACAGAAAAGGGCAGAGATGGCTGGGAACGGAGGTCCACAGGAGACTCGTTCGTGCCGAGACTCGTTACTTTCAGCGGGTCTCTGAGAATTAGCAGCTTGCAGAAGCTGCTCTATGCGATTTTAGTCATGAAGGGAAGTAATGTTACAAACCCGGGACGTGACTGCAGGCGGGAGAAATTTCAACCGGGCTGCTAACGACTACATTAGACTAGAAAAAGCTCAGATTGATCCTTGAGAAAAGATGCCTCGGTCCACTGGCACAAAGTTTAACTACGTAGCGTACACCAGCCTAACAAAGTGTAAATCACCCTTTTAGTAACCAGATTATAAGTAAAATAAAATTTCCAAAAATAATTTAAAATTATAACAAATAAAAAAACGTGCCGAAATGCCTAATTTCCGGCACAACCCATAAGTTTCGTATGTACGCAAATGTTTACTAAAGCGATCAAATACGGGTATATGTTGCTACATGTGGGTACGCCATCTTTTTGACAGATTTCCGTTCATCGACTTCTGTTCCATTTTCACGAAACACATTAAAAAAAAATTATTTAAGTCTCAAACATTTATAGTTGGTTAAAACTGTAACGAGGAAATTAAGTCTTTTAAATACGTCATTACCACTATTAACTGCAAACACAAAGAAACACTTAAAAAGGCTAGGCTAATGGTTTTTTTAAAGTATTTTCTTAATCATTATTTATTTTACATTTGGTAATCTTATTTGAATAGAAAACCCTTAAACAAAAGTTTATTTTTAATCTTTAAGGTTCGGTAATTTGGCCTCGCACAAAATCACATAAATTTAACCGTACCTATTTGAATATTAAATTACGGTTATTATGTAAAAGTAGTTTCAAGTTTATTATCACACTTCTGTAATGTGTGCTGTGCAATGAGCTCATGGCTTCCGTAGCCATTGGTCCGTGTGCAGTTTAATTTCGAGGAACGGCGACCTGAATTTTACCTGGGCGTTGTTGTAAATGGAAGCATGAGTGCCTTTCGTTTCTGAAGGGGGATTGTGGGAGGGGGCGGAGACTCCTTTACGGTCGGAGCAAGGGAATGGCCACGCTATCGTCGGACGTATTACGGCCGATAACGTGAGGATTATAACCTCACCGCGGCACGTCCTCTTTGTTGTTCGGGTCGTTGCAGGCGGAGAAACCTCGTGCAGAAGGTACGTTGATCTGCGTTCGCAGCGAACGACCTGCCTGCCTGGTGGTCCGCCGTGGAACTCTTCGAGCTCGTGAATGTTCGCAGCAAACAAGAATATGTTTGGGTTAAAGTCGTAATTCCTTTTATATATATATATATATATATATATATATATATATATATATAGTATACTAGTTGCAGTATCTGGTGTTGCCCGGGCTGTACATGGGGTGATATAATGTCCGTGAGTTTAAGAAAAATGGATAGCGCTATATGACAGTGTGATGGACATAGAGAAATGACACACGTTTACTGATTGTAATATCCAGTGTATATATATAAATATAAATATATATATATATATATATATATATATTCTAAAACAAACACTAGCTTCGCAAGAGTAGATAATTATTTTCAGCACAGAAATAACTCTTGTTGAAGAATCAGGTTAAATTATATTTAAGTTTTGGCTAATTTACAAACAAATGCAACAAAAATTACAGGAAAGATTAAGGTCAGTTACACAAGATGTTTAAGATGAATTATAGAAAATGATTTTTTTAATTTTACAGTCAGTGATTTATATCAATATTTATGAGTATACTACATTTTTGTGCTCTTTATAAACGAATTCAAAATATACTGATTCTCCGCACATCATGATTCCCATAGACCAACATGCGGTTGTCCATGAGAAAATACTTTTTTTTCACATATCAACACCATGTATTTGTACGTTTGACCTTGAGATTCATTGACGGTGATAGAAAATAAAATATTAACTAGAAATTGTAGTCTCTTAAAACTGAAAAGGGAAGTCGGTTGGAATTATGGAAAAGCGAGGAAAATACGTAATATTCCCACCTGTTGGTCTAGTAAGAATAATGGTTTCAATTATATCGTTTCTAAATGTTTATACATCCAATATTTTCCTATTACACAGGTTAGAAGGGTGAAGGTTATAAATCAAAATAATTGGAATCATAACTTTTATGTTTAGGCAGTGAGATGGATGGAATGAAGGGTTGAGGGCATTAAGAATATCTAGTTTGTAATTAAAACACATGTAACTTAGTGACTTGATATTAAATTCCATTCACAATAATAATGCATTGTGATATCGGCCAAAATAGCGACTGCAATATGGAGTAAGTAGGTAGGTTTGGTATGTCCTGGTGCACCGGCTCATGGCTCTAAGCCAGGGAACCACGGTGGCCAACTTATATTACATCACTTCCAACGGCCATCTTTAATAACGTCACTTCCGGTAGCCATCCAGGATGAACGTGACCTTGACCTTTGACTCCAGCGGCCATCTTGCATTTTTAAAATATTGTTTTATGTCTTGTATTTTAATTTCTAACTAAAACTGTGTTCTCGTAAAACCACTTCTAACTTAAAGATTTAATAATCGTAATTAATGACTGGAAAAATGGAAATTATTTATAAAGCCATTTTAGATATAGGAACCAGTCCGGGAAAAATGCAATTGTAATCATTTTGAGCCGAAAGCAGATAGATGGAGATATTTTAGCCAGATGGGGCTGGATCCTATCGTGTCCTTTGTATTTTAGCAAACGAATCATCGCAATCGTATCCTACCGAGTTGAATGCTCGTCCAAATGGGCCGAATGTGCTTAGTCAAGTTTGTAGTCAAAACCTCTTGGTCATATAGTAAACATAAAATACATATTTCAGGGATTTTTGGCCTACACTAAGCATAAAACTTGCTAAGTTGGTCTTTTTATACGAAGATTTACTTTTATACATGATTGTTAAGTCTTGTTGCCATTAAGCGTTTTAGACTTGTAGCCTTTTATCATTTTAGTAATGTTTGAATCTGATTGGTTAATCTAAAATTTACATTAAAAAATTTAAATAAATGAAATTTTTTGTCTTATCTCGTGTTTTAATAAAAATTATTGTTATTGTGATGTTATTCATATTTGTTTAATATCGTTTGTTGTACTCTTCTATTTGATTCGTGAAGTAATGGATTAGTGGATCTGGTGTTTGGTGCTTCTTTGTAGATGTCATTTTTTGTCTGGTTTTGGAGTTGGCTATAATCAGAATAATTTGACTTGGAAGCTCAAGAAGTAGTTTGTCTGCTCAATAGACCCATTTCAATTTTCAGCACAATTTCTAATATTTTAAGCTTTAGCTTTAACTCGATGTTATAAAGGAAATTAATGAACTGTGGTCGTGATCCCTGCAAATAAGAATTCGATGTCATCCCGACGTTTATTTCTATTTTATTATATATATATATATCATTATTAGTGTGCTTGGTGTTTCTTCATTGTGTACCTATATTCCTCCTTTTATTTGGGTTTTTAGTAAGGGGATGATACAGATTTCAATGTACAAGCCGAGTTTTGAATTACACCAGGCGACTGATCGATTTCAAGAGCAACAAAATATTCTTCGACAACCTCGTCCTCTGTAGTAAGATTAGGTAGATCTTATAATTATAAAAGTGTAGCTGTACATATTGTTTGCCTTTCTTTCATGTAGGGTAGTAAAAAAGACACATATTCGTACTTCCATTTCTTTTCGGAAACACGAGCCTGCCCACTTTTGGTATCTTTTCCTCTTCTTATGACATTACTGAAAGCATCTTGCAACTGTGCGCATGATATTTTACATTCGTTGCCTGAATATATATATATATATATATATATATATATATATATATATATAAGGAATTTTTTAAGACTGAGTAGTAGACGGGATTTATTAATAAACTAGTAACATAAATATTTGCTTTACTAACGCTTGTTACATACGAACAAGGGAAATAAGACATTGTATAACATAGTTTATAAGTACTAGCACAATATGTACCACATTGCCTGAAATAAAGGTTATTTATTACTATTTACTATGTGTTGTTTGCAGGTTTTTGGCTACAGGTGATTGCTTCTTTTCTATAGCATTTAGCTATAATCTAGGAATATATAGTGCTATAATAGAGCGACTGATGAAGGAAACAATGCCTATTCCTACCACAGAACAATGGTTAAAAATAGCAGACAAGTTTTGGAATATTTGGGATTTTTCGAATCGTATAGGGGCCATTTATGGAAAGTAGGGGAGACCAGGGCAATATGATCCCCAGGGGCAAAACGATCACCCTTGGTTTTAAAACCTGTAGGTGCTGCTATCTAGCTGCTAGCATACACACTACTTGTCTTTGATAGAGAAGCACTGTTGTGAGAAGTTTCGTGCGTTTCGGATAAACCATGCAGCTGTAGACAACAGAAACCCATTTTATTGATGAGCTGATCTAAGGTAAGCACACATTTCAATATTTTTTTATTCTTAGCGTATTTGCTTAGTATTGCATAGACTTATATTGTCGAAACACGCGGGGAATATACATTTAATAGACAATAGTATGAACAAAAAATCTGTGACGGTTGGATGCATATGTCCGAATGAAACAAAATGTCGCGCTCCGGGGCAAAACGATCCCGCAGTGGGATCGTTTTACCCCGCGGGGATTATTTTGCCCCTGACATTTAATAGGTATTCCTTGTGTATTGGTTATCTATCTCTGTGTGTCTACAAAATGAATAACATGTGAGCTACTTGAATATTTATACTTATTACCCATTTTAGATTTGAAATTATCTATTATTTTTTATACAAAGGCTAAATAATTACTAAAAATAATTTACTGCATTTTTACTATTATAATTAATGTAAAGTTTCAATATTTTAATATGGTTTCGTATATTTTAGCTTGTCTGCATCAAAGTTTTGTTGTAGTGAGTTAACAAACTGTAGACCAATGAAATTGTAGAACTAAAAATATGCATTGTTCTTAGAAAATTTAAATCATAACCTTTAAAACGTCAGCCTTTAACACTTTTATTACAACACAATTCCAAAATTGTCTTATTTTTTAATGTTTGGATATATAGCTAACACATTTATCATATCATTATTATTATGTTGCATGATGTTTATTTTCAGGATTACAAAATGGTGCGTACCTACAAACGCAAAACTACTCGCCAAAGCTGGGGAATTGAAAACATGTCAAGTGCCATTGAAGCTGTACAAAATGTCATGGCTGTAAAGATAGCAAGCAGGAGATTTGGTGTCCCCAGAATGTCACTGAAGCGCCGAATCAATTGTAAAAACATTGATGCAACATCAAATAAAAAAATGTTAGGTAGGTTTAGACAAGTTTTTAACGAAGAACAAGAACAAGAGTTGGTGAGTCACATACTTCAGATGGAAAACACAATGTATGGTCTAACTACTCGTGATGTGCGCAAGTTAGCATTTCAGTTGGCTGAAATTAATTGCATTGCACACCCTTTCAACTGTAAAGAGGGCCTTGCAGGAGACTGGTTACTTGGTTTCCGACGTCGTCATCCAGAATTATCATTAAGGGTTCCTGAATCCACATCTGCTGCCAGAGCACGTGCTTTCAATCGGCCAGTTGTGGAGAAATTCTTTAAACTACTTGGGGATGTGAACTCAAAGAGACCTTTTCCGCCACATGGAATTTTCAATGTTGATGAAACTTCTATTGGTACCGTTCCAAGTAGAAATTCTGCAGTATTGGCTCAGAAAGGAAAGCGTCAAGTTGGTAGGATTGTATCTGCTGAGAGAGGCGAGTCGTCTACAGCTGTTATGTGTGTGTCTGCTAGCGGTGCTCATATTCCCCCCATGATCATATTCCCTCGCCAACGAATGAAGGTGGAGCTGACTGATGGAGCTCCTCCAGGTTCAGTATTTGCATGTAACAGCTCTGGGTGGATGAATTTGGATGTGTTTTCTTCTTGGTTTGATCATTTTGTTCACCATACAAAACCAACCTGTGATGATCCCGTTCTTTTGATTCTGGATGGCCATTTGAGTCACACAAAGAACCTGGATGTCATAGAACTAGCGAGGAAATGTTATGTCACAATCATTTGCTTACCACCTCACTGTACACACAGGCTCCAACCCCTGGATGTTGCAGTAATGTTTCCACTGAGTGAGTACTACAATGTAGCCCTTCAGAAATGGCTGCACAATCATCCAGGCCGAGTTGTCACCCTATACCAGATAAGTAAATTGTTTGGCGACGCATTTTTGAGAGCATGTACTCCTGTCAATATTATAAACGGTTTTAAGAAGTGTGGAATTTACCCATACGACCCTGATGTGTTCCAAGACTGTGACTTTACACCTGCAGAAACAACAGATCAAACTGAACTTCAACCCTGTAATTCTTCTATGCCTACTTTACCTATTTGTCGCCCTGAGACCTCTTCTGCAGGTTGTTCACAAGATCAGGACATTGCAAGTGCAAATACAGCAGCAGATGGGCTGCCTCATAATTTGGTTGATGTCCCTTCATGTAGACCTACTGTACGCTTAAGGGAAGATTGTGCTTATGTGTCGAAAGTGTCTTCTGTGGTTGACGAAGGTCAGCCAGGTTCAAGCAAGTGTCAGCATCCATCAGCATTTACAAATTCACCTCCAGGGGACATCTGTCCACTTCTCAAAATCAGCGGTTCAAGGTGTAACACCACAATAAGACGAAAACGTGGAGCTACAGCAATACTGACAAGCAGTCCCTACAAAAATATGTTAGTGGAAGAAAAGAAGAAAACAGAAGACGAGGAACAAAACCGAATGCTAAAAAAGGGCAGGCCTACTAAGTTTCAGACCAAATCAGTTCTCAAGAAGAAGAATAAGGGAGGCTGTTTACAAAACAGCATCCCTAGTCCGTTTCATGTTGATATGCCACACCAAGATAATAGTGAGGATGACGACGATCCATTATGCATTTACTGCACTGAAGCATTTCTTCAATCTGTAGCAGGTGAGCCTTGGGTGAAGTGTCAGTCGTGCAAACAGTGGGCTCATGTAAACTGTGCAGGCATTGAAGAAGATGATACAGTTTTCTGTTGTGATTATTGTCGCCATTAAAAAGGGAATGTGAGAAGGATTCGTTTAATAGTTAAAACATTATTTTGAAAATGGACTTAACTTTAAAAACCAATATGTCATGCCAGTTCTATGGTGAAAATATATTTTTCTTGATGGTTATCAACATAATTACAAATGTTGTAATATTACTACATGCCTTTGTTACGCTGCATAATTTGTTAATTTATTTTGGTTTTAATTCACCTCTGTATGTGTAAATTAAGTTAAGGATCATTTTGTCCCATACTCCGGGGCAAAATGAGCTTTTTGCGTAATAAGATTTAATCACTCTCAAAGATTTTAGTTTTCATGTCATAAATATTTAAAAAATTCGTAAGTGTTCATTGATTATGTCTTCATACACAAACAAACCCTCACATTGCTTCATGTACTGATAAATTGGGAATAATGCTTCAAAGCTTAAGGGGATCATATTGCCCTGGTCTCCCCTACGTAGTAATAACTGTTCTCGCAATCCGTGGATCGCTATTTCACAACTATAAAAAACACATTTTCTATTGTCTTGATGGATATCGTTGATGCTAATCGAATCTTATTGAGTGGAGATGTCGTTTATGGATGAACAAAGTGACGGAGATATTTTTTTTCAAATTCAAATTTTGGGAAGGCATTTCAGTCCAATATCTTAAATGTTACAGAAAACAAGAAATTGCTTAGCACTAATATTTATATCCCACATGTCATTATAGGAGACGAAGCATTTCCTTTAAAAACCTACCTAAAAAACCGTATTCTAAACCGCAAATATGCGATGAAAATAAAAAATAAATTCAACGATAGACTATCTCGCGTACGGAAAATGGTCAAAAACGCATTTTGGATTTTAGCCCACGAATTTTGACTCTACAATAGAACAATATAGCTTGCTCTGGATAACGTTAACATAGTTATTAGGACTATGTGTATCTTGTATATTTATAACCAGTCATATGGTGCTCACCCTCAGTATTCAACAAATGAAGATAACTTATCACATTCTTTATTATTTATCTTACTTATGCAGAATGTTACTTGCCATGCTGCCGTTTTCAACGTTAGAGATAATTTTGCTATGTTTTTTGATTCACCGACAGGAAAGTTAAGCCACTGATATTTATATATTATGAATTACAAGTATATATACTTAAATTATATTTATATACATATTATATACTTACTATGCGATGTGTTTAAATAAGCACGACTCGTAACAATATTAGTTAAGTTACATTAATAAATAACTTTTGGCAAGATTATTTAAATTTAGAGTACGTTCCTACTTTCCATTAATTTTAAGTTGACTTCCAGTTTTATTCCACGCCTTATCTTTTTTCTGGTTATCACTATATATTTTGTCCCTCAGATCGTAAAGAAATTTATATATCCTAACAATCTCAATGAATTTCTCGTTGACCACAGTGTTCAGAGTGAATTGCACGCGAAAACAAACGTATGTACGCCACGGCTCTCTGTTTGTATATTTCTGGCCGGCAGAGGCAGGCAGACAGGCTCAGACGTGCACCGCGCAGACAGAGAATTCTTCCCGGTAATGCCGGCCGGGTACGGCCCGTGTCTTTTAATGTCTGCGCGCACACGTTACGGTAGATATGAATACGCCCAGAGAAAATGCATTAAAGAATATTATTTTGTTTTCCACGGCACGTATATGGCACGCTCAATTTATTTAGATGTAAATGAACCTTTACGTGTAAGATGTACTAAGCGTAAGCTTACAGAGCTCTGGTTTTAGTTACAAATATTGCTATATCTTACCGAACTATAATTTTTTTAAGATATTTTCAATAGAACGTACTATATGTTTATTTTCTTGCCTACATGTAAATATTAGTACAAAAAATAAAGGTAACGAAAATGGGTTGAATACACAATTCTTATGCTTCCTTCCATATCTCTTTGGTGTTAATTTATTTATTTTTGATATTTAAGTCTATGGCGAACTTTTTAAAAAATAAATTTATCACATTTATTATTATTTTTTAATTTTGATAATTATATTTTCCTGTGTCCATCAAGAACAATATAGATTTATAACACTGAAGTAATCCTTGAAATCAGTCCAGCAGTTTACGAGTTTATTGCGGACAAACAAAGAAACACGCAAACAAACTGAAACAAACTCACACAATATCGTTGTAATATTATTATATAAAGAAGATTTTCCTTTAATTGTTTGTTTTTTTATACAAAATATACAGTTTAAATCCAATATTGATTATTTTGGACATTGGACCTTCAAAACAAGAGAAAGTTCACTGTATACGTCAGATTTCCAAAACCGCGCACGTCCCGTCAACATTAAAGCCGAATTTCTTTAGTTAATAATAAAAATGATATATTTTTATTTTTTATGCTTTTTTTTCATGTCCTGGCAACGGCGTTTAATGGTCGCATTCCATTGATGGCAAAGTGGTTAAAATATTCTCATTAATTTAAACATATGCAGTTTCCCATCCAACTCGCTCTCCTATGATTATCACCAACTTTGTGTTTTGAATTACCAAGTTTACATATGGAACCTATATGCATGGTTTGCTTAACATTTCACGCGCAGAATAGTTTGTTAGTTTACGCTCCATGTGGACACACGAAAAACTTTGTGTAAAGGAGACCGGGGTCGTATGTAACGAGGGTCGGTTGTAACATCCAAAGAATTTGTCGCAAGGTTAGTTCTGAAAAATTCCGCTAGATGACAGTGAGTGCCTCTACAAGAACTCTAACTAGTCTCACGTACTCGAAGATCTAGCGGTAGTCGTGTGTTTGCTATTCAATGCGGAAGATTGTTGATCAGGTAAGTAAATTTTATTCATTGCTTTATTTCTTTTATATAATTATGCGGTTAGAGTAAATAGTTTTCATTTATATTTAATTTTGAAGAGAATTGAATGTAGTTTATTGTGGCTGTAATAGAAAAGGAGCTAAACATAATGGATGCGAATTTTAAATTTTATTTTGTTCTTAAATGGTTTGGGGACGATTGTAACACGTACTTCCGGGACGGTTGTAACATGTTACAATCGTCCCCATCGTACGCATTGTCTCAAAGTGTTTAAGTTTATTCCAGTGGGGTAAAAAAATGTCATCGCGTTAGTCTTTTCATGCTCGAATAAATCAATAGACTACCTACATGAGAATACATAAGAAGTTATTTGTGTGTTTTTAGTTATTTACATTCCTCTGCGTAGTTGTACAATTAAACAATGAACATTTCACATAATTTATTTTAACCAAAAAATATATCGTATCACTTATGATAGTTTTTTTTAATATTACGTCCCGATATTAGGCTATATCTTTGTTTTTTCTAGCATACAATTTAGCCTTGACAAAATATGGAAAAAATGTTAGGCTTATGATTTATTTTTACTGTGTTGCAGAATGCCAAGGGTTCGAATCAGGACAACTAACCGAGGTATTCCTCAGGCTGTTATGGATTCAGCCTCTAATAAAGTAATAGAAAAAGGAAAATCAGTTAGGTCAGTAGCAAAGCAATTTGACATTTGTCATGTAAGCCTGTACAGATTTGTAAAAAAAAGTACATCCTGCTTCGGAGAAACAATTGCCTAGTCTGATAACTGGATACAAACCACACAATAAGGTATCCACAGGCGAGCAAAATCAAACACTCAACAAATATATAATAAATTGTGCTTATCTGTATTTTGGACTTACTCTTAGAGGAGTTAGGAAGCAAGCATATGAATGTGCCGTTAAGCATGACTTGAAATTTCCATCTAGTTGGACAGCAACAGGGTAGGGGTGGATTGGTTCACTAGTTACCTCAAGCGTAACAAAGATTTGACTATTCGCAAACCAGAGGCAACCAGTTTGGCAAGGGCTATGAATTTTAATAAAGCCATTGTGAAGTCATTTATGGATAAGTATGAAAGTGTTCTTCAGAAATACAAATTTTAAGCTCAGCATGTGTATAATAATGACGAAACTGGAATCACCACAGTAAAAGCTCCTAATAAAATGGTGGCTGCTAAGGGTAAGAAATAAATTGGTGCAATAACTTCTGCAGAACGGGGTAGCCTCATTTCAATGTGTTTTTGTGTAAATGGTACGGGAAATTCAGTCCCGCCAATGTTTATATTTCCTCGCGTAAATTATCACGAATATTTTGTCAGATGTGGCCCTACTGGTTGCTTAGGAACCGCCAATAAGTCTGGATGGATGCAAGGAAGTGATTTTCTATTATTCATGAAACATTTTGCAAACCATGTTCGCCCTACAATTGAAAGAAAAGTGCTAGTGTTATTAATCATGAGTCGAGTCACATTTGTCTCTTCCAGTGATAGACTTCTGCAGAGATAACGGGATCGTTTTACTCTCATTTCCACCCCACTGTTCCCACAAGCTACAACCATTAGACCGTAGTGTTTAGGGTCCACTGAAGAAATATTTATCCCGAGCTATGGATTTTTTTCTCAATTCTCATCCTGGGAAAAGAATTACAATTTATGACAATCCTGAAGTAGTTTCCTCTGCACTCCCTGAAGCTGCATCTCCTAAAAATATTATAAGTGGCTTTCATGATTCTGGCATTTGGCCTTTCAGCAGAAGTGCTTTTCAAGATTCTGACTTTTCCCCAGCATCTGTTACAGATCAAAATTTACTTGAAGATGTGTGTATACACAATGTTTTGGAAAGAGAAATTGGAACCCCACAATCTTCTGTGGACCACCCACAGGCAACCACTCCTGAGCGGGAATCCCCCACACCCCAGCCAGGAACATCAGGATTGGGAGCGGCCAAATTTTCACCAGAGAGTGTCCGCCCCTATCCGAAGGCAGAACAGAGACCAAAGAGTGCATCATCCCGTGGTAGGAAAAGAGGTAGAAGTTCTATTCTTACTGATGATACGCCAGAAAAGAACATACTAGAGGCGAAAGCGAAAAGAAAGAGCAATGTGCCTGTATTGGGTAGAAGAGGCGTAGACAAAGAGATCAAATGAAGGAACACTACATGTGAAGATAAAAGTCGTAGACCTTTTCAGACCCTTAATCAAAATGATGAAGATAATTGTCTCTGCTTGGTGTGTATGG
The DNA here is from genome assembly GCF_032445375.1 of Bacillus rossius redtenbacheri. Taxonomy (NCBI): domain Eukaryota; kingdom Metazoa; phylum Arthropoda; class Insecta; order Phasmatodea; family Bacillidae; genus Bacillus; species Bacillus rossius. The sequence goes on from NC_086330.1 coordinate 252,429,979, forward strand.
AAAAGTTCAGCAACAGTCGTCCACAGGAAGAATGGATTCAATGTACAAGCTGCCACCTGTGGGCACACGTCGCATGCACTGATGACAATTCCCATTTTACGTGTGTAATGACTGTTCTAATTGACATTAATATGTTTCTTTAATATTTTATTTTCCGAAGAATTTTAATATTTCAGTTTTTTTAAAGATATTGTTTGAGAAATCTGTACATATTGGCTAATTTCATAATGATATAATGATTGTAATGTTAAATGTGCCAGTGTTACAATTGACCCCACCCCTGTTACAATTGACCCTATTATGGGGTCAATAGTAACAATAATTTTTTCAACTTATTTAGTGTTACAGAATTGTTTAATGTAAGGAGTAAACCCTGTTATATTTTTATTCAGGTAACATGATGTCCAAACTTTCATATTTAGTACATACATATCTTGTATATGGTAATGTGAGCTATAAAAAATGCAAATGTGAAAAATGTTACTTTCGACCCCGGTCTCCCCTACCTTCAAGCTTTGCAATAAACTGTTCAAAATAAATAAAAGGAAATGTTTGTTGTGTTGTTTGTTAATATCTAAATGTACTGTCTACATTAGATTTATAAATTAAAACCATCCCCATTCTATTAAAAAAGAAATATTTCATGACGCGTACAGCCCAGGCAATGTCGGGTACTTTTGATTGCATTATATAAATCTTTCACGCTTGTCTGTTGATTAGGGCATTCAAGGACCAAGTAATACATATACCTATGTTACAAAAATACAAAAGAGGTAAGAAATTAAATGAAGAGAAATGAAAAATCATTTTAGGAAAGCCATCGGGGTATTTCGTATTGCATTTGAAGTACAAGGAAACGTGGGACGGAATTAGATCAGATTGCGCTTAGTTAGCGATTTTTCTTGGTCATTAAAATAAATGATAATTTATTAGACCTTAGATAACTTTTCCTCGTAACATGTAAATTAAAGTTTCAAAGTCAGACGAATATATGTCATTCAAGACCAAGTGTATTTAAATGCCAATGCGCTACATAGAATTTGACCGGTAAGCTCGGAGAATAGAGCTACTGGCTGTTGAGGAATAGGTCCCAGATTGGATTCCCGTCTAGATGAGGGGAAAAATATGTTTGGGTTAGTAATCGTAACGTGTGCGATAAATTTTCGCCTTCATACTGCAGAAGACAGTGGCTATCCACCGCAGAATACTTTCACTGGAATGCGCAATGTCAGGGCGAGGGACCCAAAGTAGCCCCTGAGCCGATCAGCTCCAGCCATCACTTTGAACCTGAACGATTTCAAGAGTTGAGAGAAAACCTACAAGAACATTGTAGGGTATGAGTAGAACCCGCGATTCCTTATTAGTCAATTCCGAGTAAATTATGCCTTAGCCTCCAGGTTGGCGATGAATTAATTTTGCAGCAAGAAAAAATATAATATATATCTTGTGCAGGGCTAAACTTTGGTTTTTCTCGGTGTGCTCCTGATTATTCCTATCAATATTTTGTTAGTTTTCTGCAAGTTCTTCTCGTCATTCCTGGCTAGAAATCTGTTTGTTTTTATCCTCGTGCTCATGCTTTAATTTAAAATCACCGAGTTCCAATAAGTATGGAGACCTACATTCGTGTGTGAGATAAGCCACGACTCACCAGAGGTTTTCAAAGTAGAGAGATTCTGCAGTGGTTTGCCATTTATATCCGGCGTAAGTAGCGCCTTATAAATATAAATAAATATTGTCAGTGCTAGGTTAAAAACTTAGTTTTGTTATTTCTTATGCATAGTATGATTATATTTATAGTACTATGAGAAAATTACGTGCAGGTATTATGTTAATTTTAATTTACTGTAAAATACTGACGGTTGTTTCATAGGGGATAAATCCCTGAAAATAACAAGATTTTAAAAATTCACTAGACTTCCGAAAGTCCAGCATCTAAATAAACGAAATATCCCATGGTCATACAACAGCAAGGAATGAACCAACTTAAGCCACCCATGCAAACTTAAGCTAAAATGTATAATTTGTAGTTAAGGGGTAAAACGCTTTTATGTGTTCACATATTTTGTAGCTGGAAGCACCGGCGTGGCCAGGAATTAATCACAAGTGTAAGTAGGCAACTTTAAAAAAATACAATTATAAATTATTTTTGAACTGTATTTGTGCTGAAATTTTGTTCCATGTGTTCCTGGTAATACAATACATTGCTTTCAAACACCATATCTCGTATGTGGCTGCCCCACATCTTATCGTTTAGCGATCGTGGGAGATTCCACCCGATAATCCGATATCTTGGTATATACGGCGCGTGCATAGTCCAGATCGTGCAAGATTATTGGAAGTCTGCAGTAGCAAAGAGTAAAAGTTTTACAAACTCTTCCATCTGATTAAATGATATTCTCACCGAGATTGACACTCATCACACTTTCCGCTGCTTCCAGTGGTAACTCTGTAAATTATATAAAAAGTTTTTAATTGAGTTCGCAGACTTGCCAGAAGCGCGGGCACCGGTGTTCATGCGCGGAAGGTGTTCATCGCCGGGACTCGACTCGTTCCACCCGCATGCGACAACAGATTTTCCCCGTGGCTGCACTTCCGGAAACTATGCGTCACGAGATAAAAAAAAAAAAACTACGTGATGGCGAATGCGACTTTGTGAACTTTTCGTCGTTCCCGCCAGGCGCTCGAGAAATGGCTGATAATGCACTCCCAGCAGCTCAGCTCTTCCTCCATCAACTCCAAGACGATTACTTGAGGACAATTTATATCCACTCCACTTTAGCCCTGCACGAGCTAGCTATTATATATATACTTACTGCAGCGCGAAGCAAACACAAGAGTCTAGCGGCAGCAGCGCTACTTCCTGCAACTGGCTGAAAATGCCGAGCCTTTACGAAGTTGGCCGATCGGGAGCACCTACCCCCTGGATGTTTTTTACTTTTACGCGCGCGTTTTTTCTCTCCAGTATAAAAAAGCCACACAGACTATTTAGTGTGCCTCTAAGTTAGGTGAGTTTTTAACGTTTCAAATTTTAATGTTTTATTTGTTATTTGAATATTGTTGCGCAAGTAATAAGTAAAAAAAAATTACGTGAGTTCCTACTGTTCATCCTTTGTCCCGGTTTATTAGGTCAGGTCAATTACATTATAAATACTTTAAAACAAAACAACAATTAAAATTAACACACTTGTTTTTAATGTCCGCTTAGTTTGAAAGTATTCATTATATAACTGACCTGCCCTAATCGACCATTTTAATTAATTAGGCATTCACCAACACAACAAGAGTCTAGCGGCAGCAATTGAAAAGACTACGGTAATAACATTTCATATGCAAGTTGTTCTCAGTATTGTTTAAAGTTTCAACTTTCTTTTATAGTAATGTTTTAAATATTATTCAATTTATTAAAATAAAACTTTAAAAAACAATATGCTTTATAACGTTTTTTCACCACACTGGTCGGTGTTTGACGAAGCTTAGTAAACTAAATTGAAAATACTTCAGTATAGCGTCAGATCCTGCATTAACATCATTGCGCTCGCTGAACGTCCGAGCACGCCGCCGGCCCCCGAACGAGAGTAAGCGGTGCGGCATTTGCAGCCAGTTGCAAGAAGTAGCGCTGCTGTCGCTAGACTCTTGTAAGCAAACTAAACAATCTGGGAACATTTCCCCGCCTATTGAAAAAAGTCTCTATCCAATTAGTAAACTCACAGCTTTATCAGTCATTGTGACACTTTAAAACTTCTAAATCCCACACAAGAATTCAGTGACCAAGATTCTCGTGACTAGATTTTCTGTCAGATGAGGATCCTCCACGTTGAATCTTTGAATTTCTTTAGAGGAAAAAATATAAGAGCAATTAGGTCAATAATATTGTACAAATAAAAATAAATTTTAACAAAAAAAACACCGACTTAAAAAAAACATTTTCCAAAACAAATTAATATGCACTAAAAAGTAAAAAAATTGCGTATTCTTCTACAACTTAATTATCAACTTACTTTTTCTACTCATCAATATGTAGGTACGATCTATGTGTTTACCACGCAAGAAGGTAGGTAGGTACCTACCCACTTCAAATCTAACTCAACACATATCTATGTATAACAAACAATGATAAAAATATTTTTTTAGAGTTCTCCTAAATAAAATAAAATGAAAAATATTAGACTACTTAAAATCCACAATTATGTCAAGTGGACACGCCGGGCACGCGCCGCGCCAGTCAAGAGAAAGAAGCAATACGCAATACGAGTCATTTGATTACGAACCGTTTAGATTCTTTTCTCTATCTATATCTACACCGTTATTCTTACGGTAATTCCTTGGGTTTAATATTGACTATATTTTCGTATCACCGTTTGCTACATTATATCTCAGCATAGTATCGTATTAAAGTTCGTTTGTTTGGTTTAATTAGGTATTGGTATTTGTGTCGTTTCAAGGTCGCACAAATTGTCACAATATATTGTCGCATAAAAGTTAATTTGTAAATGGGGTTAATTAGGTATTGGTATTCTGTCACAGTACTCACAGTATATTGTCGTTCGTATAAAAGTTAATTTGTAAAAAAAAGGGGGTTTGTCTGTAAAGTCGGTTTACGGACGATAATTTTACGTGATAACGTCATAAGAAAACATTGATGAAAATTGCATATAAATTACATTAACTTTTCACTTCACTTTATAAACAGTTGACCAAACAGTTCACGTGTAGGTTGTGTGCTGCCGCTGTCTCTCCTCTAGTCGGACGCATCGGCCGATGGAGTGGAAGAGAGATGCGTCACAAGCCGATCGTGCCTCTCTATCGCTTGTTCCGCGCTCTCGCTTACACGCTCGGCTCAGGCGGAACGTGACAATGAGTCATGCTTTTTCGTGCGTGCAGCCAGCGCTCATCGATTTATAAGACGTTATCACGTCAAAATATTTCTTAAAGTATTCTCGTATTAGTATTGCCAGGTGTATTTTAGTGTTTCCTTAGCTCATACCGACTCCAAAAATAACAATAATTGTAACTACAATATATTAGCGTATTAATTTGATTGAATTTTATGTAGTCTAATATTTTTCATTTTATTTTATTTAGGAGAACTCTAAAAAATATTTTTATTATTGTTTATTATTCATTGGTATGTGTTGAGTTAGATTTGAAGTGAATAGGTACCTACCTACCTTCTTGCGTGGTAAACACATAGATCGTAGCTACATATTGATGAGTAGAAAAAGTATGTTGATAATTAAGTTGTAGAAGAATACACAATTATTTTTTTTACTTTTTAGTACATATTAATTTGTTTTGGAATAGTTTCTTTTAAAAGTCACTGTTTTTTTAATTAATGTTTATTTATTTTTTAGTGAATCTGAATTACACTAACTAATTTGTCTGAGTATGGGTAGACCTACTAAACGTGCTGCTCATATGAGACAGCACCGTTTAAATGAAACAAACTAAGTCAGGGAGAAACGCCTATCTCAACAGAGGAAATCTACCTCGAGGACAATTTCAAAAGAGACTTGGGAAGAGCGCAAAAATAGACTTTCGAAAATGCGGCTTTACATTAAAAAAGTTTTTAACAGGGAAAATATCTAAAAACGTAGTCACCGTCCCGGCTTTATCAACGATCGTCTATTGAATGAGACAGAGGAGCAACGTGCAAACCATCTCAGCTTGATCTACGATCGCTTATCCCAAGAGACGGAGGAGCAACTTGCCCACCGTCTTGGCTTAATCCACGATCGTCTATCTAATGAGACGGAGGAGCAACGTACCCACCGACTCAGATTTATTCACGATCGCTTATCAAACGAAACACCTGAAACTCGTTCACTTCGACTTAGTAGAATGCGACAAGTCAGTCATGTTTGTAGGGATATCGCAAATGAACAATCTTTTGAAGCAGCTATTAATATTTTCGCTGATGTACCATGTGCCGTTTGCAAAAGAACTCTTTATCCACAACAGCGTTCCAATTTACGAGCAGGTTTGTATAGTATGCTATTACCTGAAGAACTGATTACTTTAGGTACAATAACTACCTGCACTCGCTGTTACAATAATATTAGAAAAATTTGCTCCTAAGAATTGAAGAGTTCCGTTACTTTGTCATGGATCCCATAGTCAGAACCTAACCAAACTCTCTTCAAACTACTTTTGAATTACATCCTTTCCAATAAAAAAAGAATCATCGAAATCTGTTGGCGTGATATTGAGTTATTCGTCCATTTGTCACGCACATACTTAATGCAAATGTAAGACTTATATGGTTTTCTCATGGATGCCATTGTCAGAACTGGACCAAATTGAAATGGAACCACACGGGAAGCACCAGCTTTCAAATAAGAAAAGAATAATCAAAATCGGTTTACCCAGTCAAAAATTCTGAGGTAACAAACATAAAAATACAGTCGAATTGAGAACCGCCTCCTTTTTTGAAGTAGGTTAAAAAGGTTTTACTCGTTCGTAAAATTTAAATAAAACTTTAAGAAATATGTTAAAAAAATGCTGGCTTTCATAAATTCATCAGTGTGTTCGTAAAAAAATACAAAAATGTCTGCTGTTACCTGCCTTCAAGGAGGGACTCCAAAACATAGTGGTGAAAGTAAAAACGTTTAGCAGCTATGAGGTAGCTACACATTACAACTGTGAAAATTCAAATTATCATTTTGTATGCAAACTCAAATCAGCAAATTCTTTTACTCACACCACTGTGTTGCTATTGTCGAACATGGACGGCCACCAGCCCGCGACATGCAGCAGTCAACCACGCCGATCCTCGCAACTAGTCCTGACACTGTCTTGCTTAGATCATCAACGTGTGTCTACTTTCGCAAGTAAGATATAGTTGTTTTGTAAATACAAAATAAATCCAATAATATTTAGGGGAGACTGGGTACGGTTGTGTCAATTTTCATTTGATCGCCCATAATTTCGTAAGTATTCCAGTTAGCTGTAAGTAAGGTGTGTTTGATAGTTAAATGGACATTTGCCTGCATATAATTACTAAATTTTTTTATATAAGTGCAAAGGTTAACTTATAGGAGCCATTTGAAAAAAAAGAAGAACATTTTACAATCGTCCCCACCCCAAGGACGATTGTGACAGTGCCTGGGGTCGTAAATGACAGGTTTAAAAATACAAATAAATGGTCTTTAATCAGATTTGTTGCACGTAATAATAGTCATACAATCATTTTGTGATGAAATACGTCGGTAATAAAGAA